>NW_022436957.1:18461816-18748126 GCF_009761245.1 Sapajus apella
AAAACTAACAAGCCCATTCAAAAGTGGGCAAAGGATATGAACAGACACTTTACAAAAGAAGACATACATGAGGCCAACAAACATATGAAAAAATGCTCATCATCACTGGTCATCAGAGAAATGCAAATCAAAACTACATTGAGATACCATCTCACGCCAGTTAGAATGGCGATCATTAAAAAATCTGGAGACAACAGATGCTGGAGAGGATGTGGAGAAATAGGAACACTTTTACACTGTTGATGGGAGTGTAAATTAGTTCAACCATTGTGGAAGACAGTGTGGCGATTCCTCAAGGACCTAGAAATAGAAATACCATTTGATCCAGCAATCCCATTACTGGGTATATATCCAAAGGATTACAAATCGTTCTACTATAAGGACACGTGCACACGAATGTTCATTGCAGCACTGTTTACAATAGCAAAGACCTGGAACCAACCCAAATGCCCATCAATGATAGACTGGATAGGGAAAATGTGGCACATATACACCATGGAATATTATGCAGCCATCAAAAACGATGAGTTTGGGTCCTTTGTAGGGACATGGATGAACCTGGAAACCATTATTCTCAGCAAACTGACAGAAGAGCAGAAGATCAAACACCGCATGTTCTCACTCATAGGCGGGTGTTGAACAATGAGAACACATGAACACAGGGAGGGGAGCACTACACACTGGGGTCCGCTGCGGGGAAATAGGGGAGGGATGGTGGGGGGTGGGAAAAAAATAATAAAAAAAAAATAAATGAAGCTCCTTTATTTATACTTATGTACAAAGTATAAATAAATATGTTCAAGAAACCCTCACAAAAAAAAAAAAAAAGAAAAAGAAAAAGGCAAGAATGCTGACCTACTTGATGGTTTCACTTTGGGAGATGGCTTTTGCACCCTAATGCTGGAAGTTTTTTGGCCCATGTTGCTGTATCACATTTCCTCATCTAGAAATTTTCATTTTATTCTATCATTCAGTCCTAATTTATTTTCTCACTTTTAAATTCACAATTAAAATGGAAAGCAAAGGCATGTGTATTTACCAGTTTCTCTGAGGTTCTTAGAGCCCTAATTATGATATGAAAACAAGATTTCCAACTTTGCAGATGATGCTAAATTGAGAGAGAATAAAAACAAATGAGGAATAATTAGGTGGTGCAGCCAGATATAAAAGGATTTACATCATTTATGTTTCTGGACTAATAGATGGCAAATGCAGGGCTGCACAGATAAATGGAAGATAATTAGCCCCTGCAAAGTATCAGAAATGGGGATCTCTGCTAAATAGGAAGGTGCTGACAAAAAGTGGTGTGAGTGAGGAGAATGAGTGGGATGAGGGTGTCAGTGATGGTGATTACAGCCTGGGGATGATTGCATCATGGAAAAACTCCAGAGATCTGGCACATTCTCCAGCTACCCTTTTAGTTTGTATCCGTCCCTCACTCTGTCACACAGATGCATTCTGTTGTTAACCATACATTTCTTTAAAGCTTTACATACAGCCTGGCTCTGTGCAGTCTTTGCACTGCAGGCAGGCTAGGAAAAAGAAGGATAACGTCAGAGGGAGGACATTTTCTTCAACCAGGGAATTTTACCTGGGAGTACATTATGGCACAAAAGTATCTAATTGCTTTGAAAGGCATATTTTGGTGGATTAAGACTAAAGTGCCCTCATGGCTTCTGCAGAGATGCAAAGAGAATGCATATATGTTGTTTTGAGTTGTTTAAGTCTTGTGCCAGGAACCCTTTTTCTCTAATGGTTCCCTATGCTCTCTGAGGGTGCCTCACACTTCTTTGGGCTCAAGGCTTTATCCCTGGACCTGAGAAGGTAACCTAGCTAATCATCTAATCCTTTCCATTTGCAAGTACTCTAGGTTTGGTTACCGTAGATCTCCCAGTGACAATTATACATTGCCCGAAGTTCCAAAACAATAGAACAAAAACAGATCAAACAGCAGAAACGTGTGTATGCACCTCCAAGGTCAAAGTCTGGCTAGTCATCAAGCTGAGGTGTTCTCCATCCTCCACTGCTCTTGACCTTTTTATGCTATTAGGCATCATTTACCAACCATTCATGCATCTTTCTAATTTTTAGCTTTCATGTTACTATATGATGACTACCTATTCCATTCTTTCCTTCTCACTCCCCTTTCCCTCCTCACCCTCTTATGATAGACACTCCTCGAAATCCGGCCTTCTGCCTTTACAGAGTTCTCTTTCTATACTCTGTTTCATAGAGTGTACCTGTTCTCTTGGTTCCAGCTATCATACTATTATCTTATACTTCAAGATTCAAGTCTAATAACTTTGTGAACCATGAATCTTTTCTGTTCTTCCCCAAAATAAATGATTTCTTCTTGCCTTAAACTTCTCTGATACTCAAGTCTATAAGTTCATAAGCCAGTCTAACACTTAAAATACATAAAATATATCATTGTAATAAAATAAAATCTTGGAGATATGACACTTGAAAGACTATTCTTCTTGTTCTGTCAATTTAATATCTAAACAAACAGGTTCCTGCTCTGGGGGGATAACTGTTTCTCAGAGCTTAGTTAGCTCTCATACCCCAATCCAGAAGTCCTTTATGGACAGGGAATTAAGCTCTTCCACTTCTGCTCTCTTTCCACCAGTTTCCATATACCACTACTAAGAGTGATACATTTTGGCTGTCTCTATCCCCATCTGTCTCCAATCCTTAGTCAGAGTTCAGTTAACTTTTTTTTCTCAGTGTGATAATTTATTTTTATATCTCTACTACTGCCTTAACAGATCAACTATTTGGTTTAGTTCCTTGAAGATGAGTCTCAACTACAACTAATCAAAGTAGTCTGGCCTTCTGTTGTCCCCACGACCTATGGCCAGCTAATTCTGAAGCATCTCAAAGTTCTGTGCCTTCCCCTTTCCAATGCCACTGCTGGTACACTCACCATTAGCACCACTACTGCTCCTATTCCTCCTAGAGGTGGTAAAAACACCTGCCTCAGCCTTTCAAAGTGCTGGGATTACAGGTGTGAGCCACAGCGCCCAGCTTAGGTCAAGTTCTTAAAGTTACTATAAAGAGCATTAGGCTCAGAAGCTCTGAGCTGTCATCCTACTAATAGGATGTGCTTTCTTTCATTTATTTTCTACTATTTTTTATCATGACAATTTTCAAACACACAGAAGTATAATAAACATATCAATGTTCATGTATCAATCATCCAGCTTCAATATTTATCAACAATTTGCCAATCCCATTTCATCGATACATGGTATTTTCCCTTGTAATTGAATATTGTGAAGCAAATCTAACACATCAGAAGTATGCATCTCTAACAGACAATCCTTTTAAAAATTAGGATTTAATTATTGAAATTTAATTTACATACAGTAAAATGTATCCATTTTAGTAAGAATGTTTTCTTTTTTAAATTTTATTTTAATTGACTTGCACTAATTATATACATTTATGGGACACATAGTGATATTTCCATACATAGAATGTATAGTGATCAGATCAGGGTAATTAGCATATCCATCATCTCAAGCATTTATTATTTATTTGTATTGGGAACATTTAATATCCTCCTTCTAGCTATTTTAAACTATATGTTACTGTTAATTATAGTCATCCTACAGTGGTATAAAACACTAAAACTTATTTCCCCTATCTAGAGTGTTTTTTAAACCAATTTTTGTTTAACTTGTATTTTAAGTTCAGGGGTACATGTGTGGGTTTGTTACATAAGTAAATGTGTGTCAGGGGGGTCTGTGGTACAGATTATTTCATTATCCAAGTATTAAGCTCATTAGTTATTTTTCCTAATCCTCTCCTTCTTCAATAGGCCTCAGTGTATGTTGTTCCCTTCTATGTATCCATGTGTACTCATCATTTAGTAAACCACTTTATTAAGGTATGATTGAGATACAAACAGTTGTACATTTTAAGTGTGTACAACTTGATGAGTTTGGAGATAAGTATACACCCCTGAAACCATTACCACAATCGAGGCCGTAAATATACCCATCACCTCTAAAAGCTGTCTGTGCTACATTTATTTATCCATCCATTCTTTCATTTATGTGTGTATGCATGCATGTATGTATGTATGGTAAGAACCATGAAGATCTCCTCTCTTAGCAAAATTTTAAGTATACACTATAGTATTGCTAACTACAGACACTATACTATAGAGTAGATCTCCAGAATTTATTCATCTTAAATAACTGAAACTTCGTAATCTTGATCAATATTTCCTAGTTCCCTCCTTCCCCTACCTCTGGCAACCACCTTTCTACTCTGCTGCTGAGTTTGACTATTCAAGATGCCCTATGTAAGTGGGATCATGAAGTATTTGCCTGCCTATGTATGGCATATTTCACATAGCATAGTGTTCTAACAATTTACTCATGCTGTTGCAAGTAGCAGGATTTCTTTTGTTTTTAAGGCTGAATAATATTCCATTTTGTATGTATATACTACATTTGCTTTATACATTCCTTTAATAATGGATATTTAGCAGCTTCCATATCTTGGCTATTGTAAATAATGCTGCAATGAACATGAGAGCACAGAAAAAGAAATAAAGGCCATTTAAATCTGAAAGGAATGAAATTATCTCTGCTTGAAGACAGCATGATCTTATATATAGATCTCCCTAAAGACTCCACCAAAAGAATCCTGTTAGAACAAATAAGTTTAGTAAAATTGCAAGATACAAAAATGAGTTGTGTTTCTGTATTCTAATAATGAACTATTCTAAAAGAAAATTAAGGAAGTACTCCATTTACAATAGCATCAAAAAGAATAAAATACTTGGGAATCAACTAAACCAAGAAGGTGAAAGCCTTATATATTGAAAACTATAAAATATTGGTGAAAGAAATTAAAAAACACATAAATAAATTATAGGACCCCATGTTAATGGATTGGAAGAATTAGTATTGTTTAAATGTTCATACTGCCCAAACTGATTGATCTACATATTCAATGTCATCCCTATCAATATACCACTGGTAGCAGGGCATAGTAGCTGACACCTATAGCTAGGTGTGGTGGTACATACCTGTAAAACCAACAACTCAGGACAGTGAGGTGGGAGGATTGCTCAAGCTCAGGAGTTCAAGGCTGCAGTGAGCTATGATAGCACCACTGCACTCCAGTCTAGGAAACAGAGTAAAACCCCATCCCCACAAAAAAAAAATCCCAGTGGCATTTTCACAGAAATAGAAAATCAACCCTAAAATCAACCCTAAAATTCAAATGGAACCACAAAAGACTCTGAATTGCTAAGAGTACACAATAGGGTAAAGACAGTCTTTTTAATAATTGGTGTTGGGAAAAGTGGATATTCACATGCAAAAGAATGAAACTGGACTCTTATTTTATACCACAGCCAAAAATCAACTCAATATGAATTAAAGGTTTAAGCATAAAGCCTAACACTGTAAAACTCCTAGAAGAAAACATAGGAAAATGTGCTTTTAGTGTCATATCTAAGAAATCATTAGAAAAATCATTACTTTTCTAATGATTTCTTGGATATGACACTAAAAGCACAGGCAACAAAATGAAAAAAATAATAGATGAATAAGACTACATCAAACTAAAAAGCTTCTGCACAGTAAAGGAATCAATCAACAAAATGAAAAGACAACCTACAAAATGGGAAAAAATACTTGCAAATTATATACCTGATGAGATTAATATCCAAAATATGTAAGAAACTCACAAAATTTGATAGCAAAAAGCCTTTAAATAGTCTGATTTAAAAATGGGCAAATGACCTGAACTGACCTTTCTCCAAAGACAGAAATGGTCAACAGGTGCGTAAAAAGATGCTTGATATAAGTAACCATCAGGGAAATGCAAGTGAAAATGACAGTGAGTTATCTATCACCTCACACCTGTTAGAATGGCTATTATCCAAACAAAAGATAACAAGTGCTGGTGAGGGGGTGGAGAAAAGGAAACTCTTGTACACTGTTAGTGGGAATGTAGATTGGTACAATCATTACGGAAAATGGTATGGAGGTTCTTTAAGAATTAAAAATAGTACTACCACATGACCCAGCAATCCCACTTGTGGATATATACCCGAAAGAAATCAAATCACCACCTCATCTAAATATGTGCATTCCCATGTTTATTACAGCATTATTCACAATAGCCAAAATATGGAAGCAACTAATTGCCTGAGCATGGATAAATGGATAAAGAAAATATGTTACATACACAAAATGGAATGTTATTCAGCCTTACAGAAGAATATTTTTAGTACAATCACAATACCATCATGACTCAAGTAAATTTAACAATAATTTCTAAATATCTCCTAATACGTGTTCCATATTCAAATTCTCATAAGTGTCTCCGAACTGTCTTTTTACAGTTGAATTGTCTACATCAAGATGTCAGCATGGTTCACATATTGCATTTGGCTTTTAAGTCTCATAAGTCTCTTTTACTTTATAACAATTCCTCTATTCCTTTTTTTGCCTCCTATGAAATGAATTTGTTAAAGAAAGCAGACCATGTTTCTCTGTAGATTTAACTAAGTTATGGATTTGGCCAATTGTATCATCCTGGTATAATTTAACAAGTTCCTCCATTCTTTGTATTTCCTGAAATTAGATATTAGCTGTGAAGGCATCATTAAATTGAGCACCTCTCTCTTTTTGCAAGTATATTTCAAAAGCAGCATATAACTTCCTGTTGCATCCAATCAGGAGGTACATGAAGACTCGCTGCTCTACTTTTAGTAATGCCAAGATTGATCAGTGGTTCAGGTGTTTTAAGCTTGATCCATCAATCTTAAATTTCCCCATCTATTTTTCACTGAAAAATTGGTAGTACCCTTAGATATTTTTTGCCTGGACCTAATCTAGCATTTTATTAGGGTTTGCACAATTATAATTTTCTGATTCTTAATTTATTAGTTTGAGTTCTAAAAATAATGTTTTCTTACGAGCTATTCAGCTACTCTGAAATACAGTTCAAATACAACTGGCAGGTTAAATGTTGCATTATTTTAATTTATTTATCAATTTTTAGGATAACAAGTCGATTCCTTAGTAAACTCCAAACTCGATTATTTTTTACTATTATGAATTATGTTTGTATATTTCATGTGTCCATTGTACTCATTAGTCCTATGATGCTCAAATGTTCCAACTTTGACAGCAGGATTTCCCTAAGATTGGCTTCTGTGTTGCTTGAACAGCACCCCAGTAGCTATTGCTTCTGGTACTAGATGCTCCAAGCTCATCTTGTACATATCCTGCCTTGGACCTGAAATATTTCATTTCTCCTAGGAACTCTGGTTCATTTGATAGTGACTGGTATTTAAAGATGACAAGTTAGCAGCTAGGGGTAAACATTACATCAATGATTTTATTCAGAAATTTGAGGTGAGAAAAATGTAATTTTTAGAATAAGAAAACTCAATCCTGAGTACTTAGTGATATTTCAGATTTACATGCAAGATTACATGTTAAATACAAAATTGTACTTAACCCCTTTGATTATAGAGTGTAATCTCTTTTGCCTTATTACCAAAATTTAAGTTCCTAATGACATTTATACCAATTTTGCTTTCCCTCTCTCTTTCCATAAACACAGATATAGATTCAAAATAATAATACATATAATATTCTAACCATAAGATTCCTGATTTCAGTTTAAGATTTATTTCTGGGTTTTTTTTTTGTCCTTTGAATATATGCTATTAAGAAAGTAGTGTAAAAAAACAGTTTTAAAGTCACTTAAAATAATCTTTTCTTGTGTGTCTATGATGCCAATTTGATATATAAAACATTTTCCAGTATGTTTTACATTGTTAAGAATTTACCTTTAAATTTTTTTGTTTTGGAATCATTTAAATTATTTACATACAGAGTCAAAACTATAGAAAAAGTTAGTTTCAGAGAAATATAAATTCTATTCTCTTCCAAGCTGTACTCTCCCTTCTTTCCTATAAGTAATCATTTTTATTCATTAGTTTATCTTTCCATTGTTTTTTTTAAAGTTAAAAATAAGACAGTGTGGCAATTCCTCAGGGGTCTAGAACTAGAAATACCATTTGATCCAGCAATCCCATTACTGGGTATATACCCAAAGGATTATAAATCATTCTATTACAAAGACACATGCACACATATGTTTATTGCAGCACTATTCACAATAGTAAAGACTTGCAACCAACCCAACTGCCCATCAATGTTAGGCTGGATAAAGAAAAGGTGGCACATATACACTATGGAATACTATGCAGCCATAAAAATGATGAGTTCATGTCCTTTGCAGGGACATGGATGAAACTGGAAACCATCATTCTCAGCAAACTGATAGAAGAACAGAAAACCAAACACTGCATGTTCTCATTCATAAGTGGGAGTTGAACAATGAGAACACACAGGGAGGGGAACATCACACACTGGGACCTGTTGAGGGGGGAGGAGCCTAGGGGAGGGATAGCATTAGGAGAAATACCCAATGTAGATGACAGGCCGATGGGCGCAGCAAACCACCATGGTATGTGTATACCTATGTAACAAACCTGCACATTCTGCACATGTATCCCTGAAGTTAATGTATAATAATAATAATAATGCCAAAATCCAAAGACCCTGAAAATAATAGCTTTTAAACTCAAAAAAAGTCCACATGTACAAATGAAATACATTACATAGGCTGTTCTGCATCCTATGTTTGACAGTATATCCTGGAGATACCACTCCACAGGATATAGATCTTCCTGTTTCTTTTTTACAGCTGCATAACACTCCTATGGGTGGATGTCCTATAGTTGACTCAACCAGTTCCCTCTTGATAAACATTTATGTTATTTCTAGACTCTTTTTAATCATACTGTTGTAATTAATAGCTGTCTACTTTGATCATTTCTTATTTTTGTGATGCCTGCCTTGAAACTGATTTCTAGAAATGAGGTCACTGGTCAAAGGGTAAGTGCATATTTATTTTTGCTAGATATTATAAAATTACTGTTTTCATTCCTAGATAACTCATATATACATACCTGATTCTTCCTTTGCAAAACAGAAGTAATAATATCTCCTCCCAGAAATATCGTGACACTAAAATTGCTAATGGAAATCAAAACACTTTGAAAAAGTGTGAGGCAATAAACAGATGTAGTGACCAGTATTAATAAATAACAATCAATTGTTAGAGGGGAATCATATAGCCACACAAATGTCTGCCCATCATCTCTCTGAGCCTAAGACTGAAGTGGAGAATCAACTTCAGACATAGAAAGAGAGACAGAAAAGAAGTAGAAGTATGTAAGATGCTATTGGGATCATAATAGAACAAAAAAAAAAAACATTAGTCTTGGTCTAGAGAGAATGAGGAAGACAAAATTGGAACTGAGTTTTGAAGGAGACAGGAACGTACCAGGTGGGAGTAACAGGGTAATACCAGGTCAGAAGTGGAGAGGCTGCCCCAGCAAGAAAGGAGTGAAATTTTACTGGGAGAGTAAACATTCAGGTATAGGAGATCTTAGAAAACATTTGAGAAGATGGCGTGAGATGTTAGAGAGATAGATAGGGGCCAGGTTGTAAAGGGTTATGGATACCATGCAAGGGGATTTTCACTTTACATAATATGTAGTTTTGTGTGTGCATGTGTTTGTGTGTGTGTGAAGCAGGTTGACGTGGAATTTTTTCTCAAATCTCATACTTATATATTTCTCACAAAAGTAAAGGCCAGCACCAAATAGCAACTGATTAGCATTAAATATACATACATTATATATTATATACTATGATATAATATTCAAACTATCCATAAAGAGTTCCTCTAGATATAATTGTTCCAATCACTAACTGCATAAGTCACATTTTGCTTTTGGTGACACTTTCTAAAAACAGAGGGATAAAATAAAAGCAATCACTACCTTCACATCCCCATGTCTTCCTCCTGCTATCTGGGACAGTCGACAAATCCAGGGGAGTTGCATACCAATTATATTACCATGTACTTGGCTAAGCCATTTCACAGGTGCACAAGATTTCTGGAATATTAACTGAGAGGAGTGGAGGGACTTGAGAGTGCCGCCAGGAAAGGCAGGATCTGTTTTCTCCAAAGCCCCACCACATTCTTTCTTCTGAGGCTCTGCAGCCTGGAGCTGCCTAAAGATTCAGTGTGTGACTAATCAGAGAAATTAGAGAAACCTGTGCTAGAAGTTGGGATGTCGGGAATATGTTTATTTTTAAAGCTTTATATAGTTTTGTTTTTGGACTGAAGTAGCTCTTTAGCTCCAAAGTCAACAATAGATGTGCTGTAGTAGGAATAGTTGTTTCTCTTTCAAAATTTGGTTTTATGAATCTCATGACCCATGTAATCAATTATTCTCCAGTTTCCTCAGTTGCTAAGAAGCTTATGTTCAAATTTATGTTCTTCTCCTAGCAACTGTATAGAACTTTCTGTAATTTGAGATTCTAATCTCATCCCTGGCTCTATTTTATGTTTCAACTCTTCAGTTTCCTGTTGCTTTGTTTTCTGCCACTGTTTCTTGGAATTGTGCTTTTTCATTTCCTCTTGGTAATGTTAATATAAAATGATATATGCAACATATATGTAAATCATAAAGCATAACAATATATTTAACACCCAAAGAATAGACCATTGACCATATCTTGAATATACCTATGTGTTTTTCCACAAACACACCTCTCTATAACTACTATCCTGAATTTTATAATTCCCTTGTTTTTTTGAAATAGTTTTATCACATATTTGTGTAAGTCTAAACAACACATTTCCCAATTTTTATTTTTTAAAGTTGTTTTCTATCATACCATGTAGGTCTGTTGAGACTTGGTATTTTTGTTTACCCAACATTCTGTTTCTAAGGTTAATCCATGTTTCTGTGTGTAGTTACGCTCACTTCTTTTTCACTACAGGATAATATTCCATTATGTGAAAAAACATATATTTGAAGGTACAGGTATGTCATGTTTTATACATATAGTTCTCTGTTCTCCAATCGCTAAAAAGTTAGATTGGATTGTTTCTAGTTTGAGATTGTTACAAATAGCCTTTGAAATATACAAACGGCCTATGAAAATTCCTATTTAGACCTTCTGATAAAAACATAGAAGAATTTCTCTAAATGACATCCCTAGACATGAAATTGTATGGTTATAGAGTATATGAATGTTCTGCTTTTCGAGACAATGACAATTTCTTTTCCCCAGTTCTAATTTACACTCCCTCCAGTGGAGTATAACACTACTCCTGTTGATACACTTCCTCTGTCAACCTTCTTAATTATTTGTCATTCTGGTGGCTGTGTGGTGCTATATAATTTTATTCTTATTTTGTATTTGCATTAGTAAAAGATTTATGTAACTATTCATTGTTTATCATCTATAGATATTTCATTATCCATGAAGTGCCTGTTTTATGTATTTACCCCAATTCCCTATTTTTTCTTATTCAGTTATATTTCTTACTTGTTCTGGTCACTGATCCTTTGTTATTTGCTATACAAATAGCTTCTCCCAGTTTGTGGCTTCATTTCCCCTCTTTTTCTAGTTTGTTTGGATTAACAGTGATACTTAACTATAGAGCGGTCCAAGATCTTATACTGAGTTCTTTTCTCTGTCTTAAAAAACTGTCCCCTGCACAAAGGTCATAAAGGTTATCCTATATTTTCTAAAATGTTTAAAGTTTTGCATTTCACATTCGAGTCTTCAATTCTTCTGCAATTAATTTTTATGAATGCTGTGATTTAAGTAACTATCCAATTGCTTTACATTTTCCACATGGAAAACCATTTTCTCCCAATACCATTTGCTAAAGAGTACTTCTATTGCCCAGTTATAAGCAAGGCCACCTCTGTCATACATCAAAGATTTATATATGCATTCACATTTCTTGGGTCTTTATTCTAATCCACTGGCCAATTTGGTTTTCAAAATTTTTATGTTTAATCAACAAATAATCATTGTAAATATTTATGGGTCATAATGTAATGTTTCAATACATGTATGGTCAATTTGTTTTAACACACTTTACTATCACGTTGTCTTAATTATAACAGCTTTATAATGAGTCTTGATTTTTGGAAGGGAAAGCTCCCCTGCCCCCACTGCAGACTGACAAAAATCTGATTGTTAAATTTAAAAACTGACTTCTTATACTATAGTCTTTGCACTTTATATAATGAAATCATACAGTATAGACTCTTTCATGCTTGTTTTGCTCATTGTTATGTCTGTGAGATTTACATATACTGTTGATATAGCTATAGCTCATTTATTTTCACAGCTGTCATTGCTGTATGGTATTCTGCTTTTTAAAGATATTATTTTTTTCTCTACTTTACTGTAAAATGGATATTTGCATTGTTTTCAGTTTTCTTATTTTTGTTTCCTTATACTGATTTTTCTTTACTCTTGACCTATTAAGAAAGGTGTGTTAAAATTTTCCACTA
Source organism: Sapajus apella (assembly GCF_009761245.1). NCBI lineage: Eukaryota > Metazoa > Chordata > Mammalia > Primates > Cebidae > Sapajus > Sapajus apella. The sequence continues at coordinate 18,474,256 of NW_022436957.1, forward strand.
TATATACAATGGTGAATGTATCAATTTCCCCATGTAATTGTGTCAACCGTTTGCCTTATCAGTGTTGACATATTTATTATGTACATGCTAATTTAGAATTATGTTATCTTCCTGGTGAGTTGAACTTTTCTACTTTACGTAGTGAACCTCTTCATTTTTAATAGGCTTTTTTGTTGTGTTAAAGTCTGTTGAGTCAGATATTTATACAACAATATTCTTTCCCTTTTAGTCAGTATTTACCTAGCATATTTTTGTCTCATACTTATTTTTCTTCTGTGCTCATGCTTTAGGTGCATCTTTCAAAAAGACATAGCGATGGTTGTGATTTTTCCATTTTTATCCAATATAGTAACATCTGTTTCTAATTGGTAAGTTTAGTCCATTTATAATCACTTACTATGTATTAGGACTTGTTTCCATTATTGTATCTTACTTTTTATTTCCATTTATTGTGCTTAAAAACTTTTTTCCTTCTCTTTCAACATCCTCTAGAGGTTTCTTTGAGTGTAAGTCCTTGGGGGTCAAAGTCTCACAGTTTATGATGATATTCAAATAGCTTCATTTTGCTTTATAGAGAAATAGTTTTCTGAGTATAAAATTCTAAGTTGTTATATTTTCTCTAAACATTTTTCTCATTTTGATTTTGTTATTTAGTAGTCTGCTGTCTATCTAATTGTCTTTCCTCTGTAGGGAATCTTTCCTATTTTGGGAAGTACTTTTAATATATCTTTGTCTGTGATGTTCTGTAGGTTTTCTACAATGTGCCTTTGCAGTAATATTTTTTGGCTTATCATGCTTGGAATTCATTGTGTTTTCTATATGTGTTCACATTTTCCACCACTTCTGGAAATTTCATATCCTGGTGAGAATCCCAAAAGGAATAAATAGAGAGAATGTAAGAAGGCAACTTGGTGAAGTCGCTGTAGTTCATTCATTTTCATACCTAAATAGTACCCTGTTTTATGAAAATATTATCACATTCCTATTCTACTAGTTACATTTTTATTTCTATAACTTCTAATTTCCTTTACCAAAATTTTTAGTCTATTACTAATGGCCTTTTATTGTTTGCAATTGCTTTCTTTTTAAAAAATCATTTCAAACACAAGGGTTTTATATTAAAATGTGTTACCATCTCTATATCAGTAGTTATGGGAGTCATAATGTGTTCTGGTTGTTTCTGCTGATTTTTCCTCATTGCTGTGTTTTTTTTTTTGTTGTTTGTTAGTTTTTTCTTTTCTTTTCTTTTTTTTTTTTTTTTTTTTTTTGGTGTGTGCTATTTGATTGTGAAGTCATTGCTTGATACAAATGTGGGAGAGTGCTGTCTAAATGAAGGAAGATTACCCCATAAAGGCTTTGCTTCTGCTAATGGCCAATGCCCACTACCTAGGATCCATTTTTACTTCCCTTAAAGTCCCAGTCTAGTTGAGAGTCCTACATTCAGTTTTTCTGTCCTTGGCTCTGGATCAAAGCTCATTGGTGCCAACACAAACAACGCTACTATAGTCATTCATACTCAGGAAGTCTCCCTTTCTCAGCTTTCTTCCACTCCATATTCCTAGCTCATACCCAAAACCTGTTTTGTGGTTAGAGGGCTTCTGGGGATACTTGCCTACCTGCTTTAAACCCAGCAGTGTGTGTTCTATCCCAAATTTAACTACTCTGCAGTCCCCAGAGCACTTACTTCGCCATAATGCCAGAAGCACTGAATTTATTTTTTAAATCAAAATGATACACATAGTAACAAATAAAAGTAACCAAAAAACTGTGATAGCAATAGATTTCCACTCCTTAACTCTCCATCAAAGTACCTTTCCCTGAAACAACTTATTTTAAATGTTTCTCCTCACAGAATTTATGATGGTAACCTCCACATCTCTAAAAAATATACTTCTATTTTCTTATCTAGGAAAGATGTAGATTTAGTTTACTAATTTTATCATTTGTCTTTTCCACTCTGAATTTTTGATATACATATTAGACTTATTTCTATTAATTACACGTTGCCTTAAACAATACATTAAATTCCTTGCTCTGCTAACTTCCATCGGTGTCTCTTGACTCCCTCTGTACTTTGAGGCTATTAGCACACTGACCATTTCCTTCATGTTTCCAATCACCCTCTACTTATGTCCTAGCCTTAGCTAATTTGAATTACATACTTAAATTTATTTTATCAAATAGTTTACATTTAAATTCTGTTCTTAATCAATGTTAAAATTTCAAGTATTTTTGGTAGGATGATTATAAAACCTCAATCAATAAATAGCAATTTCATTATTAAGACGATGTCAACACTTTCAATGGAGGTCAAGTTCTACCTTGGGATTGCATTTCCTTCATCTTGAGCTCAATGCTGTGATCCTTGAGTCACATAAAGGGGGATGGTTCTATTATAGCATCCAGTGTAAGTAGGTACTGTCTTCTTGTACTTTTTAACTGCTGAATATCATATTACTATTTAGTTGGTTTCACAGTTAGACTATGACTTTCAAAACAGCTTTTTTGCTTTTGTTTCCAGGAATTTTAAATAACTTTTCTTTTTTACATGGTTTTCCTTTATCACCCTTTCCCTTATTACCCCCAAGTACTCAATCATACATTCTATTCTATCAGTTTCTCCCATCCCTCATCCTACTACCCAGAAACTTTCCTTCTAGAGTCTCTACCTATTAGATTCAAACATCATTCTAGCACTCTATTGAGTTGGATCCACAGTTTCCCAGTTCCCATGTATTCTTCCTCCTTGACTTACTTTTTTTTCTTTTTTGGAAAAGCACATCCTCAAATAACTATCTAAGAAAAGGCATGTGGGTGATAACATTCATGAACTCTTGCATGTTTTTAATTTTGTCCTCACATTTGATTTGTAATTTTTCTCAGTATGGAAACATATGAGTTTGAAGGCATTGCTTCATCATGTTCTAGTATACATGCAGTGTTGTCCGTAGATCTTAACAATATTGTGATTATTCTTATCTCCTTTTAGGTGTCCTTTTATAAGTGTCCTTTGAACTCTATTCAATTAGGTTATTTTCATGAGAACTTTAAAAAAAATCTCATTTGTTGGTGACATCCTCTTCCATTTTCTTTATCCTTATAGATTTATTCCTTTTTATAAATGTATTCTCTTATTTCAGAAAGAAAGAAGGATGTGAGGCAAATATTCATTTTCTAGTCTATCTTCTCAAATGTCCATCACTTATTTTCAGTATATTATGTTTTCTTACTAATAAACTGAAAACATTCATTTTTGCATATGCCTAAAATTCTTTTTGGAGCAAATCAGGATATAATATGTATGCAGTCATCAAATAAGTTTCAAAAAGCTGAAGGTTAGATGAGATGTTCACCTAATTCAGGCTAATAAATTTTTAATTCCATGATCTTGAAAAATATTGGAGTATTGATTCCCTAGGTTAGCTAAGAATAGATGCAGACCCATGGGACCCAGAGAGTCTAACAAGTCAAAAGCTCAAAATACAGAGGGATGGATAGACTCAAACAGCTCCAAGCAATGAACCATCTTAAAAGCATCAAGGCAGGTATGATTATGAGAGGTGAAGAAATGCACTGGTGAAATAATTTTTGGTAAATATAGTTGTGAATTTTGCCCAAGGCTGCTTTTGGACTGACAGTCAAAACCTCTTGCCTGAGGCCAACAGGTAATTAACAATGACCAGAGAGTTTTGGACCACTGTGTTGGAAGGAAGGAGGGCACACACAAGGAAAATAAAAAGGCCCATTAAAAGTTTCTGGCTCATGAAATAAAGTTACGTGGTCTGGCATATCTAATTAGCTCTCATAGTTATACACCTTATTACATGTCACATCCTGGCTGGGGTTATGATACTTGACATTCAAAGAATTGTTAAAATTTCAAAGATGGCTTGTTTTACTTCCTTATCTGTGGTACGTCTCCACAAAAAGGGGCTGCTTTGGCTGGGTTCAGTGGCTCACGCCTGTAATCCCAGCACTTTGGGAGGCTGAGGTGGGTGGATCACTTGAGGTCAGGAGTTTGAGACCAGCCTGGCCAACATGGTGAAACCCCATTTCTCCTAAAAATATAAAGGACCCAAACTCATCATTTTTGATGGCTGCATAATATTCCATGGTGTATATGTGCCACATTTTCCCCATCCAGTCTATCAGAAGATCAAACGCTGCATGTTCTCACTCATAGGCGGGTGTTGAACAATGAGAACACATGGACACAGGGAGGGGAGCACTACACACTGGGGTCAGTTGGGGGGAAATAGGGGAGGGATGATGGGGGGTGGGAAGCTGGGGAGAGATAGCAAGGGGAGAAATGCCAGACGTAGGTGATGGGAAGGAAGGCAGCAAATCACACTGCCACGTGTGTTCCTATGCAACAGTTTTGCATGTTCTTCACATGTACCCCAAAACCTAAAATGCAATAAAATAAATAAATGGGACAAAAAAAACCCCGATATTTTAAAATATTAAAAAAAAATACAAAAGTTAGCCAGGCATGGTAATCCCAGCTACTTGGGATGCTGAGGTGGGAGAATCTCTTGAACCCAGGAGGTGGAGGTTGCAGTGAGCCAAGATCGTACCACTGCACTCGAGCCTAGGTGACAGAGGGGGACTCTGTTTCCCAAAAAAAAAAAAAAAAGAGAAAGAGAGAGTGGAGGCATGTTACACTGTCACAGGGAGTTGTACTCCTTGACTAATTGCTCAAAGTAAATACCAAGGACAGAATTTCAACATGGCTGCCAACCACTCCCATTCTGTTGGTTTCAGGTAAGGAAGTTACTCCTCCACAGAAGATTGATAGGTCTGTGGGAATAGAAACAATGAATGATCTTAGCTTTCTTTCATCAGATACTTTAAAAATACTTGTAACTTTCAGGCTTTGTACAAAGCATTGGAGATACAATGATGAATAAATGAATAGGTCATGAAACCCTACCCTTTGTACACAAGTAGTGGATTGGCCTCATACATACTCCAAAAAAGCTGACAATGCCTTTACTTAAGAAAATTCATAGCATCTGTCCTTCTAAAACCAGACATCTACAAGACAAGGGTAGGGAATTCCCTCTGGCTTAATCAACACAGTTGTCGTTTCATTTGGGTTATCTCTGAGGGTCTGTGGGAAACTGATAACCTTGACAAAACTCAGAAGGAACTGAGGACTTAATTTGTTCCACAGCCCCACTTGGATAGAAAGAAGAGAGAAGGGAGGGAAGACGGAGAGAGGGAAGAAAGAGTTGTATATGCTAAAATGTATACAGACTGAGTAAATTAAAATTCATTAATTCATTCAACAAATACTTATTTCGATCCCACTTTGTATCAGGCACTGCTATGGACATTATGTATTTAGAAGTGAACAAGATAGATAAAAGTCTCTTCCCTCATGGAGTTTGTATTCTAATTGAAGAGAGGCAGAAAATATCAAGAAACATAGGTAAAATATATAGCCTGTAAGACAATGACATGGATTAGAAGAAAAATAAAGCAAGAAAGAGAGGCAGGAAGTGTCAAGGATTGGCAGGTACAATTTTAGATATGTGTTTAGAGCAATTGTCAATGAGAAGATGATGCTTAAAAGTAAAGGATGGAAGGAAGTGAGGCAGTGTGTGTAAGTCATGAATAGCTAGGAGTAAAACATTTCAAGTAGTTGGATGGGGCGAAGGCTCAGAGACAGGATGCCTGGCCATTCTCAAAGCATATTGAACCCAGTGTAACTACATTAGTATGAGAAAAGATGAGAGAAATAGATGACGGAGTCAGAATGGAAGTGAGAGGGTGAATCATGTGGGGCCTTGTAGGTCATTTTAAGTATCCTTACTGAGACAAGTGGCAAGTCATTGAATAGATTTGAGGAATGCCATGATCTGACTTAGGTCTTAAGGAACTATTCTGTAAGGGTGGAAAAGTGAATGCAAATGAATATACTATAAACTAACACAACAAGAACAGTAACAACAACCAAGGAGAAAAAAAGAAATCTTCTATCATTAAATATAGTGGCTTTCATGGTTTCTCAAGAGAACTCTAAAATGCTGACACCACTTACATGGCTTTGATGTTCAGAGAGTGCTATTCTGCATTCCTAGGAGATATAAAAATTAATGATCAATGAGCTCAAAATAGCTGGAATCTGGACCTATGGGTAGCCTTTCCCAAGAAGCCACATCATCTTGTACCTCAGACTTAATTTGCTGAATCAGCATGTGATAAGGCCTAACTTTAATAGGGTATAACAACTGACAAGAGAATTAAATTGATGCAAATTAAAACTTTAACAATAACATTATATATGGAGCTTAAAAATTCTTTACACTTTTGGTTCTGAATTTATCTAGAATAAAGGGTCCTCACAGAACTATCAGCCAAAGAGAATCCATTGTGTTTATAAGAAAAACAATACAGAGATTCTTTGTTTCAGTTATAGACAGTGTTAATAAGGTGATTATAGAAGCCTTATATCTCTTTAATCAAAACACTGGATAAATTTTAAAATTATAATTTATTACTAGGCAAGGCAGTAAGTCTGAGTGAGTCAGGAATAGAGCACAGGGACGGAGGGAGGGGAGAGTAGGATTCAACTACTGTGACTACTCCATCCCAGGCACTTTAAATAATTTAGTACCAAACGTTCCAAGATAAATATGTACCCATGTCAATCCTCAGTACATGTGAATAGGGTTTGTATGTGTGTGTCCCATTTTCTAACCCTAACTTATTTTAATTTGACTGTAACATATTTGCGCCATTTTCTTCTTTATAAAAATCACAGTATTAGTCCTATTTGATGGCTTGTATTTGCTTTAATACATTATCCAGCCTAAGGTGCCACAAAGTCAGGAGTATTTCTTGAACCTCTCCTCAAATTCTGCTCTCATTTCCTCTTCCATGCTCTATATTAATATTTAGAATGCTCAGATATATTTCCAAGGACTGCATAAACTACTTCCTTATTCTGTCTAACCATAACCACCTCTACTACATACGCATCCTACTCCTATATGTAACTTCTGAGTCAGTCAAGCTGCTATGACAAAACCACAAACCTATATTGTTCCTCAATAGTCAAGATGCTACATATGCTCATTCCTGTATCTGCTGTATCTAAGCCTTTACTCCATGACACAGAGTCTACATATTTTTTCCTTCCTTCACTTTTGTCTCCACATATTTTAAAAACTGAAATCTTACCTCTGTAATAAAGCATTCCCTAAACTTCTTAGCCCAAACTCATCTCTCTCTTCTCTAAGATCTTACAGCATTTACTATATGCATTATATACTTTAACTTCCTATTGCTTGTGTACTATTTTCCAAATAGCATACATGTGTATGCCTTGACTTTTCTAATATGGTTCTTAAGTTCCTGAGTCATTCTGCTTGTGTATTTTTAAAAATAACTGATATGTTGTTGACTATACAGCATACTTGTCAGCTATGGAACTACTAAAATGTTTCATTAATTCATTTAACAAGCATTTTTTGAATACCTACTACTTGAAACAATAATGGGCAAGACAAAACCAGCTCTTTCTTTATGCATACACTAATAAAATATAGGAAAGAAATGATGACATCTGGCCTTAGAAGAAAATAGGACATAATCATAACTTGAAGTGCTTTGAACTATAAATAATTTCTCAATTACCTTCCTATCCTCTGCATAATCAAGAACCTCCCTTTACATTGTCATTCATGAAGTATTGAGAGGCTGTCTTCTTCAAAACAGAACAACAAAATTAACACTAACCAGTACTAAGAACTGAAATGTCACATAAAAGGCAATGTTTGCCTTTATTTTTTGTTTTAGTCCAGTGGTAATATCCCTGCAGATGGTCAACTTGTTGGAATTTTTGAGTCAGCATTGCACTTTTTACCATATTTCTCATTTTGTTATTAACATTAAATGCATTGCTGTGCCCTTCATCAATCTGTACAGCAAAATGCAGGCTTAAAATGAAGACATCAGTGGTACTATAATTAGTACCATTAATATGAGAGCCTATATTTTGGCTGTGCTCCACACCCCTAGTTCCAGCTGCCTAATGGACACTCTTCAGGTAGAACTCTTACAGGTACCTCAAACTCAACACGTCCAAAAGTCCCATAGTCCCAATTAATGATATTTCTAGTCTTAAGTATCAAAATTAGCATCACCTCCTCCTTTCTTACCCTCACAATGAATCAGTTATTATATTCTGTCAATTCCATATAGAAAATATCTTTAAAATTCTTGCTGTCTCTATCATTACTCATCAAAACTATGATAATAGCATACTTTTATTTCTCTGTTCATATTTCAGAAAGCTCTTTCTTTTATAATCTCATGTTTGATTATGTTAATTTACCATTCAGAAACTTTCAGTGAGTGCTCGTTGTTTTTATAATAGAATCCATGTCCCTTAATCTTGGGTTCAAAGCTCTCTAGAGCTTGGCATCACAGATTTTTTCAACCTTTATGTCTGTTCTTGGTAAACGACATGCAGACACACACCCTTCTTCCCAGAATAGTTCTTCAATCTTCTTGCCCTTATTTAACCTCGAATCTTCTCTAAAAATCCATTTTGGGAAAGGGCTAGATAGTAACTATTCTCGGCTCTGTGAGCCATGTAGTCCCATCTTAACTACTCACCTCTGCCACTGTGGCATGAGAATAGACAAAGATTATATACAAACAAATCAGTATGGACATGTCTCAATGAAATTTTAATTATAAAAACAGGTGCACTCTGGATTGGGCCTGTGCTTACTGGTTTGGTGACCAGTGATCTAGATCATAGTAGAAAGTGACAATGCTTTTGTCAAGCATGCATCAAAAGAGATTTCTTGGATATAACACCAAAAGCATAAGTAGCAAAAGCAAAAATAGACAACTGAGACAAAATCAAACTAAAATGCTTCTGTATAGAAAAAAAAAATCAGAGTGAAGTGATAACCTGAAGAATGAGAGAAAATATTTGCAAATTACTTATCTGACAAAGTGTGAATATCTAAAATATATAAGAAACTCCTACAATTAAATAGCAAAAATCCTTCAAATTATCTGATTAAAAAGTGGCAAACCAGCAAAGAAAGCAAGCATAGAGTAAAGAGATTACCTACAGAATGGGTAATTTGCAAACTATGCATCTGACAAGGAGTCAATACCCAGAATAACTCAAATAACAGCAAAAAATAAAAATAAAAAAATTATGTAATTAAAAATGGACAAAAGACCTGAATAGACATTTATCAAAAGGAGATCTATACAAATGGTAAACAGATATATGAAAAGATGCTCAACTTTAATAATTGGGGAATTGTGAGTGAAACCACAATGAGCTATCACCCTACCCAAGTTTAAGTAGTTATTGTGAAAGAGACAAAAACTTTAAAAATGCTGGTGAGGATGTGGAGAAAGGTAGACCCTTATGCACCATTGGCAGGAATGTAAATTAATACAGCCTCCACAGTGTGGAGGTTCCTTAAAATATTAAAAATAGAACTACCCTGTGACCCAGCAATCCCATTACTGGGTATATATTCAAAGGATATTAAATCAGTAAGTCAAAGAGATATCTGCACTCCCATATTTATTTCAGCACTATTCACAATAGCCAAGATATGGAATCAACCTAAATACCCATGTACAAATGAGTGGATAAAAAAGTGTGGTGTGCCACATGGACATGAACATGGGAACAACAGATGCTGTGGAGTACTAGAGGGGGAAGAGATGGATGAGGGCATGGGTTGAAAAACTACCTATGGGGTACAATGCTCATTACCTAGGTACAGTATACCTGTGTTATAAACCTGCACATGTATCCTCTGTGTCTAACATAAAAGTTGGAATGTTAATAAAAGAAAATGTTTTATATATATATATATATATATATAAATATACATATATATATATACACACATATACATGCTATACATATATATTCCACCATATATATATTCCACTATATATATGGTGGAATAGTATATATATATAAAACATTTTCTTATATTCCACTATATATATGGTAGAATATATATATATACACACACACACACACATATATATATATCACATTTTCTTTTATTAAAATTTCAACTTTTATGTTATATATAGTGGAATATATATATGGTAGAATATATATTGTATATATATGGTGGAATATATATAGTATATATAGTGGAATATATATATGTATGGTGGAATACCATCCAGCCATAAAACAGAATGAAATACTGTCATTTGTAGCAACATGGATGAACATGGAGGGCCTTATGTTAAGTGAAATAAGTCAAGCCACAGAAAGACAAATAACATGTGATCTCATTCATGTAGAATCTTAAAAAGTTAATTCCATAAAACAGAGAGCAATATAGTGGTTATTAAATGCTGGGGAGGGTAGCGGGGAGTGGGGAACTGGGAGAGGTTGGTAAATAGGTACAAAGTGAGTTAGATGAGAAGAATGGGGTCTGATGTTCTATTACACAGTAGAGTGACTATACCAAATAACAATGTAATGTATATTTCAAGTTAGCTAAAAGATTCTAAATGTTATCAGTATAATGATGTATGTTCAAAGTGATGTATAATTACCCTGATTTCATCATTATACAATGTATACATGCTTTCAAACATCCACACTTTACCCCATAAATATGTAAAACTATTACATGTCAATTATAAATTGAAAAATACTTTGTCTTGCTCCTTAAAACCTGTGGGTCTTTATAGCTTATACATTATTTATTTGATTTTAAAATATAAAAGTGATGTATGGAAAAAACAAAGAATTAGAAAAATACAAACAACTTTGTAGAAGAGAAACAAAGTTGAAGGATTTATAATACCTAATTTTACAATTTACAATATAGTGACATAAGACATGAGGCACTGGTGCAAGGCTAGACATATAGATCAATAGAGAGTTCAGAAATACATCTACACCTATGTATGCGGATATCGGCAAGTTGATTTTGAACAAAGGTGCAAAGGTAGTTCGATGGAAAGAGTACTATCAACAAGTGGACAAATGGTATTGGAACAATAGGAAGGAAGGAAGCAAGGAAGGACAGAAAGAAGGAAGGAAGGAAGGAAGGAAAGGGAAGGGAAGGAGGGAGGGAGGGAGGGAAGGAGGGAGGGAAACATCGATTCTTTACACAATATGCAAAAGCTATCTCTAAATGAATCATAGACCTAAATGTGACACTTTAAAGTATGAAACTTCTAGATGAACATATAAAAGGCATTTTAGTGTTCTTGGGTTAAACAAAGATTTGCTATATAGGATACAAAAATCTCAAACCATAAAATAATAATTAGACTTCATAAAAATTGAAAATGTTTGCTCTTTGAAAGACACAATTAAAAGAATGAACAGAGAAGACATAGACTTGGAGAGGATATTTTCAAACACTCATCTGATAAAGGACTTCAAATAACTTGATTTTTTTAAATGGCCAAAAAATTTGAATAAACATTTTATCAAAGAAGAGATGCAAATAACAAATAAGGACATGCATAATACTCAACATCATTAATCACTGGGGAAATGCAATATACAACCACAATAGAATACCATTATGGTCATATTAGAATAGCTAAAATTAAAACAAAAGACAATAAAAACTGACAATGCCAAGTGCTGGTAAGGATGTGGAACAACTAGACTTGTCTAGATGTAGAGCATCTAGAATTCCCACACTTTATTGGTAGGAATGCAAAACAGTACAACTACTTCTATTGGAAAACAATCTGGTAGTTTCTTAGAAAGTTAAACATACAACCACCATACAACCCAGTAATCCCATTCCTAGGTATTTACCCAGAGAAATGAAAACACGTATCTACTTGTATGGGAATGTTTATAGTAACTTTACCTCAATTGCCAAATATTGGAAGTGAGTCAGATGTCCATCAACTGCTGAATGGGTACATGCATGCAGAAGAATAACACTCAGCAATTGGTAAATGGATATATCCATACAATTGAAAAATATTCAGCAATAAAAAGGAATGAACAGCTGATACACACAATAACATAGGTGGATCTCAGCATCATTGTACTAAGTGAAAACACAAAAGGATATATAACTGTGATTCCTTTTCTATGAAATTTTGGTAGAGGTAAAGTTATACAGACAGAATTCAGATCAGTGGTTGCCTGGAACTGCAGATGGGAGGAAGTAACTGAGTACAAAAGAACATAAGGGAACTTCTTGGAGTGGTAGAAATATTTAATTTTTTGAATATTGTATTGGTTACATAAATGAATGTTTGTCAAAACTCATCGAGCCATATACCTCAAAAGAATGAATTTTACTCTATGCAAATTATACTTTAATAATTCTAAGCTTAAAAAGATGATATTGCTCTGAGGAAAACACTATCCCTAAACCTACATGAATTTCCTCTGGATTTTACACATTTATGAGTCTCTTTTTTGAGGACCTAATCTATGCATGGTTTTACTCTATATCCATGCTTCAGTAATCAGATATAACTTTTCTGCATTAACTTTTCTTTTATGGCAGTATCTTGAATCATTTTTTGAAATTTTCTTCCCATGAGTGAACTCAGGAATTTACATATTTACTTCCCAGTGAAGTTCTAAATGCAAAATGTGCCGAGAGTTTGCTTCCTTAGTCTGTATCTGAGCATTAAATTAAATGGCTCATGCCTTGAAACTCCTTAACTCTCATACATCCTGAAGCTTTACTGCAGAGTTGCATGCCCTCAGATAATAGAGAACTTTTGGCTCTTCAGTTATTAAAAGACATAGGTTTGGGGAGGATTTTAGATAGACCTTGCTAATATTTAAAATTTCTCTTTATATTTAATAATCCAAGCTCAGTGATATTGTTGGCTATTAGAAATTATAAGCAAATTTTAGGACCCTAAATCTGGCATCCCTCCCTTCACTGAAGAAGTCTAAAAGATATTTATAGGCAAAAGGGTTTACACTTTGTTACAGTTGTTTTAGAACAGAACACTGTGACAAGGACATTATTTCAGAAAAAAAGAGACAAACTTTGTGTTATTGTGCATTGAAAATATTTACATTCCACCCATGTTAAAGCTCAGAATTGAAGAACTTTGACAGTGATATTACCCTATTGCAAACCTGAACCTAATTTACCAAGCAGCTAGAGTGACAAAGTAGAAAGGACAGAATTTGTAGTTCCTTTGCTCTGTCAACAGATCTGAGTCTCTATGTAAAGCCTACAAAATTAAAAGCACAATTAGAGTAGATGTTTAAAGAGTAATGATGCATGCTCTATGTCTGAGATGCCCCATAAAATTAAGGCCTATGGGAAAGTTGAGTTGTTAAGAGGTATTGATTTGAATTACTTAACAATATCAAGAGTATACATAATTTTACCTCAAATATTTTTTAAATAAAAAGCCACAGTGAATTGCCAACAGATATATTCATTTAAAAATTAAAATATCAATATGAGTATAACATGAGTGTAATATATCCTTCAGAAGGTAAACATTTCTAAAAATTTTGTGACATACACTTTTTTGAATAGTTTTGACTTTGTAATTTTTTTCTATCAAAACATTTTTGACCATTTATGAGACATCTGTAAAAGATTAATAGCAATTTTTTTTTTTGAGACAAAGTTCCACTCTGTCATCCAGACTGGAGTGCAGTAGCACGATCATGGTTCACTGCAGCCTCGACCTTCTTGGATCAAGTGAACCTTCTGTTTCAGCCTCCCGAGTGTCTGGGACCACAAGCACATGCCACTACACCTAACTATTTTTTTTAGTTTTTGTAGAGATGGGGTTTTGCCATGTTACCCAGGTTGGTCCTGAATTCCTGGCCTCAAGTGATTCTCCCGCCTTGGCCTCCCAAAGTGCTAGGATTACAGGCGTGAGCCACTGTGCCTGGCTAAGAGCAACCTTATTTTTCTCAAAATCAAACAACATAAAAAATAGTGGACTTTTACTGAGAAAGTAATTTATGAACATTATGCCATGCTTTAAAAATTAGAAACAAAAAAAATTTTGGAATTCCACATTTAGATATAGCCATCTACTCGTTAATACAACAAATACCTATTGAATATATTTTATTTGTCAGGCAGTGTTGCAGGCACTGGAGATTCAGCAGTAAACAAAACATACAAAATATTTTGTCCTTGAGTGGGCACAGTGGCTCATGCCTGTAATCCCAGCACTTTGGGAGGCCAAGGTGGGTGGACCTCTTGAGGTCAGGAGTTTCAGACCAGCCTGGCCAACATGGTGAAGCCCCACCTCTAAAAACAAACAAACAAATAAATAAATAAAAATTAAAAAAAATGTTCCGTACCCATAGAATTTACAGAAACTCTTAACGAAAGCATGGTATTATTGTATAGATATCATTTGTAATCTGCTTTTGTACACTATATTCTACTGTGAACTTCTTTCCTTACCACTAAATACGCATTTATATCCTTACTTACAATTACTACATTATATATAATTGTATGGGTTACCCTAATTCATTTAATAATCCTCCTTTTATGGACAATTGTTTCCATTTTTGTATTATAAAGGATGCTATGATAATATATAAGCATGCTTATAATAATATACATTGCAATCATGCACATATATTCACACACTTGTCCAATTACTTTAAAACAATACATTCTTAGAAGCAGAATTTTTGATTCATAGGATATTAACAATTTCTTTTTCTTTTTCTTTTTTTGAGACAGAGTTTCACTCTCGTTACCCAGGCTAGAGTGCAATGGCGCGATCTCGGCTCACCGCAACCTCTGTCTCCTGGGTTCAAGCAATTCTCCTGCCTTAGCCCCTGAGTAGCTGGGACTACAGGCGTGCACCACCATGCCCAGCTAATTTTTGTATTTTTAGTAGAGACGGGGTTTCACCATGTTGACCAGATGGTCTCGATCTCTTGACCTCGCGATCCATCTGCCTCGGCCTCCCAAAGTGCTGGGATTATAGGCGTGAGCCACCGCGCCCAGCCTAGGATATTAACAATTTTAAGGCTTGCACAACTTTTCCCTAGGATTGATTCTTTTCTAAAACAGAAAAAACAGAATGCAAAGTATAACATATGTGCTTCATTCAAGGTGTGAAACAAGGATATAGATTTATGGAGTAGCATTTATCTTTCAAGGTTAGCATGTGATGCCAATGTCTTTGAGTATTAACAAGATGATCAAAAGTGCAGGTCAGAATAAAAACTGGTACCGTTAAAATCTTTTTCTATTAAAATAATCAGGCTTTAAAACAAAAGGCCCAATTAATTGAGATGTTTTGTATATTTCAATGTGTAGTTTAGTTAAAATTTCATTAGATATCCATTCCAAAACATGTCCTTGAATACTTGTTTGGTGTAATATCAGGGAAGCACTCTAGCTCTTCAAGTTTTTCTGTTTTCCTATCGTCATTTTTGAAATGCCCTATAAATCATTCTATTAACAAAAGGTATTTATAAAACATAATTAAACTATAATCACAAAAAATACCATAGCATAAGCTTTTTCTTCAGGGCATCTATCTGATTTTCTGAAAACCTATAGAAAGTTTAGAATAAAATGTGGTCGCTCTAACATAACGTTTTATTCTGCCTACAAGGTGTGCTCTTATTACATATGGTTTTAAGAACGAAATTGATCAAGCATTTTTGTTATATTTCTTGTTCCTCCTATGTAAATTCTATATGACATTTATAACAAAATAAGTCACTAATCATATAAAATTAACAAAAAGAAGATTTATGTTAAGGAATCATAATATAGCAAAGCAGAATGGCAAATTTGAGAAAAGCAATTCCATAAGATGGTTATAAACATCTATAATTGAATAATTTCTAATTACAGATTTATAATGAGACATCAGCTACAATCAATGACAACATGAATAATAAGTTATTCCGCTTATTTTAATTCAACATAATACAATGGAAACAGAAAAATTATAATGATCCTTGAATTCAGCTTGAAGATCTTTCAGGTTATTCAACATTTCCTGATCCCTCCCCAGGGTCATATTAGGGGAGACATAAGATGAATATTTGCACAGGTATAACTGCCTGCCTCCTATTTCTATGGTTTATAGCATAATTTGTTCCATATTCTACAGATTTATGTTGGAAACTGTAGATTTTGAAACATGTAGTTCCTTATATAAGAACTGGTTGCCAAGTAACATCAGAAGGATTTCAAGACCAAAAGCATTCCATCCTCACAGAGAATTAATTTTTGCCTTGAGAGACTTAACAGCTTCTCTGCTGAGTTGCACAGAAAAAGTATTTTGGGGAGATATCCTTGAACATAACGGGGGATTTGTCATTATTATTATTACTGAGTGCCAAGGAACTACTCTAAGGCTACCTGTGAAGAAAAACCCTTTAGAATTCCTTTTTGTAGCATGGGCTCTTTCCAATTGTCACTTGCCTGTGGCTCCACTTCTGCTGGGCATCACACAAAAAAAATTGAAATGTAATGAAAACTACAGTAGTTAAAAAGGCAAACATTTAAGATAATAAATGGAAAATGTAAGATTAAACTATTAAAATGAAATTAAGAACAGGATAAAATTACAACAAAAAGGGAAACAAAAGGTCAAAATAAGAGCTAAACATCTTGAAATATAAAATAGTGACTTTGAAATGATATTTTAAAATCTGAAATTTAAGATGCAAGGGTAGAAATGAAGGTATGGTCATAAACACATCTATAGAGAATAAATATTTTTAAAGGTCTAGGACTAATATCACTCTAAGGCCAAGAAATAAAAGCAAACCAGGCTTAAACAGTATATCCAAGAGTGGCAAGATTGAAGACAGATTCTAAAGAAAAATGATAGAAAAATATTCTTTTAGCTAAACAAATACGATTCATTTTTATTGAGGCTAAATCACAACTGTAAGGAAACAAATGGGGATGATATTGACATGTTCTATATTTCTACACACCCTTAGGTTGAACTCAGTAAATAGTATTTGTTTATTCTGTGCTTAATCAGCCAAAGCTTTGGTTTTAAAAAACTTAATTGGGTCAAGAACCTAGGAATCAACAAGAATGATGAGAAGATGGAGGATGTATTCGTCCATTTTGCATTGCTATAAAGGAACGCCTGAGACTGCATAATTTATAAAGAAAAGGTTTATTTGGCTCACAGTTCTCTAGACTGTACAAGCATGGCTTCCAAATCTGCTCAGCTTCTTGTGAGGCCTGAGGAAGATTTTAGAAGCTTTTAGTCATGGCAGAAAGGAAGGGGAGCCAGAGTGTCACATGGCAAGAGAAGGAGCAAGAGAGAGAGGAGGATGTACCAGGCTCTTTTAAACACTCAGCAATCACATGAACTAATAGAGCAAGAACTCACTCACTACCATGGGTATGGCACTAAGCCATTCACAAGGGATCCATTCCCATGACCCAAGCTCCTCCCACCAGGCCCTACCTTCAAATTGGAGGTCACGTTTCAACATGATATTTGAGGAGACAAACATCCAAACCATATCAGAGGATATATGGCTCACAGGATCATCTATACAGCGATAATACAAAGGGTGGTGTTTGTATCCTGTCTCCCCTTATCTAGTGAATGACATGGTGCAAGGCACAGAACTCTGAAATCATCTCCTAAGCTATGATATGGCAATAAAGATACCTATCTCTTAGTGCTGTTATGAAAATAACTTAAGATAATGAAGTTTAAAGTGTTGAGCCTAGTGCCTCCCACATAGTAGATTCCAAAATGTTTAGCTTCCATCTCTTCTCTACCTCTAACTTTAATTTTTCATGAGGTAAGGTTAAATGCATATTTTTGAGAATATGAAAATGTGAAGTCAGAAGACTTAAGTGTATGAGGGAATGTCTCAGTACTGCCCCTTTCTCACATCACTGAAGTGCTCTAATCCTGGGGTGGCAAAATTTCTGTAAAGGACCACAAAATAAATATTTTAAGAACCTATCTTTCCACCAACATGCATACACATGATTTACAGAAGAGATTTTATGGGACACATTTTTGAAAGCTGCGCAATGAAATGTCAAAAAGGAATACTGAACAATTTTGCACTATTTGATCCCTTTTATGGTATATCATAGCCAAATATGAAAAAGGCAGGGAGTAGCAACTGAAAGAGTCATCCAAAGTCTACATACTTCAAGAGTTTTTTCCCCACATTAGACTTCTTATTAATGCTTCCAGACACTTAACTCAATATTTCTTTCATCTGGGATGAGTGCCTTCACAACTTGAACAGTGTAGATTATCTATCTTAACTGTATGATGGTTTTTCCTTCTCTCTCCTTTCTCCCCTGCACTGGCTTCTGTTATTGGGATTCGGCCTGTGCTTTGGTACTGGACACATGGCACACGCAGTTCTCAGTTAGCTTACTATCCCAGATCCCTCACCACAACAGCCAGATCTGAGTTATATGATATGCAAACTAATCAATTAAGTGGGAAGAAAATCCATCAAGTCAAAAGCCCCATACTGACATCCATGGAAGGCTATCAAATATCAGATTCTAATAATAAAGGATATAAACAAAAAAAAATGTAGTTAGGTTGGCTATGTGCCAAGTGCTGTGCTAATCGTTTATTATAAAATTAAGAAAAATTTGGCAATATTCATTCATTTATTTAAATTGACACAAAAAAACTATACCTGTTTATAGGGTACAGAGTGATATTTTGATACATGTATATAATGGGTAATGATCAAATCAGGGTAATTAGCATATCAATCACTTCAAGCAGTTATCACTTCTTTGTGTGAGAACATTCAACATTCTCTCATGTAGCTATTTTCTAGAAAACAGACAACAAATTATTGCTAACCATAGTAATTTCAGGGTGCTTTAGGACACTAGAACATATTCCTCCTATCCAGCTGTAATTTTGTATTCATCAATCAACCTCTCCCAATCATTCCCACCCACCTCCCCTTCCCAGCCTCTAGTGACCACAATTCTATTCTCTAATTGTATGAGCTCAACTTTTCTAGCTCCCACATATGAGGGAAAACATGTGGTCTTTATATTTATGTGCCTGATTTAATTCAGTTAACATAAAGTCCTCCAGGTTCATCCACACTGCCATGAATGACAGATTTTCATTCTTTTTTAAGGCTGACTAGTATTACATTATATATATATAATGGATTATATATATAAAAGGATGCTGAGAACATCCTTTTCTCAGCATCTTTCATTGATTCCTGCAATGCATCTTCTTGTTTCCTTTTTGAAAATCAGTTGGATGTAAATACATGGATTTATTTCTGGGTTCTCTAATATGTTTCATTGGTTTATGTGCCTGTCTTTATACCAGTACCATGCTGTTTTGGTTATGGTAGCTTTTTAGCATATTTTGAAGTCAGATAGTGTTATGTTTCCTGCTTTATTCTTTTTGTTCATGACTGCTTCCGCTATTGAGTCTTTTGTAGTCCCATATGAAATTTAGGATTTTTTTTTCTATTTCTATGAAGTATATCCTTGGTGACTTTATAGGGGTTGCATTGAATCTATAGATCACCTTAGATAGTATGGTCATTTTGACAATAGCATTTTTTCCAATTGGTAAACATAGGTTGTACTTCCATTTGTTTGTGTCCTCTTCAATTTATTTTACCAGTGTTTTATAATTTTTCTTGTATAGATGTTTTATCTCCTTAAATTTTGTTGCTGCATATTTTAATTTATTTTTGCAGATACTTCAAATGGAACTTCTTTTTTTCTTTTTCAGGTAATTAGTTATGAGTGTATGGAAACACTACTGATTTTTGCACATTGATTTTTTATCCTGCAACTTTACTAAATTTATTTTTTCAGTTATAATAGGTTTTTGGTGGAGTTTCTGGCTTTTTTCTGTAGATAATATCATATCACCTGCAAACATGAATACTTTGACTTCCTCTTTTCTGATTTGGATGCCCTAAGAGTGATAAAAGTGGGCATCCTTGTCTTGTTATAGTTCTTCCAAAAAAAAAAAGTTTTCAGGTTTCTTCATCCACTGTGATGTTAGCTGTGGGTTTGTCATATATGGCTCTTACTGTGTTGAGGTACATTGAGGTATGTTCCTTCTATATGTAATTTGTTGAGAGTTTTTATTATGAAGCCATGTTGAATTTTATCAAATGCTTTTTCTGTGTCTATTGAGATGACTATGTGCTTTTTGTCCTTCATTTTGCTGATGTGGTGTATCGCTATTATTGATTTAACTATATTGAACCTTCCTTGCATCCCTGAGATATATGCCACTTGGTCATGGTTTATAAGCTTTTTGATGTGCTGCTGGATTTGGCTTGCTAATGTTTTGTTGAAAATTTTTACATCTATGTTCATCAGGGATATTGGCCTGTGGTTTTCTTTTGGTTGTGTTCTTATCTTGTTTTAGTATTAGGGTGATGCTGGCCTTGGTGAATGAGTTTGAAAGAATTCCCTCCTCTTCAATTTTTTGAAGTAGTTTGCGAAGAAATTGTGTTAGTTTTTCTTGAGAAGTTTGGTAGAATTTGTCAATAAAGCCATCTGGTCTGGGGTTTTTCCTTGTTGAGATATTTTTTGTAACTGATTAAATCTCATTCTGCTTTTCTATTTTTGCTTTGTTCAATCTTGGTAGGTTATATGTGTCCAGGAATTAATCTATTTCCTCTAGGTTTTTCAAAATGTTGGTGTGCAGCTTTTCATAATAGTCACTCATGATCCTCTGTATTTCTGTGGTATCAGTTGTAATGTATCCTTTATTATTTCTGATTTTCTCTTTTCAGATCTGTTCTCTTTTTTTCTTGGCAAGCCTAGCTAGCACTTTATTGATTTTGTGTATCTGTTCAAAAAATAACTTTTCATGTCATTGATCCTTTATATTATTTTAGTCTCTATTTTGTTTAGTTCTACTCTAATCTTTACTATTATTTTTTCTTCTATTAATTTTGAGCACTGGGTTGTTTTTCTTTTTCTTTCTTCTTCTTTTTTTTTTTTTTTTTTTTTTTGAGACAGAGTCTTGCTCTGTTGCCTAGGCTGGAGTGCAATGGTGCAATCTCAGCTCACCACAATCTCTGTGTCGCAGGTTCAAACGATTCTCCTGCCTCAGCCTCCCGAGTAGCTGAGATTACAGGCATGTGCCACCATGCCTGGCTAATTTTGTATTTTTAGTAGAGACGAAATTTCTCCATGTTGGCCAGGCTGGTCTCAAACTCCTGACCTCAGGTGATCTGCTCACCTCGGCCTCCCAAATTGCTAGGATTACAGGTGTGAGTCACCGCACCCAGCCAAGCACTTCTTCTTACTTTTCTAGTTCTTTAAGGTGTAATGTTAGGTTATTTATTTGAAATCTTTCTAGTCTTTTTATGTAGGTGTTTATTGCTCTAAACTTCCCTCTTAGCACTGCTTTTGCTGTATTCCATATGTTTTGACACATTGTGTTCCCATTTTCATTTGTTTCAATATATTTTTTGATTTCCTTCTTAATTTCTTTTTTGACCCATTCGTCTTTCAGGAACATGTTGTTTAATTTTCATATACTTTTACAGCTTCCAAAGTTCCTCTTACTATTGAGTTCTAGTTTTGTTTTGTTGCAGTCTGACAAAATACTTGATTTCAATTTTAAAAATTTTTTGAAACTTCTATTTTGAACTAATATGTGGTCTATCCTGATGAATGCTCAATGTACTGATGAGAAGATTGTGTATTCTGGAGCTGTTGGATGAAATGTTTTTTAGGTCCATTTGATCTATAGTGCAGTTTAAGTTTCACATTTCTATTTTCTGTCTAGATTATTGGTCCAATGTTGAGAGTGGGGTATTGAAGTCCCTAACTATTACTGGATCAGAGCCTGTCTCTCTCTTTAGTTCTAATAATATTTGTTTTATATATCTGGCTGCTCAGGTGTTAGGTGGATATTATAATTGTTATATACTCTTGCTGAATTGATCTCTTTGTCATTATAAAATCACCTTCTTTTTCTTTTGCTGTTTTTAGACTTACAGTCTATTTTACCTAAGAGAAGTATAGGTGATCCTGGTTGGTTTTGATTTACATTTACAGGGTATAACTTTTCCTATCAATCAACTTTCAGTCTATATATGTCTTTTCAAGTGAAATGAGCTTAAATAGGCAGCAAACAGTTGGGTCTTTTAAAAATCCATTCAGCTAAACTGTATCTTTTAATTGAAGTATTTAAACCATTTATATTTAAGGTTGTTATTGACAGCGATAGGTGTGCACTTACTGTTGTCATTTATTAATTGTTTTCTGTTTTTTTTTTTTTAAATATCCTTGGTTCTTTTCTTCCCCTCTTATAATTTATCTTTGAGGTTTTATGGTTTCCTACAGTGATAAAGTTTGATTCCTTTTTCTTATTTGTGTAGCACTTATACCAGTGAATTTCATTTTTTCACATGTTTTGTGATGAAAGTTATCATCTGTTGGCTTCTAGATGAAGGTCTCCCTTAAGCATTTCTTGTTGGGTTCCACAGCTTTCCTAAGACTTGGGAAGTTTTCAGCTATTATTTTAGTAAATATGTTTTATATGCCCTTTCTTATCTGTTCTCCTTCTGTAACTCCCATAATGCAAAACTTATAATGTTGTACCATAATCTCATAAGCTTTCTTCATTCCTTTTTTTTGTCAGATTGTGTTATTTCAGAAGACCTGTCTCTAAGTTCAGAAATCCTTTATTCTGCTTGATCTCATCTATTGTTGCAGTTTTCAATTGTATTTTTTGTTTTATTCAATGATATTTTCGGTTCCAAGATTCTGCTCAGTTCTTCTTCATATATCCCTCTTTTCTGAATGTCTCATTCAGATCACAAGTTGTTCTCCTGAATTTGCTAAATTATCTACTATGAAAAGACTTTTTCTCATTGATGTGTTGTATAGTGTCAGTTGAATAGGGCTCTTTGGCTTTAGTTCTGGGTTGGTGAAGTAGAATAGTCTCTGTGTGATTTCTTCAGTTATAGTTAGTGTCAGCAGTGCTGGTCAGTTCCACAATGACGTAGGTACACTGTGGGTGTTTGTAGAGACTACAGCAAAGCTTTGATGGGGCTGGGGGTCACCAGGCAAGTCAGTTCTTGGACACTGGAGCAGTGTGTGCAAACATGTAGTCTAATGGGCATGGGGGTAGGGTCTCAAGCACTAGTAGGCCTCAGGTGGACTGGTTCTCAGGCCCCTGAGAAAACATACAGTGGTTCTGTTGCTGGTGGGGGAAGCCTCCTGGCAGTGGTGGGCCCCAGGTGGGCTTTTCCTCTGGTCTGTAGGGTCTGTGCATTAGCTCTGCCAATGGAGCAGGCAGGGTCACTAGCAGAGGTAGGCCCCAGGCTGTTAAGTCTCTAGAGAGCACACATGTTGGTTCCCTATGTTTTAGGGGTAGCCTCCTACTATACTGGACTGCCTGTTCCTTAGGGTCCCAGACACTGTGTAGGCTCACATGGTGGGTTCACAGATGCACCACTAGATCAAGCTGGGGTGGTGGCCCTGAAGCTTTTTGTGGGGATGTGTTGGAATGACATCATGCTTCCAGGGATGTGAAGATGCAGGGCTATTGGGCCACTAGGCAGGATGTAGCCTGGCAGTATCTCTTTCTTCAAAATGGTGCCATGCTGTAGCAGCCTACAACAGGTAGAGAAGGATCTCAGCATGAATTCCTTCTCTGGAGTAATATAGTTGCCTGAGCTGAAGTCAGCTATCTACATTTGACTCAGGGCCTGTGAGATCTGCGGGGTTCTCCTGCAGGTAAAATTGCAGGCATCCATCGTGGGAATGTGGCCTGTTGAGGATTTCCCATTTACCTTCTTCTTGCAATGTGGAGTCTCTTTTGAGTCCAAGCCAACATTATCTGGGTGCTTCACTTCCCTCTCTATGCTGCCATTCTGAGTTTCCATGCCTCAGAGGGTCTTCATTTCCTCCTTGCTGAATGTCAGTGTTCTCCCCTGGAAACACTATTTAACATGTAACAATCTACTTGTTATTTCAGTCCGCCTTTGTGGAGGAGGTGAATGCTGGCACCTGTAGTCAGCCATCTTGATGCCTCCTGACAGGCATTTTTAAGAATAGTATAAAGCATGATCAGATCTTAAGAAAGAAGGTAAAATGAATGGTTTCTCTTAGTCCTTTTCCTTTGGGTAAAGTATCATGAGTTCTTTCCTCCACAGAGCTCTTTAGACACATTTTCTAGAAGGAAGAGATATTTGGAGAAGAAATAGATCTAAAAAAAACTATTGTGAAAAGCCACTAAAGGCTTTCACTGGCAGCTGGAAACACTAGGCTACTGTTGGTGCTACAGAAAAATATAAAAATTGAAAAAATAAATTTAAAAAATGCTATAAAACTCATCCTTTATCACTAAGGCTAGGTTATAAAGAGACCTTACTATGCATATAATCCAAACATCATGAATGAAAACATTATAATGGGGCAATTCAAGATGCTATCTTTTGATGTGAAAACAAACAAACCAACAGAACAAAATGAAGAAACAAACAAAATCCCTTGGCTTGATTTTTAATTCCAGAGTGCTTGTTATAACATGTATAATCTCAGATATGTGGCAAGTGAAACAAAATGACTGAGCAGTTACGTTGAGAGCTGATTTTAGCTCCTGTACAAATTCAAAGACATTTTTCAAGGCAATACTTAAAAGTCCATGCTTCTAATACCTTTAATTATCATATGCCTGTCAATACTGAAAAAAATTAGATACAAAATCAGACCTGAGAAAAACCAGATGACCTGTTTATCAATTAACCACCATGTGTTTACTTTCCTAG
The DNA here is from genome assembly GCF_009761245.1 of Sapajus apella. NCBI lineage: Eukaryota > Metazoa > Chordata > Mammalia > Primates > Cebidae > Sapajus > Sapajus apella. Next base: position 18,498,974 of record NW_022436957.1, read on the forward strand.
AATTTCTATACCTATGCTCCAACTTGTTCCACCCTGCTTTATGCTTTTAGGGATTGCATCAAATTAGTTTTCTTGTTCTCTGACATTCAGTGGGTGCAGCCAATGGAAAAAAACAGGAAATCAGCAAGAATTAGTATGAAGTGAAAATATTTATTTTCCTGGTTCATTTCCTGTTTGAAAAAATTAACAGGGACTCCATTTCTCTCTTTAAGGCTACTCCTTTTCCATACCAGTAATCATTCCCTCCTACGGTATCTTCAGGCCCAAGTGGTGGTAATGGCTCCCCAATGTTGCTAGTTTGGAGACTTTGTTATGCCTTGTTAGTTCTCCTGAATCCTGCTTACACAATTGCCAGTATTTCCCCCATTAACCTTTCCTCAATTTTCCCAGCAGAGCATGCCATCTATTTTCTATGCTGACCCTGAGTCAGCCTTATTTTTTTTCGCTCTTACTTCTGATTGAACTGATTTGCATCCCTTGTTTACCAACCAAAATTGTGTGTTGATATCCTGTACTGTTTACCAGTTGCCACTAGTGCTACAGAGTGAAACGAGATGAAGAAAGCTAAACAAGGACATATATAGTAGGATGAACAATTTGCTCTGTTATGGTTTTAAGCTATATGTAAAGAATATGTATATGGAAGATACATATGTGTGGTACTAAAAAGACATCCTGAGACACTACTGAACAAAGAGAAAAGAGCCAACATATTTCATAAATTTGGCCTTATTTTCAACTATTTCTGGAGTGTCTCCACGTTGATTGGCCTGCTAGGAGCCTCCTGTGGGCTATCTACTCAAGATCTGACATATGAAGGAAAATCACATGATTGTGCAAGCATGTTGATGAGGCAGACATAGCGTAAAGAAAGAGAGGCCATCTGAAGTTGAGAAAAAGCTAATTATATTAAGTGACAGAAGCAAGGTATAACAGGAACACTTTTACGCTGCTAGGGAAAGTATAAATTGGTAGAAACATTTTGGCAAAATATTTTTATCTAATAAAGTTGAATTTTGACCATGTCCTGAAACCTAGTAATTGCACTTTAGATTTAGACCCTAAGGAAACACTTGCACATTTTCATTAAGGGATATGAATGAAAATGTTCATACCACTGTTGTTTTTAATATCCATTGATAGGGAAATGTTCATACTAATGCTTTTAAACATCCATGGATATGAAAACAGATAAAAATTGTATATTTACAATATGGAATACTATATAGCAGTAAAACGAAGTTCATGTATTTCAAAATGGATGATTCTCACAAACAAAATGAGTGAAAAAAAAATTACAGAAGATTTCCTAATGTTCAATATCATTATTTGAGAGTCACCATGCCTGTTTAGTAAATATATTTTTAAAATTGACAGAGTAGTTACTACAATATTAAGGAGAGTGTCCACTTTGGGGAATGGGATAGAGAAGGGGATAGTGTTGGAGAGGACAATATAGGGTGCCCATGGGGAGCATCAAATGTTGCATTTCTCAAGCATGATTATGAGTTCAGGGGTATTTATATTAACCTTATTCACATCTGTCGCACATGTATTATATTCTTGTTATATAAAATAATCAATCATAAAAAGGTAAAAGCAACATAAAATTATTTGCAGTAAGTCAAACTTTATTTTTATATGCATATATGCATAGAACAGATTCTAAAAGAATTTAAAATACAATATTTTAGCTCATTGTATCAGGAAACTATGGCGATTGTTTTATCATATTTTTCAAATTTTCTATAATAAATAGAAAATTATACTTTTAAAGAAAAAATAAATAGCCAGTAATAAGTAGTAAATACTTGATAAAAACACCAATACCTTTAACCAAGTTCTAGAAAAGTTATTGTATTGAATCTCATTGATATTAGGATTCACTCAAAAAAGGAAATACCAAATAAAACTTCATACGTGTGACTAAAAGGCAAAAGAAAGAAGAAAATGTTCCCGTGAGCCAATGAGAATGTCAACCTCTTGTAACAATTATGTCATATGAGAAAAATGTCAGAAGACCATTACAATAAGAAGGTGCTTATAAAGCTGCCAAAGGTGACCTTAATCATCCAGTCATGTTCAGTTCAAACCATTATTTTGCTTTCAGTTGCTATGTATAGCATCTGTGTGATATAGTCATGTTTAAAGGGGCTGTCGCTGTTCATTTTCATTTGCAATCTCTCCTTTAGGTTGTTATTAAGATTTCATAGAGTTTGCAAAACGTCTGTCCCTTGAGACCTTGCAAAATGAAGGGCAAGTAAAAAGACTTTTTGATGCTCAATGTCAGGGAGGACAATTCACCTAGCTGTGCTGAAGTCCTGAAACACCAAGATCTGTTATTACAATCATACTTAAGAACAAACATGCCAGTTATTGAACTATATTAGCTCTCTGTATAACTGAAGTATGCAAAATTGTATTTACTGACATATTAAGAGTGGTGTTTGATAACATCACGTTGATTGAAATAAACAAGGTGGCATCAGTATTATTCATTATAACACAATATTCAATACTGATATTTAGATTTGAGTCAGAAAGCATGATTTTAAGACCGATGGTCTCCCTATCATAAACCTTACCTTGTGTCTTTCAAAAATAAACTAGGAAAAGTTCTTGGTTAGCATGACCTCTTTTCTTCATAAGCACACACATCTTATCTTTCTTTAAGCCTTTGTACCATGTATTATTTCTACTAAAGATGTTAATAAGTGAGATTTCCAGTCTTCACTGTTTCTCTGGTAGTTTTATGTACCATGTATATATCTTTTATTTTTTTAAAACACTTATGGTCTCTTAACTAAAACTAAACTAAACATTATGTCATAGCTTGAGACAATGTGAAATTATGCTAGGAAAATTATTTGTGAACTTGATGTAATTAATTTTGAAAAAGAAACCAAGAAACATTATAATAGGCTATATATATGGCTTCATAAAATCATAGAACATCTGGTTTGGAAATGGTCTTAATGGTCAGTTAGTCCAACCATTCACCCAGGGCTTAAATACCTTCTAAAACATCTCCATCTATTAGTCTCTATCTCATCCCTGAACTACTCATTTCAGGAAGGAGGAATAGAAGACTTTTGGAAGCATTCCATTTAAAATGGGAAGTACTAATTTATATATCCATCTGTATATATACAATATCACTACACACATTTACTGCTCCTTATTTTAAATGTGGTATGGTATAAATAACTGAGAAAAAAATCCTTCCCTAACTTTCTTACGCATATTCCTTTAAAAAATAATTTGACAGATCTTGGAGCTTTCTCTTCTTTGACCTTCAAAATGGACTAAATAGTGTCAAAGACCCTAGTTTCTAGGACACATGCAAGGACCTTAAAAAAATACCTCAAATGAATCATCATTTTCATCTTTTAAATTTATTTTGACTGCTTGTGTTTGGTCCAAGCAAGTCAAGGCAAATAGGCACAGAGCTTCTTGACAAGATTATGTTCTAAATGAGAGGATATTTGCAAGAAAGACACACTGGAAAACTTACACAATTGTCAAAAAAACAGCTGTGTTTTATAAGAAAACCGCAAAAGCCAGATGATCAACATTAGCTGTTAAGATTTAACAGGACAATTCTAAGTTTCTGTGTCAAAGAAAGTTTCATGAATAAGTGATTGTAGGACTCTTTTGCCTCTAGGTATAAAAAGTGCTTGCAAATCATAAGGAATAAATGCTTTTTTTACCCTAAAATTTTACCTTGCAGCAATGCTTGAAATCACCCCATTACAGAATCATAGCTTTGGGGTTTAAAGGACTCTCAGTTTTCAGGACCCTCTGGCATCAAGCTCCTAACACACACCTATTATTGTGTAAAGCTTTAGTGAGGGGGTGACTGGCTTGGAATGAAACACTCAACAGGCTTTGGACAGATAGCAGGAATCTCAGATACTAGAAGATACAGAAAGGGGAAGAGAGGGATTAAAGATAAACTTCACACCTTGCTCAGTTTTCCCAGTGCTTATCCTTCCAATGTATGTTACCTTATTTATTATTACTTTTGGTTTATCTTTAAAGTCTTCTTGTAGACCTACCTAAGGCCAGGGCAAAGATAGTCAAATACTTTTGTTGAACCAAATGTATGTAACTAACTTTTTTTCAGGGATCATATCTCAGTACTTAAATCTTGGGGGATGTCTGTATACAACTTACGGCCAATGATGAGAAGCTTTAAGGATAGGAGTTCTTTCTGAGACCGAGTCTCGCTCTGTTGCCCAAGCTGGAGTGTAGTGGTGCAATCTTGCCTCACTGCAACCTCCACCTCCCGAGTTCAAGCAATTCTCCTGTCTCAGCCTGGTACCTGTCACCACTCCTGGCTAACTTTTTTGTATTTTTAGTAGAGACAGAGTTCCACCATGTTGGTTAAGCTGGTCTCAAACTCCTGACCTCAGGTGATCCACCTGCCCCAGCCTCCCAGAGTGCTGGAATTACAGGTGTGAGCCCCCACACCCAGACAGGAGTTCTTTTTAAATTAGCATTATGCTGGGCACATATTAGGTGTTTTATAAAGGCATTTTACTGAGAATAGCTGAAGAGCCTTTGTAATGGTAAAAAATAGTTCCATAGTGAGTCATTTATCCAGCTACTTTCCAGTTTGAAGAATTAAGTGGTAATCATTAAGACTGAATCAATTTCTATATATATATATATATATATATATATATATATATATTCACTTCTAAATTGGCAAAAGAATCTGAGATGAAGAAGAGACTTCAAAATGACTACATTAATAGAAACAAATGAGCTGTTTATTTTATATGCAGTTATGAATATCATAAATAAATTATTCTTCCAGAAGCTGAAAGACTTATATCACTTAAGTGCTTGGGATGATCAAAAGCAAAGTGATTTCAATTACTAAAAATGGTGAGATAGGGAGAAGAAACCAGAAAAAAGACACACTAAATGATGAAGTGCTGTACTGTCATACTGAAAATATGTAGGCCTTTCTAGGTTATAGCATTTTAAGTGAATTTAAACTTGTACATGCTAAGAAATAAGTAAAATGTCAAATACTTCTATATTGCATAGTTAACAATAATTTATTGTATATTTCAAAACAGCTAGAAAATAAAATGTGAAGCGTTCCCAACACAAAGAAACGGTAAATGTTTGAGGTGATGGGTATTGTAAATACTCTTATTTAATCATTACACATTGTATGCATGTACTAAAATATCACATGTACCCCCTAAGCATGTACAATTGTTATGTAGAAATACAAACAAAATAATCCACTTAAATGAGTTGCTTTTTGCCTTATTGTCTTATCTTGGGGTTTCCCAAAAATCAGCATCTGAGACAAAGACTGCCTTGCCTCTGAAGGTTAAGTTTTGCTTTTGGCCACTACAATTCCTGAATTTCCCTCTTTTCTCCATTATGTTAGGAGGTCCAATTGCATGGCAGTGCGTCTATCTACCCACGCTTCAGGGGACATTTCATTGCTCATTGCCAGGACATTTCTTATTGCCTGAGTGAAGGAACTGTCCTATGATCCCTCTGGGGAATATGGTCAGGTGGTGGGTTCACCATTATCACAAAATAAATCTATTCTAGCATTCTATTTCCTTAAGCCTTCTGCACTATTCAGGTACTGTATTCCTGCTTTACCACCTTGTTTACTACAGGTAATTGTGGCAACAAAACTTCAAAAAGCTGGCTGGGTGCGGTGGCTTATGCGTGTAATCCCAGCATTTTGGGAGGTTGAGGCAGGCAGATCACCTGAGGCCAGGAGTTTGAGACCAGCATGGGCAACACAGTGAAATGCCGTCTCTACCAAAAATACAAAAACTTAGTCAGGGATGGTGGTGTACATCTGTAGTCCCAGCTACTTGGGAGGGTGAGGAAGGAGGATCACTTGAGCTCAGGGGGCAGAGGCTGCAGTCAGCCAAGATCATGCCAGTGCACTCCAGCCTGGGTGACAGAGTGAGACCCCCATCTCAAAACAAAACAAACAAAACAAAACAAAAACACTTAAAAAATGCCATCTCAGAGTATATTAGAGAAAAATTCAGATGTCCTTTCCAATATTTTGAAACCCAAATCACAGGTGGCTGAATAAACAAAAATAAAAATATAATAATGTTGTACTTGTATTATATTTATATTAACATAAATATAAGTATATAAATATATATTTGTGAATGAATACTATAAAGGTCATTCTTTCTTCTGGAGTAGCCAAATATTATGCCTGGATAAAACATGATAATTACATTGTTCCCAAATTTGTATTCATTGTTTTGGTGGCATGTAAAATTTGTTTTACTGAATATTGCTTTGGCATTACTGCTACAATTCACATTTTTGAGGAAAAAATACAGAAACTTGCCCTCGAAATTATTGTCAGAATGATGTTGAGGACAATGTGTTTCCTATCCTGTAACAAGCTGTTCATTAGGACTCTCAAGAGAAATATCTCTTAATGCTCATATTAGGAAAAGATGTTTTTTTGTGAACCAAAACTTTAAAACATATTACAAAAACAGTCAATCTTGCAAATAATACAGTTCTTTTTGCTTTGGCTACTGGGAAACTCGGAGCCAAATCTACATTCTACTTCTAGTGATTTAATGAGATTTTACAGTAGGCATTTCTTAAACTAATTGTATCTTCTGGTCTTATTTTGTTAGTCCACTCTTATGTCCTTTTCCATGGATCTGCTTAACAATTTACATTTTATTTATTATTTACTGCACAAGCAACTTCAAGACCTTATTTATACTTGCATGGGCATAAATTAATCCAGTTAAAAACAATTTATGTAGAGAGCTATTGAATGTATTACCTTACATTTTAAATTAAATGAGAGATGAGCTTATTGAAAGTAAGTGATACAGCAGGAGTGGAATGGTAAACTTGAAGAGCAGTTTTACATTGATGAAGAGTAAGCGGCTCTCAAGTCATTAATCAATAAAGTGTATATTTATTATTTTAAGAATTACAGCACTGATAAAATCAGTAAAATGGCATTAGTCTGGTATTTTGTTACATTGTTTCAAGTCACAATAAAGTTTCAAAGAAAGGAAATACTGATTTTACTCTACATGTCTCATTTACTGCGTAATAATTTAGGTCAGGGAATTTATCTTTACTTTTAAAAAGTGTATCCATTAAGAATACGAATACTGAGGCTATAGCATGAGTTTCTTTAATTTGCCTATTGAAATAATTCCGTGTAAAACCGTCAAATGAATAATCCTGGCACATAACAGAATTAACCTTATATTACAACAAACTAGACTTATTTTAAAAACCAATGAATTCCATATTACAGCAAAATATAATGAGCTAAACTAAAAATATAAAATATTATTAGAAGAACTTTTCTAGGAATGATAAGATTTATTGAAACACTATCCCACAGCCAGTTAGAATATGTTTATGTTTAAGAAACAATGGAAATAACTACTGAAAAGAATGAGGCAAAGAAATATAAACAATGATCATAAAGCAGAATAAAACAGAAAACAATGTGTAATCCTTATCTGAATATCAGAGTGCTCTGAACTTTTAAAATCCTGAATCATCTTACAGGATGATTCAACAATATTCCAATCTTGGAATGAGGCATTTGACAAAATCTTAGTGTTTATCCCAAGCTAGGGGTCAACTCCCAGGAGAAATTATGAACTCAGTACAGCAATTAATCATCATGATGAGTAAAAAATTACAGTAACATCTCTGTGACCAACTCATGGGAGTGTGGAGAAAGTCCCTTTGGTAGCTGCCTGCCCAGCTAATGGTACTAATTAATGGAGAGACCAAATCTGAACCTACCTTACAGCCTTGTAGTGAAAGCTGCTTTGTAGCTATTCATATAAATGTAGACTGGTCCAGGTCAAAATACAGTAAAAGTGTGGGCACATTTTGTTTTTATATCTTTAGAAGGAATAATAAAAGGAACTTATTAGTGAGTCACATATGAGGGTCCGTAATCCATGACTGCAGTAAATTTGGTCTTTTCCTATATCAAGGTGATTAACTGAAAAGTCAGAACCATCTGTAGCAGTTTTGAGAACAGCAAGAAATTTGTAAAAAGTAATAACTAATACATTTTCAATTAAAAGTAATAAGTAATACCTTTTCAAATATATCTTTTATCAGCATTTGACTGGTAGCCATTTCAGTGGCTATTTCATGCAAGTATTTATCAGCCATCCTGGAAGAGGTGGGTTGCAGTGGAGGAAGAATTCTAATAACCAAAGAATCATTTATTAAATGGTTCCATTCTTAATCAGTTTAGGTTGTTTATAGTAATCACATCAATTATTTATGGAGCCTTTACCATGTGCTAAGACATGTTTTCATGTGACATTTGTTCCTTGGTTATCACAACCCTATGAAGTGGGTGCTACCATCCTTCCCATTTTCCAGTTGAGGAAACAATGCTTTAGAGTGGTTAAGTGTAAGTCTAATATATAGAGACAGTCAGAAAGTAGGATTAAAGCATGGGTTTATCCCCATGGCCCACTTAACCACTGATGTAGTTACTTATACAGATGCTGCCTCTGAAGCCATGCTTCAGTCAGTTCTTCAGGAAGTTCTGTTCTTGTTCCTTGATAATTCTTGGTAATATACTAGCTGTTCTATTCCAGAATAGAAGTGTCTGTACTATTCCAAAGAAATAAGACATGATTTACAATTTCATACATACTGAGGCATACTCTTACCTAGTTTCCAAGGTAACATCTCCTATACCTTTTTTTCTCCTCCCTTATTCCTTGTCAAACTTAAAAACTCAATTTTAGATCAGAAAAGGACACTAGAGGCTATCTTTTCTGGTCTTCTGGTTATTTTAAAATGGTAAAACCAAGGTCAAAAGAGGTTAAGTGAATGAGTTAGTCGGGAGGGCCCTCCCAATGTCTGGAGTCCCCATCTAGTAGTGCTTTGTCCCACTTTGTTACAGTAGATTTCATCTCTGCCCTGTTTTCCAAGCACCTGATACAGGAAAGGTATGATGAAAATGATATTTTTTTAGTCTAGTAAAGGGAACTTTACCACTGACATTTGGACTGCTCTCATGGCATAACAGAAACACTGACATAGGATTTACTAAGCTTCTCTATTGCAACCACAGGCTGTGACAGTGGACACAAACTACTGAAAACTAATCTCAATTCTCTATTTGAATTAAAAGGAAGAAAGCAAACACATGAACATGTCAGAATGGGGATTTAACCTGGAGAAGAAATAAAAAGCCAGATAAAAATAGAAAAGCAAGAAAGAACTTAGGAAATATACAGGAAAATATCAGCAGTATAAATCAGATTAACATTGGGCCCCCTGGTCATTTTTAGGCTTAACATTTCTGATCTGTCAGATAGTTTTCATATGATCATTTCCTTCTACTTCCCTGCAGCCCTTCTTTCTGACATCACTTGGGAAAATAATCCATAAACTAATCACTAATTGATATAAGATTAACTAAAAAGAGCAGTCACACAGGCATATGTACATCCACACAAAAACTTGTACCTATACACTATATAAGTTATGTAAATAATCACACTGTACCCCATAAATATGTACAATTACATCATAAAGAATTTTTAAAGCCCAAAACCCCCAAATTTTTAGACACTTTAGATGCCTACTATTCAAATACATAATCTTTCTTGCAGTGTTTCACAGGGTCCTACTGGTATTTTGGGTGAAACAGTTGTTCCTTGAATAGGCTTTCCACACACAATATGATCAGTATCCCGTCTGCCACCAAATCCTAATAGTTGCACTTAGTATTGACAACCAAAAAATACCCTTAGGGATTTCCAAATCCCCCCAGGGTGGGGCAGTACTTTCCTAAGTGAGAAATACTAGGACTGAAAACAACACTCTAGATCCAAATGAGAGGAATTATTAATATAGATTGATATATTTTATTCAAGACATACTTATTGAGTGTTTGCCATGCATAAGGCCCTATGGTAACTGCTGCTAGGTGCTGGGCAGTACACTGTTAAGTCCAAATGAATGAGGATTTTGTTGTAATGGATCATGCAAGATGATGTGAGAGACAGCTATTGATTAAATCTTCACACACACACAGACATGCATATGAATTATAAATAAAGTTCTAGTAATAGCAACAAAGAGACACATAGTGTTATTAGAGTCCACAGAGGATAAATTAGAGAAGATTCCCTGAAAAAGTGATGCTTGAGCTGAGATCTGAAGCACAAGAAGGGGTTTACTTGGTAATGACAAAGGGCAAAAACATTGTTGGTAGAGGAAGCAGCATGTTCAGAGCTGCACCGATGAGACAGAGCATGGTATGTAAGAGAGATGAACATGAGGCCAATGTGGCTACACCTGAGAGGGAGCTACCTGTGAGTTGAGGCCGTAGACATAAGGAAAAGCCAGTTTACATGTGGCCTTGGAGCCTAGGTCAATAAGTAGAATACCTAGGCATAAGTAACCAAGTGAAAGTTGGTAGAAAGCAGAAGGAAGTAGATTACATAAAACATTGATTAATCAATGGGTGTTGTCTCATGAAGCTTTTAATCAAATCAACTCTCATCTGGATGGAGACCAAGTTTGCACAGATAAAGAATATCGTCAGTGTGTTGTAATTGTGTAGAATGTACTCACTCAACAAATTTAGTACCATGCAAGGTTCTATGAAAGTTGTAACATGTAAGACTAGATATCTGTTGGGGAACGTTGAGGGGAATCTGGTGACAACCCGGAAAGGTCAAGTGTTTCAGGGGAATGAACAATGAAGTTGAAGTTTCAGGAATGGAGTCTTGCTCCCAGGCTTTCTTGCCTTAAGGGAACTCCACCAGTCCCTGATTAGAGAATTCATCAAACAAGGATAAAAATATCCCAAGTTTCTGAGCAGGATTAACTGAAATATCCCAAGGAAGAACATCTAACCCAATATGTGGCACATCCCAAGTGCACAATTCATGCTTTTAACAAAACAAAGCTTCTTCAGCTGTAAAATAAAGCCTATAATAACTTCTCTGACACTCCAAGGATGCTGTCATCAGGCCAAATGGGAAAAGTTGGTAAAGAATCAAAGAATCACAGAGTATTATTATCATCAATGAATAAATGTGGCATGAATGGCACTCTGAACTTATCAGCCCTTTGTCTTTTCTGTTGTAGAGGTGAACTGTTCCATGGAATACACTTTTCCTCTTCACTCTCAGAAAAGACATGGGTGTGGGCAAGAAGAAATGATGGTATGCAGCTTTTGATATGATGAAATAAACATTACTGTGATAAGATAGATTAAGTGCTATAAATCAACATGCACACAAATTTTCTTTGGATGCCTTGCAGAAAACAATGTATTGTTTCCAAACAAGCCTGTGGACCAACTTTTTGTCAAATGTTAGCTGATCATGGTTCTTTTTCAGGTAAATCCAGCTTACAACAATTTGTTTGCAGAATGTACCAATGCTGGGGATGCTCCACCTCACAGCCCCTCAGCCCACCTTTAAATAAACATGTAGGTGTAGTGAACACTTCCCTGTACACTGATCACTTTCCACTGCAAGTTCCTGTTTTCACTGCTTCTCCATGCAAGTGCTGTTTCTGAAACTGTGGAAGCTTGCTCAGCCTGCTTTTTGGGAAGCCTAGAAGCCAATGAAACTTAACCGCCCTAGGGATTACGCACAAACAATAATGGCTGAGAGTTGGCAGATAAATATTTCATCTTACTTTGTTCTTTGATAGAATTATTCTGAAGCATGTTCTACATGGTTCCTCAGAGGGTCCTCAGTAGGACTGAGGCCTATGTGTCCACTGTGATAACCTGCTTATTAAAATACTTTTAGGGATTTTTCCCTTCTCTGTCTCACTTCCCCTGCTTTCTTTTATGTACTTCTTATAATTAACTACCTGAACCCACTTCTTGTCTCTTGATATACTTTTGGGAGAACCGAAGTTTAGACACAGAACTCCTGGAATTGTTGAGTTCATAGAGTAAAATTTCCATTTATAATGTCATAATGATGACTACTCTTTAAAAAAAATGGCATTGTACTCTGTAGAAAGAAGAGAAATCTATTTTTTAAATGTCTCTTAAGGAGAAAAGTCCAAAATCAAGGATACATTTCATAGGAGGGAGAGCATGATCTGTTTAGAATGTCAACATTTAGATTTTAAAATGCATTTGAACATTAGGCCACACTAATGCCCACTAACTTTTAAGGGTCATTTACTTTAAAAGCAACGAGTTGAAAGATTAAGTAATTTAATTTGATAGATGGCTTTGTGCCCGAATATGTTTTAACACCTTTTGATCCTAATTGCCTATATTGAAGGTGTTAAGTCTGACTTGCTAAATAAAGCCTAGAAGGAGTTAACATTTCATGTGCATGACCTACAAATGCCCCCTATCCAAGCCTTTTGGGGTGCTTCCAATAGATGCTAAATTATACAACCCAAGTGATTAGCTATTTTCAATACTGGATTAATAAGGATGCTAGACCATAAGCTTAATGAGGAAAAGAGCTGTACTTTTCTTATTTACCTCTCCACCTTAAGCTCCTAATATGGTGCCTTGTACTAAGTGTTCAACAAAATTTTCTTGAATAAATGAACACATGGCAACCTCCATTTAAATACCTTTTATTATTCTCATATGAGTTATGATGGGAGAAGATTTGGCATCTAAATGGTTGCCAATCTAAGGAGAAAATACTATCATACATTTATCCTTTATCTTCAGTGTGAAGTTATAGTCAGAAAGCTACTCCACTCTTTTCTGGTCCATTTACATATTCATATCTGGGAAGTGAGAAGCAAGAGAAAGTTGAAAGACTGCAATATATGAGTGATACCTAAAAGAAACACTTCACCCATGTAAATACTTGCTTAAACTCACTATAGTCTGTTCTTTCAGAAGAATTGGTGTGGAGGAATCATGGGACTTCAGGTCAGAATAAATTTTGCAGGATATTCTTTATGCTATGTAAGGGGAAAAGGGGAGTTTAGAGAGTATTGACTTCATACTTGTGGCAAGTAAGCAACAGCCAATCAATCACTATAGATCATCATCTTTTCTTGAGGTAAACATGTATTATATTATTGGTTTACAAGTGGTGTCCCTTGGATAATTTTAGATTTGAGATCAGTCTCCATGTGGTAATGACTTAGCAATGTGCGAAGTAATAAAAACAGAGCAATGTGGACATGTTTTGCATAATAATTGAATTTCTGCAGGACTCATTATTCTCCCAGATTGTAAATCAGTCCTGACTTGGTCTTGTTAATTTTTGTTATCTACCCTCCATCCAAATCTTATTCCATTAGACTCAGAAAGTTCGAAATGTTGTCTGCTAATATCTAGCTAATCATTCTTCTGTGCTATATAAGATGGTTAGAATTTGTATTTTTGCTGTGATGCTTGCTATACCCAGTTCACAGAAACATAAAGTGTTATCATCAACATTGAATAGTATGAACTTCAGAGTTTGTTAGAAAAACCACTTAAGTGTGTGAGATAAAGAAAAGGAGAAACAAGGGCTTTGATTTGTCTATATATAGTGAAGAAAAACTTCTCCATAAATGGAATATCCATTAATTTTGGAATTTCACCTGAGAAATTACAAAATTTCCGCAATTTTAAAGTTTCAATTCCTCACTCTTTCTATCCAGTTCAACTCAAAAAGCTATGCTTTAATTAGAGCTCAGGACATCCTGGGAATATCCAGATTGTCTCTCTGATTCTCTGCCACTACTCTGTAAATAAGAACTGCCAAAGATTTCTTACATCGTTAGCACTCACCGGCCCACTCTTACTTGCTCTTCTGGCTCTTTACAAATGTATGCTTTGCCTGCAATTGGAAAGCACTTTCTCTTAATTTTGTCTGCATCCAATGCAAGTGTTTTCCTGACAGATGTAGTTTGTCCAGGCCTATTTTTAAGAGCTCCCCCTGCTGGCAAGTCTGTTTAAACAGTCTGTTGGCCTCTCTAAGCCCTGGCTACTAAAGCCACTTGACCTGTCATCTTAGAAGAGCTGTCTGTGATTTCATAAGGCCCCAGTCAGGCATTCACATTTAAAGAAGGACTGGAGAGGCATTTAGCCTTTAACTATTAGCTTGCCATAACAGGTTGCATTACCAACAGCTGCTCCAACACTCAGAATGATAAGATGCAAACTGGGTTCATTTCAGGGGATGCTGAGGGCCTGCTGAACATGGCAACTTTGCCTTATAGGAGACAAAAAGCTTCTCCTTCAGTATCTGTACTTAACAAGGTCGAACATCTTGCTTTTGTCTGCTTTATCTCACATACTTTTCTTAGTTAATAACCAAATGTGATGTTAGTAGGTATCAACATTGGCACCATTTCGGTTTATCTAAAGTGGTTTTAGAAAGGATCACAGAAAAAAGAACAAATTCTAAAGGTTGTGTACTAAAACACAGTAGGCATGCTTTGCATGATAATTACATTTCTATAGGACTCAGTATCCTCCCTCTATGTAGGAAATCACTCCTGAGTCAGTCTAAGAATACTGACATATTTTTAGAAGAAAGAGGCCAGGTACAAAGGCTCATGCTTGTAATTTCAACACTTTGGGAGGCCGAGGTGGGCGGATCACAAGGTCAGGAGTTCGAGACCAGCCTGGCCAAAATAGTGAAACCCTGTCTCTACTAAAAACACAAAGAGTGTGCTGGCGGGTGCATGTAATCCCAGCTACTCGGAGACTGTGGCAGGAGAATCACTTGAACCCAGGAGGCAGATGTTGCAGTAAGCTCAGATCGCATCATTGCACTCCAGCCCCCGGGTGACAGTGCGAGACTTCATATCAAAAAAAAGAAAGAAAAAACATTTAAAAATTTGAGGTTTTGAAAGGGGGCAAAATGTTGCTAATAATTAGTAATATGGTTTTTCCAGAGTATTACTAAACATTGCAAATTTGAATGGTTTGACTTTGTTTCATAATTCCTTGCTGAATAAACAAGTTTATGCATATTTATATAAGAAGTCATTCTCCTTATTCATAGATTCATAAAAGGAAGTATACTCTTAACTGTAATAATTATTTGAAGACCACAGGGCTGGAAATCAGCAGACCTGTGTTTCTGTTCTGGCCGAAACTATTTTTTTGGCTTTTTTTTTTTAAAGCCACTTAGTGGGTCTCATTATCCACATATAAGAGGCAATATAGTAAATCCTAAGGTCTTTTGCAACTCTATAGTTTGGTGATTCTATAATTACTATAGAATAAAAAAAAAGTAATTGGTAAAAGCACTGCTTGGACTCTATCTTCAGCTAGATTCCCTGAAAAGAGAACCTGAGATAAGGATTTTTTTGTAAGTAATTTCCTGAGGGAGTGTTTTCAGGAGAAACCTGTAAGGGAGTGGGTTTAGAAAGATAGGGCAGGGGAAAGACCTAAGCACAGATAAGATTTTAGAAGACTAGACTCAGCCTGATCCTACAGGGATGGCAACTTCGAACATGGCAACTTTGCCTTATAGGAGATAAAAAGTTCTCCTTCAGTATCTGTACTTAACAAAGTCGAAAAACTGTACCACTGAGTTTTTCCCAATTTAAAGAAAGCAAGGTGGGCTTTTTTATCTCAATATTGATAAGACTTTTGCCAAGGACGACATGGGGAAATAGAGGCAGAGCTTCCCAGGCATTCATGAATGGAGCAATCCTCTGGAGAAGTGGATGTGAACTGTTAGCAGCCAACACCACAGAAGCTAGTGGGTAGTTGGCCTGGCCTGGCCAAGGGAGTCTGAATGAGACACCCACGGCATCTGTTAAATACTATTTCTTCTTCTCTCAATCTAATTTAAATATCAAATAGTATTACCAGGTTACAAAACATTCATATTATTTATCTGACTGGACCTTATAATTTTTCACATAATAGGCATTTGATAGATGCAAGTTAAAAGAACTGGTTATTGTGTTTTACAAAAAAGGAAAAGATTCTATATAGTTGTAAATTACTTTTTTTACTATTTAATTTAGATAATATATTATATAAAATGGTTATTCAATGAGAAAGCAGAAAATGGATCTCAACAATTAAGGCTTTCTGGAAAAAAAAAAGTTGTTTATCCTTTAGTGGAGAATTAAGATTTAACATTAAGAATGGCCTTTCCTCTACAGGGAGGGGAACATCACACACCAGGGCTTGTGGAGAGGTGGGGGTCTAGAGGAGGGATAGCATTAGGAGAAATATCTAATGTAGATGATGGAGTGATGGATGCAGCAAACCACCATGGCACGTGTATATCTGTGTAACAAACCTGCATGTTCTGCACATGGACCCCAGAACTTCAAGTACAATTTTAAAAAGAATGGCCTGTTCTCACAAGTAAAATTGAAGTTAAAGTAACATTGATTTTTTTTTATTTCTATCAAGTGATCTTGTTCCAGGAATTCATATTATACTTAGACTTGATGATTACTGGATAAAGAACATTCATTAGAACTTTAACAAAAGAACAGAGCATAATTAAGGCTGATAATCATTTGTTTTTGTTTTAAAAATAAAAGTCTGCCCACAGTGGTAGATTTCTACCTATAAAATGTTCCCCTGAAACAGACTACTTCTTGAAATATGATTTAGGGGTTTAATTCTTGTATTAGTCTGTTTCGCATTGCTATAAAGGAATACCCGAGGCTGGGTAATTTATAAAGAAAAGAGATTTACTTGGCTCACAGTTCTGTGGGCCGTACAAAAAGCATAGTGCCAGCATCTGCTGCTGGTCAGGACCTCAGGAAGATTTTACTCTTGGTGAAAAGTGGAGAGGGAGCAGGAGTGGCACATGGTGGGGGGGGGGCAAGAAAGGAGAGGGAGGTGCCAGATTCTTTTTAATAACCAGCATTCCTGTGAACTAATAGAATGAGAAGTCACTCATTACTGTGTCAAGTCATTCATGAGGGATCTGTCCCCATGACCCAAACACCTCCCACCAGGCCCCACTTCCAACCCTGGGGATAACATTTCAGTATGAGATTTGAAGGGGACAAATATTAAACTATATCAGTTCTTTAACATCAACTTGTTTAAAACATCATGAATGCCATTTTCAGCTGTGAATGGTAGCATAAGCCTTATAATGAAGTAAGATGGTAGAACATTTTTTTAGAAGGAAATGTAGCAAAGATCCTAAAGGAACTCTGTACAAGAACACAAGCACAGGGAAAATGGATGTAGTAAAGACAAGTGTTGATTTCGCCATGTTGTCTTGGAGAGTCTTGAAGGATTTTTCAGTAAAGGTCTTCAATCTGTTTCAAGTCATAGACCCTTTGAGAATTCAATGAAAGTTATCAAATTCTTCCTTTTCGGGAGGAAAGTCGCCAAATGCCTTATTATTTACCTCCTCAAAAGAGAAAATGTAAATGCACACGAAATTTTGCTATCAGTTTAGGGTAATTATAGAACATTGAATCTCTCCACGAATCACTACTGTGCAGAGAAATGTTAGTCTGTTTGAGACTATGAAAAAGAAACGACAGGGATATGCCAAAAGGAAGTTCTGTTCTCAATACTATATATTTTTTCTTTCACTTAGAGAAAGTATATCTCAGGTATGATTATGTTAATGAAGCTTAAATTAATAATAAATACATTTCAGCATATCTAACACTATATTCACTAAGGTTTTTTTGTGAGGGAAAGAAAAGATAATTATAGTTGGAGTTTGATTAGGAGGACCAAAGAGGTATTTCATGAGTGAGTAGGCTAAGATTACATTTGTAAACCAGCAAGAACAGCCCATTAGGAGATTTTCAAGGTAAAATTATGCTTTCATTCATTCATTCATTTATTCATTTTGAGATGGAGTCTCGCTCTGTCATCCAGGATGGAGTGCAGGGGCATGATCTTGGCTCACTACAACTTCTGACTCCCGGGTTCAAGGGATTCTCATGCCTCAGCCTCCTGAGTAGCTGGGACTACAAGCATGTGCCGTCACACCCAGTGAATTTTTGTATTTTTAGTAGGGACTGAGTTTCGCCATGTTGGCCAGTGTGGTCACGAACTCCTGACTTCAGGTGCATAGGCCTCCCAAAGTGCTAGGATTACAGGCACGAGCCACCTTCCCAGTTGAGTCACCATGCACAGCTAAAAGCCTTTCCTTTTAAATTATCAAATCACACTTTGTTTAATGACTTACTTTCTTGACATCATTACAGCCTCCCTGTTAACTCCGGAAGCTGTCTGCCAAAGAAGCCCTTTGCAAAGCAAATACTTCTTTAGCTCTCCCACTTTTGAAAAACGTAAGAAAGACTAGTCTGATTTACACTGATACTGACCTTTACGTATTCCAGCTCTATTTTTAACCACTAGCTTTTTGGGACCTCCAAGGTCTAGCCCTTGCCTCTTCCTAGGACCTGTCTGTTGTCTTGGTCTTTCTCCCTAGAACCCGGCTTTCTTCCATATCTTTATAACCAGCTACTTCACTTTGGGTTATTTGGAGACCTCAGATTTCCAGCAAGGTCTTTATGCAGGATTCTGGAAACAGCTCCAATTCAAAATTTAAAGATCATAATGTACTCTTAAGGCACAGTGTTCATATTTGAAGCAAATCTAGTCACTTCAGATTTTCATTTCTATTTGAATTGCATGTAAGAGAAGCACTTAATCATTGCAGGATTCACTTATATGCTCTGCGGTGCTCAAGCACTCCATGTACAGATTAGAAGCCAAACCAATTCTTCTTTCCTTCCAAATTATTAAAACAGGTAATGCACTTTTATTAATGTTAGAATCAACTGAAATAATTCTGGAAAATTAATGCTCTAAATGAATGTAATTTCAGAGTTCGGTGAGTACATTATAGGCTTATTATTCTTACTATGTATGGGATGTTAAATTCCGCAGTTTTGATTTTCATAGAAGAGTAGGAATAATTTCTCTATGTTGTTAGCATGATAACCTGGTCACTTGGCACTCTTCCTGAAATGAAAAGGTAGTGTTGTACCTTGGAATGCTATAATCTTTTATGAGATATTCAGTTAAAAATATCAGAGGGCAATATAAAAGGATTTTGCTTATTAGATTTTCTAAGCCAAGCTAAGACATGTAGCATACATGCAGCCCCTTTTCTGTCTTTCTCTCTCTTACAAACACACACATACAAATATAAATAACATACTGAAGTATATATTACACCAAGCATTGTACAAAGTTTGAGGTATATCTATGGTAAAAAGAGAAAAGACAATATCTTTCCTCATGGAGATTGTTTTCTAGTGGATGAAACTAAGAACACATGCAGAAGGACTGTACTTCAGTAGGAGGCAGGATGCTCCTTGTGACATAAGAGAAAAGAAGATGAGATGCAGTAGGTTCATAATTTGGTAGTGGAAAAAAGATGGAATATCCACTTAATATTTATATTTTCTTTAAGAAAGCATGAAGTGAGGTCATAATCTTGTAGTAAAGAGGAAGGATCCAATTAAAGAGATTTAGAGGGAAGAGAAGGACTAAGTGAGTTATTTGGGCACTTGAACAATATAGAGTTACTGAGCTTGCTAAGGATCTATTTAGGTTTGAGCTAAGGAAATTAAGGTGAAAGTAACCTACCTGGTCTTATGACCTTCTCCAGCAAAGTGGCTGGGATGGAAAAGGTAAATGGTTGATTTAAGTAGGGTAGGGGGTTTTCAAGGGAAATACAATGAAGTGAGATAGAAGTCCTTTTTTATAAAGGACCAATGGGATTAGGTTAGTCAGGATGAAAGTGATAAAAAGGGAAATGGTAGATAAAGAACAATCAATCAATCAATAGAAACCATGATCTGGAGGTAACAATTGTTGTAGTTTAAGTTTTAAAGCAAGAAATCTAGATGGCAAGAAGGCTATGGTTAAGAAGTAGAATATTTATATTTGAACTTTTCATTTTGGAGTTAGTGCAGATTTTGAGGCCCTGGTTCAAGCTGGTGTGGAATAGGTCAGTGGTAATGAGGATGGGTCAAAGAATTCAGAGTGAGTTTTTAGCCACTTGGATGTTGAAATTGCCAATTTAATAACAGCGATTGGAGTGTGAAAGAAGAATGGGAACTAGGTGATAAATTCTTCAGTGAATAGAGGGAATTACTAAGAAATTTAAAGGAGAAGCAATAAGAAAGTAGAAAAGGCCAGATGGTCTGCTTCTCAAAGAATAAAAAATTTTATGAGTTTTTTAAAAGAAATACAAAACAGTAGGAGCATCAAGGTCTGGGATTGCAAATGGAGAGAAAGAGGCAATATCTGTCCTGAAATATTAGAGAAAGACAACATAGCTTGTTTTAGAGGATTTTAGGATCCACATCCTCTGAAGGCAGCCAAGTTTCAGTAAAGCTAAATAGCTAATCAGCTTAAAGAGGTTGTTTTAGCTGTGCCAAATAGTTATGTGTGTGAGTGTGTGTGTGTGTGTGTGTGTGTGTGTGTGTGTGCACGTGTGCGCATGCGCATGCATATGTGCATAAATACATGTGGGCTTTTATCATGGCTAAAGAATTTATCATGGCTAAAATCTTTCGGTTTTCAAAAATTTGGTAGATAACAATAGCATTTCCCAATGGATTCTTTTATTTCTTAAATACATTTGCATTTGCATAAATGTCAACCAATTGTCATCAGACATACTTGTAGAATGAAACTGTGCATTTTCATCCTTTAGGATCTTATACTAAATGGCAAAGCCAATCATGCCCTGGGTCCTACAAAACACTCTTAAATTCGTGCTTATCTATCTCCTAAGTGGAAGACTTTGCATCTTCAATGATACTGACCAGTGGTTTTTAAACTGAGCATCAAGGATCTTTAGGGATATTGGTGCACTGGGGACCATTCTGGAAGATTATTGAGGTGAACTGGAATGTCAAATAAGTTCATGTCTGGACCGATCCCACTTGTATTTAACCAGAACAACCCTATATTTCTTTTGTATATTGAGTTTCTACATTGTGTTCTAAAAATGGTTTACTCTGTTTTAAAAAATAAGCTTGAAAATTTTAGACTGGAATGATGAATCTCAGAAGATGCTACTAATCTGTGTAGAGGGTGAGCTATAACCTTTATTTGTTTACTTGGAGCTGTCATACTTCACTACTTTTCAGTGTAACTTCTTCATTCATAAACCTGGTAATAATAAAGCTTGTCCAAGGTTGTTCAGAGGTCTAATGAGATAATACATGGAAAAGTGCTTTGTTTGACATATATTTAATGGCTTCTAATCATTGACTAATAAGTCAACGATCACTTACAGACCTGGACATACTGAGGGTCAGTGATGAACCACACCACTGGTCCATCCTTTGAATCTGTTGTTATTTGTAAAATACAAGATACAAATAATACCAAAATCAAATTTCTCCAAAAGCCATCTTTTCAATAATGTTTTAATGCTGTGTCTTTGGCTTTTTGTCAAATATCTGCATATGAAAAAGTAAAATGAAGGACGCTGTGTACCTTTCTAAACCCATTACTGGAAACATGATCTATTATGTTGTTCAGTACTCCTTGTATAAAGATTCATATTATAGTTCTTTCAGTACCAGGAAAAAAGGTTTATCCCTTACGAAGAAAATGTAGGTTTCTGTTGATCTAATTATATATTCTATTGTGTTATGCTTTTTGCTTTAAATGCCTAAAAATACAAAACAAAATCTAATGCTCTGTCATGGTATCCAGGGTCCTCCTGATCTAAACCTCTCTCTTTCTTTATCTGAATGTCTCTCTCTCTCTCACTTTCTCACTCTCCCCATACACATAAGCATACACAATTACAATATCTATTTCTAGCAACCTTATAACAAGTCGCTCACTTACTTTCATCTTCCCCCATTAATCCCTTATTTTTAAAAAGTGAATTTACATATTAAATTAATTTGACCTATTACGTCATTTTAATACAAAGATAACTCTGACCCATTTTATATATATATATATATATATATATATATATATAATCAAGATATAGTCATTGAGCTATTTAATATAATTTTTCATCATTAACTTACTTGTTCAGAAGTGTATTCACAGAGAATCAATGATGTATGTGTATATATGTATATATGTATGCATATATATGTGTGTATGTGTAAAACAGAGATGTGTAAGTCCTCAATGAATTCACAGTGTATTTTGTTATGATATGGAAACAATATATTACCATACTATAAACTCTCTAATGAGCATCAGCAAACTATGGCCTAAGGTGATTTTTCTATAAGGACAATTTTATTAGAAAACAGTCAATTCTATTGTTTACATATTGTTTATTACCACTTTGGCAATACAACAACAAAGTTGCATAGTTGTGATGCAGAAGTTATGACCCTCAAAGCCTAAGTTATTTACTGTCTGGCTCTTTATAGAATTTTGCTGGGCCCTGATCTATAGGCATTTGTTAGTATATATATACTTTCATACTTGGAGCAGTGGGATAATTATTAGTAACCTCATTAGATAATAAATGCCAGGTTTAGTCTTTATCTCATATGTGCAAGATTGATTAAGGTGTTTTTCACTGAGCAGATAATGTGGTATTGGTAGTGGGGTGTGCTGTGTCTAGCTTTCTTAGGGCTGGATTGGAAAGGGCAGTGATCGAGAGGCTGATTGTAGTGGCTCTGTGTGAGGTACAAAAGATTGCCTTCAGATAGCTGGTATAAACAAATAGCAATAAGAGTAGTTACTATTTTTGAGCACTTACCATGTGTTAGATGTTGTCCCAAAGAATATCCAAACATGAATTAATTCAATCTTCAGAATAGTCACATGACACATCTAATATAATAGTATCTACATTTTGGAGATGAGGAAATGGAAGCTCAAGGAGATGCTGTACCTTGCCAATGGTCATGTAGCTAGTTAGTGGTGGAAATAAGATTCAAATCAAATTATCTTATGATTTCAAAATTCAAGCTCTCACCTGAGTTATACAATGTGTCTGCTTTGGGGCCTTACTCAGATCCTCTGAATAGTGCCTATCACATTATTATAATTATCATACTCGTTTATTCTTTGTATTTGTGAGCATCTAGAGGCAGAGACTCCTTAATACTCATTTTGGCATATCTAGCACCTAGCATAGGGTCTCTCAATAAAATGGCTTATGGGCGAATAATTGAGGAAGTTTTACTGGAAGAACACTGGCTGGACCTGCCTGAAGGAGGGGTGAGAGTTACCTCCCTACCTCTATCACCAGGCAAAGGAAGGAGAGGATTGGCTCAAGAAAAGGAAGGAGAGGATTGGCTCAAGAAAGTTCAGAGGGAAAGCTTTCCACATCTTGGAATACTCAAAAATTTCTAAGATACAAAAATGTCTGCCTATAAATTGTGCAATTGGAAGCTATTTCCTGTATTAACATAATGTTATTTATTCTTATGTCTACAACTCTTCTGCTGATTAAATAGAATTCCAGAAGATGAAAATAAACTTGTCATAATAATGAATATTTTTTCAGCCTGATATCAGAATTATAAACTATTCCCAATTGTCCTTTTCCTTCATAGTAATTTTCATATGCAACCAGAATACAGTTGCCTGGTCAATGATATTCTCACATAACGAAAACATTCAGTTTAGAAACTTATTTCTAAATGTCACAATTCATAAGATTATATTTTTAATATGAATTTCAGTATTTTCTCAGGTACTGGCAAGAAATAAGAAACAATTGTATATTTTTCAAAATAAATTCACAAATTTGTGTAAAAAGTTTAAGGAATATATAAACCAATATGTCAAATCTTTTAAACTGACTCTACAACTGATATACATCTAGTTCAATAAAACCTTATTTTATATTAAAAGAAATTTAAATCATATTTGACCCACTCATTTCAGAGATGGCACACTTATTTGATACAGTTCCTAGGTACTGTAAATTGCTTCTAAAGTCATGGTTGCATAATAACTATCAGCATCTTTTCTCCAGGAGCTCGTTGCAAATTAGTAATGAAAAGAAAATGAAAGCATAAAGAAAGAAATATTATGAAATAGGCAGACATTATGGAGTGAAAGGGTAAACCTTCTAGCCACATCTACAAAAATTAAAATTTTTTTCCCCAAATCTACCTCTTCTAAAAGAATAGGATATAAATATTCTAGGTTTTGCTAATGCTTGCTTATGCCTCCAAAAACAATTTTGAAATATATGTTATAATAAGGAATATTAAATAAAATGGTCATTAAATATTTGAAGTATACTTTTATAAAAAATACTATTCTTGGCTTTTTCTTAAGTGGTAAGGAAATCTCTCATAATAGAATATTCTGTATTGCAAGCAATTTTACATTGTCAAAGACTACTTTCAATATTCTCTAATAATAGACATTAAACTTATTTTACTATAAAATGTAAGTACCACCAAGAAGAATTAAGGATATTTGCAAGCATTAAAAAATCCATTGTCTATAATTTGCATAGTTAATAAAGATACCTTAGAGCTTATTTTTGTTTTAAGCAACATGAAACATTTTGTACAATGTTCCATTAGCATATTCTTGCTAGAGTCACCACATCTAATCTCGAAAATGATTATTTTAATGTAACAAACCAATCCAGTACTCTCATCTTGCTGTGGTTGTGGATTTTTACAAGTAGCCTTAATAAAAAGAAATAACCTGAAGAGTGACTCATCTAGGCACACAGTTGGTTAAAATACTGCAGAGGACACAGCATGTAACGGCTGGAACAAAGCAAAATTGGGGACATTGGCTTCTGATTATACTTGAACAAATGGCTGAAGCTAGATCCAGCTGCACAGATTTCATTAGGAAAAGCAAACACAAACATGGGGAATGACTTTTCTTCGTTCTTTTATATTTAATACATTTTAAATAAATTTGAACAAAGCAAAACAAATACATCATTGTTGGAATGAGAAACAGATTTTTTGTGGTGGCATGGAGCACTTGAGGCAGGTGGCTTCATGTGTGACTATAGGTTTTGAATCAAATGAAAAGTACTTAGTCACCTATTACTGAAAAATGATGCTGTAGGAACTGAGGGATAATGCGGACCACAGATTTATGTCCCTCAATAAAACTCTCAGATTCTTTATATCAATATATATCTTAATCTGGACTATCATTTCCATTCTCACTCCATTCCTCAACAAAAACAAAAGGAAAATCCACGTCATGCCTTGTGGTGATCTCCTCTTATTAATACGTATTAGTGGTACCAGCTAATACCCCAGTTATATAATCTTGGACTTACATCATCTTGGACTTCTCCTTCCCCTTATATCCTCTGAATAATTAAAACCTATCACTATTTCTTAAAATCATTTAGGCAGTAGAGATTAGTGTTTAAGTTAATGGGTTTTGGGGGCAAGCATGCATCATTTAAATCCAAGTTGAACCTCCTAGTAACAGAGTGTCCTTAGGCAGATTGCTAAACCTCAGTTTGCTCATCTATGGAGTTAACAATACTCAACGGCACAGAGTTGTTACAAAGGTTAAATAAAATACTGCTTGCCTAATAGTGAGGGGCCTGAAGCAAAGAAAGCATTCACTGATGCATATACTGAAGATATACCTAATCCTTTTCTCCCAATCTGCTCCTAGGCTCTATACCATACACACACACACACACACACACACACACACACACAGACACACTTGGATAGCCTTCTGTATCACACATATTACTTTTTGTACAGGGTTGTGTAGTGACCTCTAAAACTCCACACCCATCTGAAATCTGTGAATCTGACTTTTATGGAAATAGAGTCTCTGCAGATGTAAATAGTCAAAATGGGGTTATACTAGATTAGGGTGGGCTTTAAATCCAATGACTGGAGTTCTTAAAAGAAGAAGGACTGGAGGTAGAGACACAGACACAGAGAGGAGAATGCCACATGAAGATGGAGGTAGAGACTGGAATGATGCTTCTGCAAGCTAAAGGATGCTAAGAATTGCTGGCCACCATCAGAAGCTAGGAGAGATAAATGGAACACATCTTTCCCTAGGGCCTTCAGAAAGAACACAGCCTTGTTGAAACACTGATGTTAGACTCCTAAACTTTAGAACTGTGAAAAAATCAATGTCTTGTTTTAAACAACCCAGTTTGTGGTCTTTTGTTATAGCAGCCTTAGGAAACTAATACACTCTTTATTCAGTTAATCAATGTAATTTAATTTCCCCTTCATTTTTGCCCCTGCCCCAATTTTCTTTATCTAATTAAAATGTAACATCCCAAAAAAAGAGAAGAGAGAAAGGAATAGATGGGATACTGACAAAGGTGCTTCTCATCCTGGGAGTGTGTAGCAGTTACAGGGAAAACACTGAAGGATGGGGTAGTCAGAAAAGCTCTGGTAGTGGTGCATGCTGGGAAAACAGCCTCTCTTTAACACACTCTGCATTCCCAGCTTTCGCCACTGTGGCAAATGACGCAAAATAAAATACAGTTTAGCCTTGAACAGCAGGGGTTTCAACCGTGTCGATCCACTTATACTTAATTTTTTAAAAATAAGTATTTTGGAAAAATTTTTGGAGATTTGTGACAATTTGAAAAAAAACTTGCAGATGAACTATGTAGCCTAGAGAGAGCAAAAAAAAAAAATAAGGAAAAAGTCAGTATGTCATGAATGCATAAAATATGTAGATACTAGTCCATTTTATAATTTACTACCATAAAATATACTCCAATCTATTCTAATAAGTTAAAATTTATCAAAACTAACACACACACATTTACAGACTATACATGATACCATTTGCAGTTGAGAGAGATGTAAACAAATGTAAAGATCCAGTATCAAATCATAACTGCATATAATTAACTGTAGTACTTACTGTACTACTGTAATATTTCACAGCCACCTCCTGTTGCTATTGCGGTGATCTCAAGTATTGCTGGTATCTGCTTAAAATGTCCTGGGACACTAATCTCCCCATGAGCAGTTTGTCTCTCCAGTAAATTTTAGATAGCAGTAAAAAGTGATCTGTCCACTAGGCTCAGTGGCTCACACCTTTAATCACAGCATTTAGGGAGGCCGAGGCAGGTGGATCATGAGATCAGGAGATTAAGACCATCCTGGCTAACATGGTGAAACCCAGTCTCTAAATAAAAATCCACAAAATTAGCCAGGCTTGGTGGCATGTGCCTGTAATCCCAGCTACTCAAGAGGCTGAAGCAGGAAAACCACTTGAACCCGGGAGACGAATATTGCAGTAAGCTGAGATCGCACCACTGGACTCTAGCCTGGGTGACAGAGCGAAGATTCCATATAAAACAAACAAACAAACAAACAAAAAACAGAAATGATCTTTCATGGTGGTTGCATATTTTTCATCATGTCTACTGCAATACCATAAACCTTGAATAACACCATGGGACCCATACAAAGTGCCACTAGTGATGCTGGAAGTGCTCCCAAGAAACCAAGAAAAGTCATGGCATTACAAGAAAAAGTTGAGTTGTTTGATATGTACTATATAGATTTAAGTCAGCAGCTGTGGTTGCTGCCATTTCAGACAGATAATTCAACAAGTAAACAGACAATGTAAATTTACAGTATCAATCAATCAATATACTACAGTATTGTAAATGTATTTTTTTCTGATTTTCTTGATAATATTTTCTTTTTTAAAATTATACTTTAAGTTCTGGGGTACATGTGCAGAATGTGCAGGTTTGTTACATAGTGATACATATGTCATGGTGGTTTGCTGCATCTATCACCCTGTCATCTACATTAGGTATTTCTCCTAATGTTATCCCTCCCCAATCTCCCCACCCCCTGCTATCCCTCCCCTATCCCCCCCATGCCCTGACAGGCCCCAGTGTGTGATGTTCCCCTCCCTGTGTCCCTGTGTTCTCATTGTCAACACCCACTTATGAGTGAGAACATGCCGTGTTTGGTTTTCTGTTCTTGTGTCAGTTTGTTGAGAATGATGGTTTCCAGATTCATCCATGTCCCTGCAAACGACATGAACTTATCCTTTTTATGGCTGCATAGTATTCCATGGTGTATATGTGCCACATTTTCTTTATCCAGTCTATCATTGATGGGCATTTGGGTTGGTTCCAAGTCTTTGCTATTGTAAACAGTGCCACAATAAACATGTGTGCATGTGTCTTTATAATGGAATGATTGACACTGTTGGTGGGAGTGTAAATTCATTCAAACATTGTGGAAGACAGTGTGGCAATTCCTCAAGGGTCTAGAAATAGAAATACCATTTGACCCAGCAATCCCACTACTGGGCATATACCCAAAGAATAATATTTTTTCTGTCTAGCTTACTCTATAGTAAAGATACTGTATGTAATACACATAACTTTAAAAATATGTGTTGATCGACTGTTTTTGTGATCAGTAAGACTTCCAGTTAACAGTAGGCTATTAGTATTAAGTTTTTGGGAAGCCTAAAGTTATATATGGATTTTTGACTGCTCAGGGGTCAACACCCCTAATTCCTGTGTTGTTCAAGTATCAACTGTAATTCCATCTCATTCCATTGAAGTCAGACTAGGCTAGTCTATTTTAATCTAGACACCTGGAAGTAGACTGAGGTTTGTCTTAGACTGTCTGAGGAGACCAACTAGCCAATGATGCAAGGTAACTGAATTCGCTATTGGGAAAATAAAGACTTGAAAAGATAAGTGCTCTTCAAAATCTGTCATGCTTTAGAACATAAAGAAAGTGATAATACTGTACCATACTCTGGTACACTGTGCGGCTATTTTTTCCAAGTAGCTGCACCATTTTACATTCTTTCCAGTCATGTATGATGGTTCCAATTTCTCCATATTCTCACCACCTCTTGCTAGAATATGACTTCGTAATTACAGCCATTCTACTGGGTGTGAAGTAGTATCCTTCATGGTTGTGATTTGTATTTTCCTAATGACTAATGATGTTGAGCATCCTTTCATGTGCCTATGGCCATTTATATATCCCCTTTAGATAAATGTCTATTTAATTATTTTCATTTTAAAATGAAATTATTTGTCTTTTTATTATTGAGTTACAAGAATTCTTTTTCTATTCTGGATAAAACCCTATTATTAGGTATATGATTTGCAAATACTTTCTTTCAACCTGTGGGTTGTCTTTTCACTTGTATGGTGGTATAATGTGCAACAAAAAAGTTTTAATTTTAATTTTGAGGTTGTACAATTTATCTATTTTTTAGTATTTGTGGTTTTGGTGTCATATCTAGGAAATCACTGTATGAACCAAGAAAACATTTTTTGTTAGAGTTTTATAGTATTAGCTCATATATTTAGGTCTATGATTCATTTTGTGTTCAGTTTTGCATATGGCATGAGTTAAGGGTCCAAATTCATTGTTTTGCACATGGATATCAGCACCATTTGTTGAAAAGATTATTCTTTCTCCATTTTATTTTTTGATTGTGGTTAATATATTTGAAAGAATGTCCTATGTAAATTTAAAGATGAATATTAAAGAACAGGACTATAAGATTGGGAACAAAATTCCTGTTTATTAGGAACAAAAATTAAAATAGTATTCTAGTGAGTTTCAATTTTAGGCAACTTAATCAAATTTAACATAACACAAATGGAACATGAATTATTAGAATAAGAATTGAAACTGTCCCAACACTATGAAAAGGTAAAAGTAATAAATTAATTATTTAACCTTACAATTTCATAAAATTATTATTTTCACAAAGGATTAAGATGAAATATGAACAAATTGTAATTCACTGCAAAATAAAATGCTAATGAATTTTAGAAGTGCCTTGCATAGAGTTAAAGAGATTAAAGGTAATTTTTAATTTTTTTTACTGTGAAATAATACCTAATTACAAAACTTTCCTACAAGGAAACTTCAGGCCTAGGTAGCTTTGTTAGGAGAAGGGAATGACACTGAATTTTCCACTTTCATTGCTTTTCACATAATGACAGGTCTCAGGCACTGTGCTAAGCATCCAGAACTCAGATAAAAAGCTACCATTTGCTGGATTAATAAGCCACAGGTCAGAATTTAGGACAACCACAGCAACTGGAAGGTAAAAATTAAAATTTTGACAGAGAGAGCCATAGAGGAAAGATCCAAATTCTGCATATATAATCTCAGCACAAATTCTGACAGACTCCTGAACTATGTGTACTATGTATGTGCAAGACAGACTGCAAACAGCCTGGCTAAAGGTAAAAGAAGTGACAGAGATTTCAGTTATTGCCTATCACAAGAGACACAGTTTGGAATTTGAGTTCAACCAAGTTCACTGCCCACTTAAAGCAAAAATGTCAACACTCTTCAGGGGAACATGACAGAATTCGCAGTCTATAAGTGGGATCACTAATAATGTTGAGATGCAATTCAAAATAACTAGAGATATTAAGATACAGCAGCTCTTAAAACTGTTCAATAAAGTAAGGTAAATATTCTCAAGATAGACAAAAGAGAATTTCAACAAATAGATAACAGCCATTTTTTAAAAATAGAAATTCTAGAATGGAAACATAATAACAGCTAAAAATCACATGATAGAAGATGGCAGATGATATAAAAAGAGTCAGTAAATTCAGAGATATATCAATAGAAAATATCTAATATCACTAGTTGTAGAATAATGTAGCAAATTTATGTGAATGTGGAGTCTTAGATGGAGAATAGAAAGAATAGTACAGAAAAAATATTTAAAGAAGCTTCAAGAAATATCTGAACCTATTTAATCCTTTTCAAAATTGTTGTAGCTATTCCTTTGCCTTTTCATGTAACGTTTTGAATTCTCTTGTTTATATACACAAGAATGTTGAACTTTTCATAGAAATTGAATTAAACCTGTATAACAATTTGGGAAGCACTGGCATCTTTACTATGCTGAATCTTCCAATCTATCAACATGGTATATCCTCTATTTATTTATATCTTTTTTTGATTTCTTTTATCAGAGCTGTGTAATTTTCAGCATGTATGTCCTGTATATTTATTGTTAAATGTATACATAAGTATTTCATTTTTGAATAAATGTAGATGATATTTTGTTTTAAGTTTCTACATGTTCATTGCTAGTCTATAGTAATACAACTGATTTTGGTTTATTGATCTTGTATTCTGTGATCTTGCTGAAGTGACTTTTTAACTATAATAGTTTTCATATACATTCCTTGGAGATTCCCTATATAGACAATCATCTCATCTGCAAACAGTGACAGTTTTACTTTTTTACCCAAACTTGATGCCTTTAAAATTTCCATTTCTTGTCTCATTTTGCTCTCTAGGATTTCTAGATTTCTAGAACTTTCTAGGAATTCTGGCCCTAGATAACAAAATGACACTGTGTTGAATGAAAGTGGTGAGAAAGGACATCCTTTCTTTGTTTCCAAGAGGAAAACATTCAGTATTTCACCATTAAGTGTGATGCTAGCTCCAGGTTTCTAGTAAAATTTTTTTATCGATTTGACAAAGTTCCTAGTTGGCTGAGTTTTTTATATTATAAATGGGTATTGGATTTTATCAAAGTATTGCTCTGTATTAATTAACATAATTATGTGATTTTCTTTAGCTTGTTAACATGTGGGTTACGTTGATTGATTTTTGAACATTGAACAAGCCTTGCATTATGAAATAATCCCCACTTTGTCATGGAGTATAATTTAAAATGTACTGCTGGATTGGATTTGCTAATATTTTGTCAAGGAATTTTGGATCTATGGTCATTAGGGATGCTGGTTTTGTTTTTTGTTTCTATTTTTTTATTCTCCTGTCTTGTTTTGGCATCAAGGTAATATCAGCTTTATAAAATAAGATGGAGATATTTCTCCTCTTATATTCTCTGGGAGAGATAGTGTTACATTGGTGTAAATTCTTCTCCAAATGTTGGGTAGAATTATCCAATAAAGTTATCTGGACCTGAAGACATCAAATGACATCATATCAAGTTAAAAACCTTCTGCACAGCAAAGGACACAATCTTTTTCAGAAGTTTTTAAACTATAAATTCATTTTCTTTAATAGTTATTGGACTATTCAAATTATGAGTGAGTTTTGTTCGGTGTCTCTCTTTTTTTATTATACTTTAAGTTCTGGGGTACATGTGCAGGTCATGCAGGATTGTTACATAGGTATACACGTGCCATGGTGGTTTGCTGCATCCATCCCCCTGTGACCTACATTAGGTATTTCTCCTAATGTTATCCCTCCCTAATCTCCCCACCCCCTGCCATCCCTCCCCTAGCCCCCCACTCCCCAATAGGCCCCAGTACGTGATGGTCCCCTCCCTGTGTCTATGTGTTCTCATTGTTCAGCACGCACTTATGAGTGAGAACATGCAGTGTTTGGTTTTCTGTTCTTGTGTCAGTTTGCTGAGAATGATGGTTTCCAGATTTATCCATGTCCCTGCAAATGACATGAACTCATTTTTTTGATGCCTGCATAGTATTCCATGGTGTATACGTGCCACGTTTTCTTTGTCCAGTCTATCATTGATGGGCATTTGGGTTGGTTCCAAGTCTTTGCTATTGTAAACAGTGCTGCAGTGAACATATGTGTACATGTGTCTTTATAATAAAACGATTTATAATCCTTTGGGTATATACCCAGTAATGGGATTGCTGGGTCAAATGGTATTTCTATTTCTAGATCCTTGAGGAATCACCACACTGTCTTCCATAATAGTTGAACTAATTTACACTCCCACCAACAGTGTAAAAGCATTCCTATTTCTCCACATCCTCTCCAGCATCTGTTGTCTCCAAATTTTTAAATGATCACCATTCTAAGTGGCGTGAGATTGTTTGGTGTCTCTTTCAAGGATCAGAAATTTTACTATCTTTGATCTATTCATATTTATACATCTTTCCCTGTTAATTTGGGTAATTTATGCTTTTCTAGAAAATGGATCAGTACAATTCCATCGGCTCTGCTTCAGCTTTCTCCAAGTTTTCTTGTCTATGTGTGGTCATCAGTCTTGATGTAAGTTATAAATGTATGTGTGTATACACATATGTATGTGTGTATATATGTGTGTGTATTTATATTACATCAATACACATTCAGTGTTTAGGATTTTGAATGAATGGAAAGAAAGGTAGATTTTTTGGCTTAGTTTGCTATTTTATCAAATACTCTTTCTGTTTGGTCTTAATCTGTTTTCTTAGTGTCACTAATATGGTTTGGCTGTGTCCCCACCCAAATCTCACCTTGAATTGTTATAATCCCCATGTGTCAAGGGCAGGGCCAGGTGGAGATAATTGAATCATGGGGATGGTTTTTCCCATACTGTCCTCTTCATAGTGAATAAGTGTCATGACATCTGATGGTTTTATAAATGGGAGTTCCCTGCACAAGCTCTCTTGCCTGACACCATGTAAGACAAGATTTTGCTTCTCCTTTGCCTTCCACCATGATTGTGAGACCTCCCCAGCCATGTGGAACTGTGAGCCCATTAAACCTCTTTCCTTATAAATTACTCACTCTCAGGTATGTCTTTATTAGCAGCATGAGAACAGACTAATACAGTCACCATCCTACCTCTTTCTGGTGAAATCTAAGTGCTAAGGCCAATCCTAAGCATTGCCTCTTTTCTGAAGACCTTTTCAATTCTTTTGGTAGTTGGAAGCTCCCTTATGGTTTTGCCATTATTATCATTGTATTTTTCACATTGTAATGCAATGATGGCTGTTCCACACGGATGTCCTCATCACATCCTTGTGGAACAGCCATCATTGCATTACCTTTGCATCATTGCATCAAAGTATTATTGCTTTGAATACCTTGATACTAGGGATCATGCAGTTTCCAGTTTGCAATTCCAAAGTATAGTTCTATTCAGTTATCAAGGAGTCTATCAATGTATTTATTATTCTGTGTATAAATAATGTGCCTCTTCAGTAAATTCCCTTGTAATATAACTATACAGATGGATGCATTTTAATACTAATTTAACTAATTTATTAAATTTTATTTTCAACTTAAGTTGAATAACCATAATCAGTAAAATAGTTTCCATCAAAACAAATGCCTTTATGAAATGTGGATTATTTGCTCATGTAGTGCAGCTGTTTTATAACCAGTGTAAAGACTTTAGTAAACTACTAAGGATATTTACGGAGTGCTAACTTTATGGCTGGGATTCAGTACTTACTTGCATTTAATTTTTCCATGAACCATATGCTCTCAGTTATGATTAGAACTAGCTCAGTCACTGGGTGATTAGGCATTTGCTTAGTGAGTTCAGGGGTCTCTGAAATCCTGGGACTTGGATATATTCCAAACCCAAGAATTAGCCTGTATGTCTATTTTCTAATTCTATATTTGTTTATCCCTTATGTTTAGCTCTACACGGAGCATTTTATCTCATCATATTTGATGGTCATTATGTATAAAAATTAAAGCAAATTAAATATAAACTTTACTAACCTGAACTCTTTATCTGGATTTCTAGAAAGACTGGAGCATACTTTTTGTAAACAGATAATGTGGTAAAATATTCTTACAGGTGCTGATTTTAATGAGGCTAACAAAGTGAGGGAAATTAGAAAATTTTAGGTATATATATGAATAAAACGTGTATAGTACTAGTAAGAGGCTTGAAGCAGATTAATATGTTAAGCAGGTTAAAAGATACTCTTTGTAATCTTTTCATGGCATTTATCTACTTGGTAATATATTTTTACAGTCAGAGACAATATAAACATTATTCCAGGGAAGCCCTCATTTAAATTATCACAAAGTATAATTTTGAGGAGTTAAAAAGATAAATATTAAGTACATTACAGTATGTTTATGTCTACTAAAATTATAATTGTTTATCTCCACCTTCAGCTATTTTAAAAATGGGTAAACTGTAGTAAACTAAGATAATGAAACTAATATCACACAAATGCTTAGAATAACAGAATCAATACTTCCAATGTATTTTAAATTAACAAGGCTCTAATAAAATAAAAACCTGCCTAGCCTAAAAACCTGATAGAATAGCTTCTCAGAGCACTCACATTAGCTTCCTGTTAAATTATTTAATTCTGTTACTATTTACAGCAGCTGAAGCATAAAGCATCCCAATGAATGCAATAGCATTATTTAGCTCCCCAAACAGTCACTTTCAACGAGAAAACAAATCAGCCCAATTCAATAAAAATTAGTTTACATTGTTGGTGGGAGCGTAAATTAGTTCAACCATTGTGGAAGACAGTGTGGTGATTCCTCAAGGATCTAGAAATAGAAACACCATTTGACCCAGCAAGGCCATTACCAGGTATATAACCAAAGGATGA
Organism: Sapajus apella; assembly: GCF_009761245.1. NCBI lineage: Eukaryota > Metazoa > Chordata > Mammalia > Primates > Cebidae > Sapajus > Sapajus apella. Next base: position 18,534,112 of record NW_022436957.1, read on the forward strand.
TAAATTGTTGTATTATAAAGACATATGCACATGCATGTTCATTGCAGCACTGTTTACAATATCAAAGACTTGGAACCAACCCAAATGCCCATCAACAATAGACTGGATAAAGGAAATGTGGCACATATACACCATGGAATACTATGCAGCCATTAAAAACAACAAGCTCGTGTCCTTTGAGGGACATGGATGAATCTGGAAACCATCATTCTCAGCAAACTGACACAAGAACAGAAAATCTAACACTGCATGTTCTCACTCACAGGAAGGTGTTGAACAATGAGAAAACATGGACACAGAGAGGGGAGCATCACACACTGGGGTCCTTTGCGGGGGTAGGGAAGCAATAGTGGGAGGGAGGGTGGGGAGGGATAACATGGGGAAAAATGTCAGGTATAGGTGATGGGGGGGATGGAGGCAGCAAATCACCTTGCCATGAATGTACCTATGCAACAATCTGGTATGATCTGCACATGGACCCCAGAATCTAAAGTACAATAAAAAAAATTAGTAGTTTTCTGTTTTGTAAATGTAATATGGAACATTTATTGGGTCTGTTCTAATTGATATTTGTGCTTATACTTCCCCGAGAGAAGCTCTTTTGTTAAATTATCACGAAAGGCTATCGGGCCTAGAGGTATGGTGGAATTAGCAGATGCTTCAAAGACTAATTGTGTCTGAATGCTGCTGTTTAGTAATTTATTCACCGGGTGACCATGAACACATTAACTGGCCTCTGTAAAACTTAGTTTATTTGCCTGTGAAATTGAGTTGTAAAAATATCTGACTTTGTTGGATTGTTGTGAGCAATGAGAAAACATCTGATTTGTGGTGACATTTCTCATCGAATGTGTAACCTCCATAAAAGTAGATTAGTGAAGGGGAGACAAAATTAAAACTGAATCAGGTATTGGCTACTCTATAGGACTCTTCCCTCCTTCAAATAGTTTCCTCTCATATATATAAAAATAGAAGAACAGTATTCAGATAATAACATACTGCTTTGAATCTAAGATGCCAGTAATTGTAAAATATGTCCCAACTATAGAGAATTCAAAATGTGATAAGATGTGGGTCTTGGAATTGATAATTTTTTATAATGCTTAATATATATTGAGCATTTGCAATATGGCAGGTACTATTCTAAATGTTGCACATGTATTAACTTATTTATTCTTTATTTTTAAAAAATCAATTAACTACTATTCTTATCTCTATTTTGCAGATTAAGTAACTCCTACATGAGCACTCAGCTAGTACAACTTCTCCAGAGCACTGGAACTGTGGACATCTAATACACCAACATCAAGCAATAGCCATTACCAGGAGAAGCATACCAGACCTTGTAGGATTCTTTTACATAGGAGTTAAGGGTGGGGGCAATTGAAGAAGGGGGAAATCGGGGAATGAGAATTAGTATCATTTGTGTGTTGTTCATCATGATCAAGTGCCTACTAAAAAGCCTACTTATTTGTTGATAATGTCTAGTGTTAGAGAGTGCTGAAATAAATGAAACCTTATAAGTGAGTTAAGGAGTCTTAAACCTGGGAACCATCATTCTTAGCAAACTAACATGAACAGAAAACCAAACACCACATGTTCTCACTCATAAGTGTGAGTTGAACAGTGAGAACACATGGACACAGGGAAGGGAACAACACACACTGGGGCCTGTCAGGGGGTAGGGGAGGGATAGCATTAGGAGAAATACATAGTGTAGATGATGGGTTGATGCATGCAGCAAACCACCATGGCATGTGTATACCTATGTAACAAATCTGCACATTCTGCACATGTAACCCAGAATTTAAAGTATAAAAAAAAATAACTTGCCAAAAAAAAATTATCCCAGTGAAGCCAATCCAAACTTTTAAAAGTACCTCATTAAGGGGCAGTTGCCAAACCCCTAGTAATCACTAATCTGTTTACTCTCTATAGTTTTGCCTTTTCCAGAATGTCATGTAAATGGAATCTTATGGTATATAGTCTTTTCATATTGGTTTATTTCGCTTTGCAATATGCAGCTAATGCATGTCTTTCTTTGGCTTGATAACTCATTCCTTTTATTATGGAATATTATTCTGTTGTATAGAAGTATGATGATTTATTTATCCATTCATCTGTTGAAGGATATCTTGGTTGCTTTTACACATTATGTGTCCTATGTTATAGCCGCTTCAAACTATCTTCAGGTCTGTGAATTTTCCGTGTACTTTAATTCTTCTGTTCCACTGGCCATGTTGTTTTCTGTGTCTGGAACTTCCCGTATGTATCCTTTCACTCTACTGCCCACCTCAGCCACAGCCAGATTCTACTGAATGCCCTTCTCACATTCTTTTGTACTATTGCTTATCAAGCTTCAATGTGCAATTGGTTATCCACAGATCTTTTAAAAATGCAGAGTCTGTTTGATTGGTGTGTGGTGGAGCCCGAGATTTTTGCATTTCTAAAACGTGCCTGGGGATGTTGATGCTGTACATAACACACTGTGCTATATTTGTTGCTTTTCTTGGTTATCTCCACCAGACAAGGCCCTTCTTGAAAGTGTGAACTGATATATACCTGCATTGATGACAATGGAGTCCATAGTTCCTCCACTTGACTTAGAAGGCCTTTAACAATCTTGTTCCAAACTAAATTTTCAGACCATTTCCCACCACCCATTTCTTTCAGTCCAGCTGTTATTACTTGTCACACACGATTCTTAATGTATGTATCTTACATAAATGAAAATATAATTAATTTATAAGTTATAAATCTCTAACAGGGCAAGTTGATGGGATACACATCCTGGTCAGTCATCCATGCATATATAAAGCAAGGTCATAGTTCCCTATTTTGATGGACAAACCAGTTCTATTAAAAAATATGCATTGCATACTTTTAAGAGAAGCACCACATATAGTATCAGAATTTCCCTTTTCCTTCCTTATACTGAATGGGCTCACACAGTGAATGACACCACAGAACTGAGTTTTCTGACAGATTTCTACATAGCTCTCCAACTTTTGACAGTGTAATTCTCTAGTCATCCATGCCAACATATGTCCATAGAAGACACACAGCCCAAAACTAATTGCTGAAGAAAGGTGGAAGTAGAAAATACCATTTGGAATAAAAAGGCACTTTAACATTGAATATATTCAAATGATTTCTTCTCAGGAGGGTGGAATGACTTCACGTCCTATGTAGTAACAAGGTCATTCTTTGAAGCTATGAAAGTGAAGTGGCAATTCAATTTCTCACTTTTCTGGACTGTTGGATATCACAAATCTATTTTCCTCACCTATTTTTTCCCATATTAACAGGATAATTTAGTTTCTTCACATGTAAAGAGGTAACAACATTCCTTTCTGGAAAACTAAGGTTTTTATTTTATTTTTTAATCTTAGTATGATATTTATCCCTTCAATTATATAGTTAGTTTCCCACATCTCTCTCAATAGAATGAGGCTGTGGTTATTACAAGAGAAAAAAAAGACAGAGTTGAAATGCCAAAAAGCAAAGGTATCGATATGTTGGCCAAAACACAAAATACTTTAAAATGATTTTTCCCAGATGAGGGAGAATGGTCAAATGTGCTATATCAATTTGCTTTTGTCAAGCCATGGTGAGTTTTACGGCAACTCACCATGTTAGAGAAGCCGGAAGGTATTGTTATTTTTAGGCCTCCACTGTTTGCCTAATTTAGGCACTTTGTTTTGCAGCTATTGTTTAGCGTGTCCTCTCAGATCAGTATAGCAAAGGGACTTATAGAAATGAAAACTGAATAACACTATCTTGGAAATCCTATACAACAAAGGGCTGGAATTGACACAGATTTAAAAGATTTATTTGGTTATCCTACAGGGTCCGTTATAGAAACAATTATATTTATTTCCACAATACCACATTTCCATTTACAAATTTCATAGAGTTTTTAAAAAGTTAATGTGTGTAAATTTTGTCAAGTACTTGTATGTTCATCATCACACTACTCACTAAAGCAAAGACATAGAATCAACTTAGGTGTCTGTCAATGGTAGACTGGATAAAGAAAATGTGGTATATATCTACCATGGAATACTACACAGCCATAAAAATGAATGAAATCATTTTCTTTGCAGCAACATGGATGGAGCTGGAGGCCATAATCCTAAGAGAATTAATGCAGGAATAGAAAATTGAATACTGCATGCTCTCACTTATAAATGGGAGCTAAACATTGAGTGCACATAGACATAAACATGGGAACAATAGACACTGCAAACTACTAGAAGGTGAAGAGGCAGAGTGGTCATGGGTGGAAAAACTACCCATTGGGTACTATGCTCACTATCTGGGTGCAATATTCCAATGGAACAAACCTGTACAGGAATCCCTTTATCTAAAATAAAAGTTGGAAAAAAAAGTTAATGTATACATTTTGAATGATTAAACTTCTTTTTCTCTGTCCCTTACAGAGAAAATATTGCCCCCTAATATTTCTAATAAGAGGGACAAAATGAAAGATGTATGAGTACCCCAAAGCAATCCAAATATTTATCAAGAACTTGTAGAAATTTAATTGTTGCTGATATGGGCTTATCCTTATATTTCATTACTCAATCCTTTTATTCAAATTTTTAGCCACCATGAAATCTTCCTGGACCCCAAAGACTAAATTACCTCTTTTATATTCTCATTCTCTTTATATAACTCCAAAAACATTTCTTCTTCCCTAAACATGCGGCTATGTTGTTATTTTTTCTGAGTATTTACATACTTGGTTTGGTATACATGCTGTCAATTTTCTTCATAGCCAGAAGGAAGATAAAAGAAAGAGAAAAGGCTTCTACAAATCATAATTTATTTATAACCAAGTAAAACTTACACTTAAACTGTGGACAAGTTTTGTTCATGTTTGCCAAAAACGTATATTGTTACAAGCATAAGTAAATTTACATTGTCAGAAGAGTTTCAGTGTAAGAGAGAATAAGTATTTATATTTGTTAGCTTTTCTTGGTATAAAACATGTGCCTATTAAGAAAAAATATTACAAAGAGGTGTTAAGGGTACTGTCAATTTGTACATATTGATTGCATTGCTCAAAAATCAACAGGAAATTCACTCATGTTCATTTAAAGAAACTATCATAAGTATACCATTGTTTAGCAAAGCAACCTGAGGTAGTGGAAGAAACACTGCATTGGCACTCAAGTGATCTAGGACCATCTTTGCCAGTTTTTTTTTTTTTTTTTTTTAGAAAGCTTAGTCATGGAAGGAAGCATTGAATGAGGTAATGAAAATGCCAGATTTGATATTGGAATTCAAAACATATTTCAGATTCTATTTTTTTCTAACTCATTTTTCAAATGTGTAGTAGCTATCAGATACATGTAATCAATAGAAAAATGAACACATTGCATGATATAAATTAATCTTCTGCAACTTCTAATACAATATTATGACTTTATTTTTACTCATTTTGCATAGGAATTTTTTGTTCTCAGACAAATTCAGCCCTATTCTATGATCTCATTTATATGTTATGGCATCCATACTCAAATGTGTGTAGTGATAGGTAACAGATACGTAAATAGAGAAAAAATGAAATATGCAGTAGCTTCCTGAAATATATTATGGTTTCTTCTAATTTATAAATATATTACTATTTTCTGCTAATGTAATTCCTGTAGTTCCTCCCAAAGTTTTCTCTGAAGCTGTACTTAAACAATTCTTATTTTATATTTTTCATACAATACTCTTCAAATTCTGACACAGTGGTTTTGTTTATAATGGATTTTATTTTGCCAGCATCATTGTTTAATGACTGTATTTTGGTAACAAATAATGAGGAGCCAGAATCATAAATCATGCCTAAGTATTAAGTAACAGTTGCCTGTAATAGAAGTTTATGAGAACTAATGAATTAAAGATAATAATACAGATAATTAATTTAAAATAATATTATTAAATATAATACCAGCCGGCAAAATTAGAATTTAGTGCCTCTTCCTTCATCACCAAACACACACACATACACACACACACACACACACACACACACAATTTCAGGAATATAGACACATTAAGATTCCTTTATAATATCAATAAGATTATGGTATGAATTTACTGTTACTTATACCCAGGCTCTCTTTTTCGATTTTGGAAAAAACGAGACAAAAGAAAGGTTTTCCTCTTTGTGATAATTCTAAGCATAAAATATGGAACAAGTACAAAGGGAAAACCAAAGGAAACAGTTGTTTAACTTAGATTCAAGGCTTTTTTTTTTCTCATTATTCCCCAGTTTACATGATTCTCTAAGAAAGAAATAGGTCTTTCTAAAATGCTTGTTCCTGCTGTGTTTTATATCACTGGGATGCTCCATCAGGCTATACCAAATGCCTTTGGATTCTCACCCGGAATTCCCACTTACTAATGTTGATCAGTTAGTTTGTATTCCTCTACTGATACAGCTTCTAACAAGCTGTAAGTCCATATTAATTCATTATATTCACTTAACAAATATTTTTGAGCACCAAGAACGTGCCCAGCAGTATGGTAGGTGCTGGAGACAAAGCAGTGAGTAAAATAAAGGCTGCAACCACCTGAAACTTACATTGTAGTGACACGTATAATAGGGATAAAGTAGAGTCCAAGTAACTTTCAGTTCTTTCTTAGCATATAGAAGGAGCAGCATAATAATCACAGCCCCAGATACCCTCTCCACTCTAGTCTTTCAGGAAGAAGTTAACAACCATAGAAACTAGTGCCTGAGTTTACAGTTCTAGCCACTACTCTTGGCCCCAATTCCTTGCTGGTGGTAGGTTAAGGGAGAGAACACACTGTCTGATTATAGATCCACGGATATTTCTTATATCTTTCAAATTACCCAATTTTCCGCCATTGAGAAAATTCTTATTGCCTGATATTTTCAGTCAGCTCATTGCTACTTTCCCAACATTTTATGTATTTTGTCCATACTCCTGGGGTTCATTTGGTTCAAAAATCCTCACCAATACAGGAAATCATTCCATGAAGTTGCAGGAACACCATGATGTCTTAAAAATACTTCTGAGCAGTTTTAAAATCTCTTATATACTTAATAAAATTGTGATAGGCAATCGCCAGTACCCATCGTGGCTCCGAATTCAGTAGAGAACTTAAGTCAAAACATATCATAGAATAATTAATTTACTATTCATAAGGATAGATGTTCCTCATGACTGACTCTTACTGTGTATATTTAGAGTAATCAGGAGTCATTAAAAGGGTTCTACTAGCCTTCTGGAAATAGAGACTCCTGTCATTCTCTATCATAAAGTCAATGTAATTATTTTCATATTTCTGTACTTATTGAACATGGAAACACAAAGAACAATTCTAAGCTTTAAAAGTACCTTTTGATTCAAACCATAAACTCCCTAGACTTTTATTTTAGCCTGTAAAATGAAAGATGATGATCTCACAAATCTGAATCCGATCAGTTTATAAGTTTCTTTCATTTGACCCTGATGTAGGCTGTTGTTGGCCTTAATTTTTATTTTAAACACTATACTTCCAGATTTTAATTAAAAACTAAAAATAAAAATTAGATTTTTAATAAATAGGACATTTTCCAAAGAGGTGAACTTAAGAGATATTGGTACCACTTAACTTTCCATAAAAAATGAGACATACATTCATTCAATTAATGTAATATAGATGATGATGATATTTACTCAGAAAGATTGCTTACATATAATTATTCAATGTGAGAATAAATGGTAACCTACAATTACTAAGGGCCCTTGGACGTAAACTCAATATAAAAATAGTGTTGTGCCTATTTGTAATAGTTTATTAGAAGTATATTAAAGTTTATGGTAATTGTGAATACCACACTTGCATTCACAATAATGACAGTTTATGTTCTACATTCCCATACAGCTACACTGAGCAGCTAAACTTAGCTATAATCATTAGTATATTTGTAATTGACTTGCAAGTTACAGGCACATTTTTCCTGGCAGGAAGTGCATCTTCCAGATCTAATTTTAAGAACCAGCACTACCAAATATGGGATTTATTCAAAGATACCAGGAAGAGTCTTTATGTCTAAAACACACACCTCTATCTCCTTCAGAGGCCTGGATTTCCAAAATTATGCCTTATCTTCTCATAAGCTAAATCATTATTTTGTCTTCTACAAAATATCAAACATCTTTTGAAGAAAACATACTAAACCTAATTGGTCAATAACATTGTGGTTAACTTTTAGATTATTTTCTGTGTGATGTTTTGACTAAAGAAAGACAACATTAAAAAATTCATCTCTCTTGTCCTGTGTACATATTAAGTGCTTAATAAATGTTTGTCCAGTGAATTCAGTAAATTGTTTATTACTTGCCTGCTCTGTGCCTGACATAATACTAAGAAGCAAGAAAACAAAGTAATCTAAAGGATAATCCTCGACATTAAACTCTAGAGGTAGACACATGTGCAACTAAGTAGATTATTATAGCAATACATATTCTATCAAAAAAATAAGTTCATCTGGGATGGATGTCAGAGGAAATGGTAATTGATTTGGGCATAGGAGCATCACTGGACAGCTTTATGAAGACTCAATTTATAGTTATAATAAAGACAATAATTCTAATGCCTATTCTGGCTAATTTTTAGATCTAAATCTTATGCTAGAAGAAATAGTGCTAACAATGATTCATCTTAACTGTTTTTTTTTAATCATCCAATTCAACATTGTAAAGAAAGCCCACCTACTTCTAATTAGCAGATTTGTATATTTTTAAAACCTTTCAAACTTTGGCAAAATACATGTAACACAAAATTTACGATCTTAATCATTTTAAGTTTACAGTTCAGTAAAGTTCATTTACACTGTTGTACAACCAATCACCAGAATTCTTTTCATCTTGCAAAACTGAAACTTAACTCATTAAAAAACAACTCCCCACTCACCTACATATCCCAGCCCCTAAGCAGCCATCATTCTATTTTCTATCTCTATGAATTTGACTACTCTAGGCACCTCATATATAAGAGGAATCACAGAGTATTTATATTTTTTCACTTAGCATAATGTCTCAAACAGATCATGCATGTGGTAGTATTTGTCTGAATTTTCTTCCCTTTTAAGTTATATACCACATTTTAAGGTATATACACAGTTTTTTATTTCTACATTTATTCATTGATGAACATTTAAGTTGTTTCTACCTTTTTACTCTTGTGAATAATGCTGCAGTGAATGTGAGTGTACAAAGATCTCTTTGCAACCCTATTTTCAGGTTTTTTAAAAGTACATGCCTAAAAGTGAAATTGCTGCATAAAAGGTAATTCCATTTTCAGTTTTTTTGGGAACTGCCATAATATTTTCCATAGTCATGCCGTTTTACATTTCCGCAATGTAACACTGTATAAAGGTTCCAGTTTCTTCACATATTCACAAACACTTTCTGTTTTTCTGTGAGTAGCCATGCTAATGAGTGTGAGTTACTACCACATGGTGGTTTTAATTTGCATTTAACTAATGGAAGTGATATTGAGCATCTTTTCATGTGCTTGCTGAATATTTTCATATATCTTTTGGAAAAATATCTACTGAAGTTCTTTGCCCATTTTTAAAGTGTTATGTGTTCTTTCTTATCAAGTGGATGGAGTCCCTTATATATCCTAGCTATTAGGCCCATATCAGATACATGATTTGCAAATATTTTTCTCATTCCACAGGTTGCCTTTTCGCTCTGTTTTGTCCTTTGATGCATAAAAGTTTTTCACTTTTATGTGGTCCAATTTATCTATTTTGCCTTTTTTTTTTTTGAGACCAAGTCTTGCTTTGTCGCCCAGCCTGGAGTACAGTGGCATGATTATTGTTCACTGCAGCCTCACTCTTGGGCTCAAGTGATCATCTTGCCTCAGCTTTCCAAGCAGGTGGGGCTACACACATGCATCACTGTGCCTGGTTAATTTTTGTATTTTTTGTAAAGAGACAGGTTCTTGCTATGTTGCCCAGGCTGCTCCTGTGATCCTCCCACTTCAGTTTCCAAAAGCACTGAGATTAGAGGCATAAGCCACCACACCTGGCCACTATTTTGTCTTATTTTGCCTGGGCTTTCAGTGTCATATCCAAGCAATAATTGTCAAATCAAAGCTTTCCCTCTATGTTTTTTTATAGTAGCTTTATCATTTTAGCTCTTACATTTAGGTCTTTCATCCATTTTGAGTTAATTTGTATAAGGTAAAGATCCAACTTTATTATTTTGTACAATGTGGGTATCCAGTTTTCCCAACACCATTTGTTGAGAAGATTATCTTTTCTCCATTGAATTTTCTTGGTACCTTGTCAAAAATCATTTGATTATATATGCAAAGACTTATTTGGGGGCCTTCTATTTTATTTTACTGGTCTAAATGTCTACCTTTATACCAGTACCACAATTTTTATTATTATAGTTCTGTGATAGTCACATACACATTTTTGCTTGGAATTATGTTCCTGGTAGAGTTGACATAGGAGCTCAAGTATTGTCTATTCTAATGGTTATAGTCAGGTTCTTTGCCTCTAATGGAAGGAATCACTATTTCTTTGAATGGATTCTATTTATTTTGGCTTCATATGAATTACAATTTATCTCTGATGGCAACTTAATACTAACAGATTATTTGATCCCATTTTTCTTTTACTTTTGGATTCTAAGTAGGTTAATCCTTGTTACTATTGGTAGTAAGTTTGTCTTAAAAATGAGTACTACCAGCAAGGCATGGTGGCTCATGTCTGTCATCCCAGCACTTTGGGAGGCTGAGGTGGGCGGATCATGAGGTCAGGAGTTCGAGACCAGTCTAATCAACATGATGAAACACTCTCTCTACTAAAAATACAAGCATTAGCCAGGCATGGTGTGTGCCTGTAATCCCAGCTACTCAGGAGGCTGAGACAGGAGCATCGCTTGAACCTGGGAGACGGAGGTTGCAGTGAGCCAAGATCGTGCCACTGCACTCCAGCCTGGGTGACAGAGTGAGACTAGGTCTCAAAACAAACAAACAAACAAAAAAAAAAAAGTACTACCTTCATTACTTAAATTATCGCAGTTGTGACCGCCTACAAGTAATTATTTTTATATTTGCTCAAATCCCCAAACTAAAGTCTTATCTGGGTTTTTGCAGAGGTATTTTTATAAACATTAAGTATTTTTGAGCTGGTTTATTTCAGTTTAAATTATTTCAAAATAAGCAAACTGGTATCAAAACACAGCCCATATTAAATCTCAATTATTGAAAGCCATATTAGCAAAAAAAAAAAATTAGTTCAAAATACAGAAGCGCTCTTTGAAACATCAAACAGTTTCATGCTGTTTGCCTTGCGTTTCTGGCTGAATTATCACAGATTGATCTCAGAATTCAAAATCATTTTTAAAAATTCTAAAATTTTTGAATTTTTAAATTACAGAATGTTCTACCTCTTAGATGGACCTTGAAGAGTTTCCAATTAAGGCTGGATATAATCCTAGTTTGAGGTCAGTCTGGCCAACATGGTGAAAACTTGTCTCTACAAAAAATAAAAAATTAGCTGGGCATGGTGTCATGTGCCTGTAATCCCAGCTACTAGGGAGGCTGAGGCAGGAGAATCACTTTAGCCTGGGAGGCAGAGGTTGCAGTGAGCTGAGATCACCCCACTGCACTCCAGCCTGGGCAACAGAGTGAGACTTTGTCTCAAAACAAAACAAAAACAAAAACAAACAAACAAAAAAAAAACACAAAAAAAACACTACTGGATATAATCCTAAGTTTGAAATACCAAATATATCTATGTATAATATCTGTATGTATTTATTCCCAAATTGAATTGTTTCATTTGAAAAATAAAAAATGTATCTAGTGGAATTAAAAATAATGTATTTAATATTCATGTCATGGCTAAACTTGAATAAAGAAAATAAAGAGAGAAGGGCTGAAAAGCTACTCAAAGAAACAGTTGGCTAAAACCTCTCAAATTTGGCAAGAGACACAACCCTATAGATTAAATATTCCAAGAAAATCCCAAACAAGATCAACTCAAAGAAAATGACATCAAGATACATAACAATTAAACTTTGGAACACTAAAGAGAAGGAAAAATTTGAAAGCGGCTTGAGAGAAACAATTCCTTACCTGTAAGGGAAAAACACTGTATGGCAACAATTCTCTTATCAGAAATCACATAGGTCAGAAGGAAATGGCACAACAGTTTTCAAGTGCTGAAAGAAATGTGCTGTTAACCCAGAACCCTATACCTGAAACTATCCTTCAGGAGTGAAGGAGAAATCAAAATATTTTGAGATGAGGGAAAACTAAAAGAATTTGTAGCAAGCAGAACTGCCCAACAACAATGTAAACAGGGAGTTCTCTAAACAGAAAGAAAATGATTAAAAAAAAAAAAAAACAACAACAACAACAAAAACTATGGAATCTATGGAATACAAGGAAGGAAGAAAGAACATGGTAGGCAAAAATATGGGTAAATACAATAGCCTTTCCATCTCCTCTTGAGTTTTTAAAATTATATTTTATGGTTGAAGCAAAAATTATAGTACATATGATGTGGTTCTAAATGCATGTAGAGGCAATATGCAAGATCACTATAATAAATGGGGTGGGTAAAGGGATTTAAAGAGAGATGTAAAATTTCTATACTTTACTTAAACTGATAAAATGATGACACCAGTAAACTGTTATGAGAGTATACATATGTATACGTATATATACACACACATACATATACATATATCTCAACCAATAAAAGGCTATATACATATGTAGAGAGAACACTACACTACAGATAAATCAAAATGGAATTCTAAAAATAGTCCATGTCACCCGCAGGAAAGAAGAAAAAATAAGAGAGAAATACAAATCAAAGAGAAAAAAAAGAGAAAGCAAAAAATGAAATAGCAGACTTAGCCGCAGCACATAAATAATTTATATTAAATGTAAATGATCTAAATGCACCAAATTAAAGATAGGGATCAGCAGAGTGTATTAAAATATGAACCACCTATATACTGTTTACAGGAAACTTACTTCAAATACAGTATAATGACAAAGGCAGGTTGAAAATAAAAGAATGGAAAAAGATATATGATGAAGACAATAATAAAAGGAGTAACTGTATTAATACCAGATAATATAGATGTTAGAGCAAAGAAAGTTACCAGTCACAGGCACATTATATAATGTTAAAAGGGTCAATCCACTAAGGCATAGCAATCCTACATGTGTATGTACCAAATAAATCAGCTGCAAATTATGTGAAGCAAAATTTGATAAAACTGAAAGGAGAAATAAAGAAATCGCAATATAGTTGGAGCCTTTAACACTCTTCTCTCAACAACTGATAAAACAAGTAGACAGAGAATCAACAAGAATATAGAAAACCTCAGAAAAACCATCAACCAACAAGATGTAATTGACATTTATAGAACACTTCACCCTACAACAGCATGATACACATATTTTCTCAGTGCCCACAAAACACATATTAGGATACACCATGTCCCAAGCCATGAAAACAACCTCAACAAATTCAGAAGCATTGACATCATACAGAATGTGTTCTCCAACAATGAATGAAACTGAAAATCAATAACAGAGAAATAGCAAGAAAATCCCCAAACACCTGGAAACAAAGGACATAAAAAAATGTATCAACAAGGAAGTCTCAAGAGAAATAAAAATACATTAAATAGAATGAAAATGAAAATAGAAAATGTCAAAATTTGTGAGACACAGCTGAAGCAGTACTAAGAAAGAAAGTGATAGCACTAAATACATACATTAGAAAAGAGGGAAAACTGGATAACTCGTACATTGATGATAGGAATGTGTAATGCTATAGCCACTCTGAAAACAGTTTAGTATTTTCTACACTTGATCTTAGCCAAAAGGTTGAGAAGTGATCAGTTTAGAATTTTCTTAAATAACTAAACATGCAACTATCATAAGACCTAGCACTTGCATTCCTGAGCATTTATCTCAAAGAAATTAAGACTCGTGTTCATGAAAAAATATATACACAAAGGAAAACTATTCAGACTTTAAAAAGAAGAAAATCCTGTCATTAGGTAACATAGATGAACCTGGAGGACATTATGTTAAGTGAAATAAGCCAGGCACAGGAAGGCAAATACCACGTGATCTCACTTATATGTGGAATCTTAAAAAAATTGAACTCATGGAAGCAGAGAGTAGTATGATGTTTATCAGGGGCTGGTAAGAGACAAAGGAGATGGGGAAGATGTTGGTCAAAGGACACAAAATTCCAATTAGACATGAGAAACAACCCCAAGAGAACTATTGCACAAAATGGTAGCTATAGTTAATAATAACGTATTATATACCTGAAAATTGCTAAGAGATTAAAGTGTTCTCACGACAAAACAATGTTAAGTGAGGTAATGCATATGTTAACTAGCTTGATTTTGCCATTTTACAATGTATACATATTTCAAAATATACTTTACTCCATAAATCCATACCATTTTTAGTTGTCAATGAAAAATAAATGAATAAATAAAAAGTTACTGTGACCAGAAGGCAAAAACAAAACCAAACCGCATATACAGATGATTATAGCAGATTTACTGCTTTATTTGTAATAAACAAGAACCGGAAACAACACAGATGTTTTTGAATGAGTGAATGCTGAATAAGCTGTGGTACATCCATACCATGGAATACTGTTCAGCAATAAAAAGAAACAAAGTATTGATCCATGGGGGGATCTGCCTGATTTTCCAAAAGTCTCCAGGAATTATTCTATGTGAAGAAAGGCAATCCTGAAAGGTTACATACTGTATCATACATTTATATATTTCTGAAAGTATAAATTATGGAAATGGAGAACAGATTTGTGATTGCCAGGGCTTAAGAAGGTATTGAGGAGGGTGGGAGCAAACTGGGTATGGCTAAAAAAGGGACAACAGGATAGTTCTTTATGGCCATGGGAATAAATGTTCTGTATCTTGACTGTCTCAATATGCTGGTTGTCATGTTGTGTTGTGGTTTTGAAAGATGTTACCATTGAAGGAAATTGAGTAAATGATAAAAAGAATATCTCTGTACTATTTCTTATATTTACATATTGATCTACAATATTCTTAAAATAGTTTAATTTAAAGACAAAAATGTAAATAAATCAGAGTGACCTTAAAAACATCAACAAAATATACTGTTTGTTGTGAAGCTTATAGTTTGACTTGATCTCCTGGGCAACCGGTGTAAAAAAAAAAAAAGAAATACAATCTACTCTATAATTTTTTTTTACTAGAATGAAGGAAATATATTAAAGAGCTTATCTAAAGAGGCAAGGAATTTCTTAGAACTAAATTTTAAAATAATTATTTAGATTTTTTTTTCCCATTTATTTATTTTATTGCATTTTAGGTTTTGGGGTACATGTGAAGGACATGCAAAACTGTTGCATAGGAACACACGTGGCAGTGTGATTTGCTGCCTTCCTCCCCATCACCTACATCTGGCATTTCTCCCCTTGCTATCTCTCCCCATCTTCCCACCCACCACCGTCCCTCCCCTATTTCCCCCCAACTGACCCCAGTGTGTAGTGCTCCCCTCCCTGTGTCCATGTGTTCTCATTGTTTAACACCCGCCTATGAGTGAGAACATGCGGTGTTTGATCTTCTGCTCTTCTGTCAGTTTGCTGAGAATGATGGTTTCCAGGTTCATCCATGTCCCTACAAAGGACCCAAACTCATCGTTTTTGATGGCTGCATAATATTCCATGGTGTATATGTGCCACATTTTCCCTATCCAGTCTATCGTCGATGGGCATTTGGGTTGGTTCCAGGTCTTTGCTATTGTAAACAGTGCTGCAATGAACATTCGTGTACACGTGTCCTTATAGTAGAACGATTTGTAATCCTTTGGATATATACCCAGTAATGGGATTGCTGGGTCAAATGGAATTTCTATTTCTAGGTCCTTGAGGAATCGACACACTGTCTTCCACAATGGTTGAACTAATTTACACTCCCACCAACAGTGCAAAAGTGTTCCTATTTCTCCACATCGTCTCCAGCATCTGTTGTCTCCAGATTTTTTAATGATCGCCATTCTAACCGGCGTGAGATGGTATCTCAGTGTAGTTTTGATTTGCATTTCTCTGATGACCAGTGATGATGAGCATTTTTTCATATGTTTGTTGGCCTCACGTATGTCTTCTTTTGAGAAGTGTCTGTTCATATCCTTTGCCCACTTGTTAGATTTTTACATTGAATCCCATCTACTACATCAAAATATTAGATCATGTACTCATACACAGAGATGATGAGTTAAGCCTGAGATAAGCCATGAGTACTTTTGCCAGTTCATAGGGTAAGTTGAGGGAAACAGAACAAAAGGAGAGAAGATTTTGAAAACACTGATCAGTGCTGGAAATTCATCCCTGTACTTTAAAGCTAAGTAAACTAACCACAGCCCCTCTGAGTTTCTCTATTCATTCATTCATTCATTCATTCATTCATTTTTTAGATGGAATCTCACTCAGTCTGGAGTGCAATGTCACAATCTCGGCTCATGGCAACCTCCGCCTTCTGGGTTCAAGCAATTCTCCCCACTCAGCCTCCCAAGTAGCTGGGATTACAGGCACCTGCCATCACGCCTGGCTAATTTCTGTATTTTTAGTAGAGACGGGGCTTCATCATGTTGGCCAGGCTGGTCTTGAACTTCTGACCTCAGGTGATCCATCCGTCTCGGGCTCTCAAACTGCTGGGATTACAGGCATGAGCTACCGCACCTGACTGCTTTTATTATTTTTGAATCACTTTCTTACACTTATAACTAAACCCATTGTGATGATTATATGTATGCAATTTCCTGTCTCATAAGGATTTAGGTTAATTAAGACATGTAACTTAGAATGACATCCGACGTAGGGTGAAAACACAGTATATATTTACTATTATAATCCCAAGGTTGTTATGAGAATTAAATTGGATTTTTGCCATTCTTTTCTTTATTCAAATATATTTTTAGCACCTATTATGTGCCAGGCACTGTTTTAGTTCCTGGTAACAGAACAGGGAACAAAAAAAGACAAAAACCCCTGCCCTCAAGGAGCTCACCTTTTGCGTGAATGTCCTCCTTACCTCATTGCTATTTAAACACTCCTCTTTCAATACATGTAAATTACTATTTATTGAGTATAAATTGCAATTTCCCACTGAATTGCAAGAGATGAACGTGCCAAGTACACATCAGTATTCCACTCATATTTTTCTGGCACCTGCTAAACCAATATTTGTAGCATTTTCCAAATACTAACATGCTTCAATTTCTCTAGACACCCTCCACCCCAAAACCTACTATACCAAGCTCGATCCTGAAAATATATTCAGCCTGATTCATCTTTCAATTATCTTACCTTCGAAGGTAAGATAATTAGAAATAGAAGGTAAGATAATAAGAAATAGAAGGTAAGATAATAAGAAATAATTAAGCTTGTAAAAACCTAAACTGAAACATTCTGAAACTTACATCGATATAAATCATATTCCAAACAATGTTGAAAAATTAAATGAAATGGATAAATTGTCTAGAAAGTTTAATTTCTGAAAGTGACCCAAAAAATAAGACCTACTATTTAATAGCACAACAGGGTGACTCTAGTCAATAATAACTTAAATGTGTATATATATATATATGTATATATATATACTTTTTATTACCTTTAGGTTCTGGGGTACATGTGCAGAACATGCAGAATTGTTGCATAGGTACATACACGGCAATGTGGTTTGCTGCCTCCATCCCCCTGTCACCTATATCTGGTATTTCTCCCCCTGTTATCCCTCCCCAACCTCCCCACCCACTGCTGTCCCTCCCCTAGTCCCCCCCAAAGTCCCCAGTGTGTGATGCTCCCCTCCCTGTGTCCATGTGTTTTCACTGTTCAACACCTGCCTATGAGTGAGAACATGCAGTGTTTGATTTTCTGTTCTTGTGTCAGTTTGCTGAGAATGATGGTTTTCAGACTCACCCATGTCCCTACAAAGGACACAAACTTACTGTTTTTTATGGCTGAATATTATTCCATGGTGTATATGTGCCACATTTTCCTTGTCCAGTCTATCATCAATGGGCACTTGGGTTGGTCCTAGGTCTTTGCTATTGTAAACAATGCCACAATGAACAAAGGTGTGCATGTGTCTTTATAATGGAGTGATTTATAATCCTTTGGATATATACTCAGTAATGGGATTGCTGGGTCAAATGGAATTTCTATTTCTAGGTCCTTGAGGAATCACCACATTGTCTTCTACAATGGTTGAAGTAATTTACACTCCCACCAACAGTGTAAAAGTGTTCCTATGTCTCCACATCCTCCCGAGCATCTGTTGTCTCCAGATTTTTTAATGATCACCATTCTAACCGGCATGAGGTAGTATTTCAATGTGGTTTTGATTTGCATTTCTCTAATGACCAGTGATGATGAGCATTTTCTCAAATGTTTATTGGTATCATATATGTCTTCTTTTGAAAAGTGTCTGTTCATGCCCTTTGCCTACTTTTGAATGGGTTTGTTTGTTTTTGTTTGTGTAAATCTGTTTTAGTTCTTTGTAGATTGTGGATATTAGCCCTTTGTCAGATGGGTGGATTGCAAAAATTTTTTCCCATTCTGTTGGTTGCAGGTTCACTCAAATGATTGTTTCTTTTGCTGCACAGAAGCTCTGGAGTTTAATTAGATCCCATTTATCTATTTTGACTTTTGTTGCCAATGCTTTTGGTGTTTTAGTCATGAAGTCCTTGCCTATGCCTATGTCCTGAATGGTTTTGCCTAGGTTTTCTTCCAGGGTTTTTATGGTGTTAGGTCTTATGTTTAGGTCTTTAATCTACCTGGAATTAATTTTCGTGTAAGGTGTCAGGAAGGGGTCCAGTTTCTGCTTTCTGCACATGGCTAGCCAGTTATCCCAACAACATTTATTAAACAGGGAATCCTTTCACTGTTGCTTGTTTCTGTCAGGACTGTCAAAGATCAGATGATTGTAGATGTGTGGCATTGCCGCTGAGGCTGTGGTTCTGTTCCATTGGTCTATATCTTTGTTTTGGTACCAGTACCAAGCTGTTTGGATTACTGTAGCCTTGTAGTATAGTTTGAAGTCAGGTAGTGTGATGCCTCCAGCTTTGTTCTTTTTGCTTAGGATTGTCTTGGCTGTGTGGGCTGTCTTTTGGTTCCATATGAAGTTTAAGGTGGTTTTCTCCAGTTCTGTGGAGAGGGTCATTGGTAGCTTGATGGAGATAGCACTGAATCTGTAAATTACTTTGGGCAGTATGGCCATTTTCACAATGTTGATTCTTCCTAACCATGAGCATGGAATGTTTTTCCATCTGTTTGTGTCCTCTATTATTTCCTTGAGCAGTGGTTCAGAGTTCTCCTTCAAGACGTACTTTACATCCTTTGTTAGTTGTATTCCTAGGTAATTTATTCTCTTTGTAGTAGTTGTGAATGGGAGTTCACTCTTGATTTGGTTCTCTTTTAGTCTGCTATTCGTGTATAGGAATGTGACTTGTGCACATTGATTTTATATCCTGAGACTTTGTTGAAGTTGCTTATCAGTTTCAGGAGATTTTGGGCTGAGACGATGGGGTCTTCTAAATATACAATCATGTCTTCTGCAAATAGAAACAATTTGACTTCCTCGTTTCCTAATTGAATACCCTTTATTTCTTTTTCTTGCCTGATTGCTCTGGTTAGAACTTCCAAAACTATATTGAATAGGAGTGGTGAGAGAAGGCATCCTTGTCTAGTGCCGGATTTCAAAGGGAATGCTTCTAGTTTTTGCCCATTAAGTATGATATTGGCTGTGGGTTTGTTGTAAATGACTCTTCTTATTTTGAGATACATTCTGTCGATACCTAGTTTATTGAGAGATTTTAGCATAAAGGGCTGTAGAATTTTGTCAAAGGCCTTCTCTGCATCTATTGAGATAATCATGTGGTTTTTGACTTTGGTTCTGTTTATATGGTGGATTACGTTTATAGACTTGCGTATGTTGAAACAGCCTTCCTTCCCCGGGATGAAGCCTACTTGATCATGATGGATAGGCTTTTTGATGTGCTGTTGTAATTGGTTTGCCAGTATTTTCTTGAAGATTTTGCATCTATGTTCATCATGGATATTGGCCTGAAGTTTTCTTTTCTTGTTGAGTCTCTGCTGGGATTTGCTATCAGGATGATGTTGTTCTCATAAAATGATTTGGGAAGGATTCCCTCTTTTTGGATTGTTTGGAATAGTTTCAGAAGGAGTGATACCATCTCCTCTTTGTATGTCTGATAGAACTTGGCTGTGAACCCATCTAGACCTGGGCTTTTCTTGGTTGGTAGGCTATTAATTGCTGCCTCAACTTCAGCCCTTGTTATTGATCTATTCAGGGTTTCGACTTCTTCCTGGTTTTGTCTTGGGAGGGTGCAAGTGTCCAGGAATTTATCCATTTCTTCCAGGTTTATTGGTTTATGTGCATATAGTTGTTTGTCATAATCTCTGATCAAAGTTTGTATTTCTATGGAATCAGTGGTGATATCACCTTTATTATTTTTTTATTGCATCTATCTGATTCTTCTCTCTTTTCTTTTTTAATAATCTGGCTAGTGGCCTGTCTATTTTTTTGATCTTTTCAAAAAACCAGCTCCTGGATTTATTGATTTTTTGAAGAGTTTTCTGTGTCTCTATCTCCTTCAGTTCTGCTCTGATCTTAATTATTTCTTGTCTTCTGCTAGCTTTTGAGTTTTTTTGATCTTGCTCCACTAGCTCTTTCAATTTTGATGGTAGGTTGTTGATTTTTGATCTTTCCTTGCATCTCATGTGGGCATTAATTGCTATAAATTTCCCTCTAGACACTGCTTTAAATGTGTCCCAGAGATTCTGGTACATTGCATCTTCATTCTCATTGGTTTCGAAGAACATCTTTATTTCTGCCTTCATTTCATGGTTTATCCAGTCAACATTCAAGAGCCAGTTGTTCAGTTTCCATGAAGTTGTGTGGTTCTGATTTGGTTTCTTAATCTTGAGTTCTAATTTGATTGCACTGTGGTCTGAAAGACTGTTATAATTTCTCTTATTTTGCATTTGCTGAGGAGTGATTTACTTCCAATTATGTGGTCAATTTTAGAGTAGGTGCAATGTGGTGCTGAGAAGAATGTATATTCTGTGGATTTGGGGTGGAAAGTTCTGTAAATGTCTATTAGGTTTGCTTGGTCCAGATCTGAGTTCAAGTCCTGGATATCCTTGTTAATTTTCTATCTTATTGATCTGTCTAACACTGACAGTGGAGTGTTAAAATCTTGCCACTATTATGGTGTGGGAGTCTAAGTCTCTTTGAAGGTTGTTAAGAACTTGCTTTATGTATCTGGGTGCTCCTGTATTGAGGCCGATATATATTTAGGATCATTAGCTCTTCTTGTTGCATTGATCTTTTTATCATTATGTAATGTCCTTCTTTGTCTCTTTTGATCTTTGTTGCTTTAAAGTCTATTTTATCAGAGACTAAGATTGCAACTGCTGCTTTTTTCTGCTCTCCATTTGCTTGGTTAATCTTCCTCCATCCCTTTATTTTGAGACTATGTGTGTCCTTGCTCGTGAGATGGGTTTCCTGAATAGAGCACACCGACGGATTTTGACTTTTTTCAAATGTGCCAGTCTGTGTCTTTTCATTGGGGCATTTAGCCCATTTACATTTATGGTTAATATTGTTAGGTGTGAATTTGATCCTGCCATTTTGATGCTAGCTGATTGTTTTGCCGTTAGTTGATGCAGTTTCTTCATTGTGTCAATGGTCTTTAACATTTGATACATTTTTGGAGTGGCTGGTACTGGTTGTTCCTTTCTATGTTTAGTGCTTCTTTCAGGAGCTCTTATAAGGGAGGTCTGGTGGTGACAAAATCTCTCAGCAATTGCTTGTTTGTAAAGAATTTTATTTCTGATTCACTTATGAAGCTTAGTTTGGCTCGTTATGAAATTCTAGGCTGAAAGTTCTTTTCTTTAAGAGTGTTGAATATTGGCCCCCACTCTCTTCTGGCTTGTAGGGTTTCTGCTGAGAGATCTGCTGTGAGTCTGATGGGCTTCCCTTTGTGGGTAACCCGACCTTTCTTTCTGGCTGCCCTTCGCATTTTTTCCTTCATTTCAACCCTGGTGAATTTGACAATTATGTGTCTTGGGTTGCTCCTCTTGAGGAATATCTTTGTGGTGTTCTCTATATTTCCTGGACTTGAATGTTGGCCTGCCTTGCTAGGTTGGGGAATTTCTCCTGGATAATATCCTGAAGAGTGTTTTCCAGCTTGGATTCATTCTGTCCATCACATTCAGGTACAACTATCTAACATAGATTAGGTCTTTTCACATAGTCCCATATTTCTTGGAGGCTTTATTTCTTTTCACACTTTTTTCTCTAATCTTGCCTTCTCATTTTATTTCATTGAGTTGATCTTCAACCTCTGGTATCCTTTCTTTTGCTTGGTCTATTCGGCTATTGAAACTTGTGTATGTTTCCCAAATTTCTCTTGTTGTGTTCACCTCCATCAGGTCATTTATATTCTTCTCTAAGCTGTTTATTCTTGTTAGCATTTCATCAAACTTTCTTCCAAGGTTCTTAATTTCTTTGCATTGGGTTAGCACATGTTCTTTTAGTTCAGAGAAGTTTGTTATTATCCACTTTCTGAAGCCTTTTTCTGTCCATTCACCAGACTTATTCTCCATCCAGCCTTGTTCCCTTGCTGGTAAGGAGTTGTGATCCCTTGGAGGAGGAGAGGCATTCTGGTTTTGGGTGTTTTCATCCTTTTTGCACTGGTTTATTCCCATCTTTGTGGATTAATCTCCCTGGGGTCTTTTTAGTTGATGACCCTCAGATAGGGTCTCTGAGTAGACATCCTTTTTGTCGTTGATGAAGTTATTTCTTTCTGTTTTTTAGTTTTCCTTCTAACCATCAGGCCCCTCTGCTGCAGGACTGCTGAAGGTCCACTCCAGATCCTGCTTGCCTGGGGATTATCCACAGGGCTGCAGAACAGTAAGGGTTGCTGCCAGTTTCTTCTTCTGTTATCTTCGTCCTGGAAAGGTACCCACCAAATGTCAACCTGAGCTCTCTTTTCCAAGTGTCTCTGGATATACAGGCATCAGGGAGCTGCTTGAGGAGACAGTCTGACCCTTATAGGAGCTCAAGTGCTGATATGGGACCTCTGCTATTCTGTTTAGAGCTTCTGGGCAGGTACATTTAAGCCTGCTGCAGCAGAACTCATAACCACCTTTTTGTCCCAGGTGCTCTGTCCTGGGAAGGTGAGGCTTTATTTATATGTTCCTGATGTGCTGCTGCCTTTTTTCAGAGATACCCAGCCCAGCAAAGAGGTAGCCTAGTCACAGTCTGCCAGCAGAGGCATTGCTGAGCTGCCATGGGCTCTGCCCAACTGCTGTGTAAACTTCCTTGTGGTTTTGTTTACAGAGGTATAGTTATAACTGCTTTGGTAATGGCAGTCTGCCTCAGTAATCATGGACTGCCTGGGTAATGGAGGACTACCTCCATAATGGCAGACTGTCTCGGTAGTAATGGACTGCCTTGGTAATGGCTGATGCCCTTCCCCGCACCGAGCTGGACTGTCCTGGGTCCAGCTGTGTTTGCTGCGAAACTCTATCCAGAGTGTTTCAGATTGCTGGTCTTTGTGTGGGGTGGGACCCACTGAGCAAGATCAACTGGCTCCCTGTTTCAGCCTCCTTTTTTTTTAGTTGAATGGGTGACTCTGTCTCCCAGGTGTTCCAGGTGCCTGTCGAAACAGCTGCCCGGATTTGTGCAAGTTTTTGTGCGGAGACCCACTGTGCCGGCTGAAACATCCATGCTGGAAACTCGTGGTGCTTTTCAGTCCAGGAATCTCCTGGTCTGTGGGCAGTAAAAACTCATTTGGAAATGTGGTGATCACTCACCCTCTGCATTGTTCTCCCTGGGAACTGCATTCCAGAGCTGTTCCTGTTTGGCCATCTTGGATCTCTTTCCCAAAAGTTATTTTTTAAAATTTTATAAGTAGATTAATAGTTTCAACATACACCAAATTAGACGAGATCTGGGGACGTCCAGGATGTAGGGGGTATCTTGGGAGAGACAGTGGTTGTCAGCCCTTTACAACCTCCTTCTAAGCTCCAGAGGCATATTTTGGGACATCCGCACCGGTTTTGTGTGCTCCAGGTTTGGGACTGGAGGAAGACAAAGAATGGGTCCCCCTATCCCCCTTTCCTGTCCTAACTGTATATTTTAACATAACTTAAAGAATGTAATTGGATTGTTTGTAGCTCAAAGGATGAATGCTTGAGAGAGTAGATAAAATAAATTAAGAAAATGTGACCCAGAAAATGTACAAATACCAGTAACATCTTAAAAACTAAATTATATGAAAAAATAGCAACTTCTACATCTTAAAATATAACAAAGCCAGATAATTTTGCAGGCAATTCCTTAATAAACATTCATGAAATGTTTAGGTCCTATCTTATTTAAAATGTTTCAAAGAAAAAAGAAGACAAAGCTAATTCTTGTTTGATATAGCTAATATATGCTTGATATAAATATTGAGCAAAAATAAATTAATGAATAAATAATAACAAGAACAGTAAGAGAAAAAATATCAACATAGACACAAAAATCCTGTATATATTTCCCTACTAGCAAAGCATTAAGCAGTGGGAAAAAATGTCTGACTAGGTAGAACAAAAAAGTGAAAACTTCTCTTTACCTGAAAAGATAAACATGATGATTATGGCTTCCAGTCCTTGCTGGGGTCTCTGTTACCAAATATGCTGAAGGAAGAAACACCCCTCTTGCTGACCCTTGGTCTCTCTCTGGGCACTGATGCTCACAGGAGATTCTCCAGCCCCCTCTGGGCTAAGTGTGCTTAACATCTTGAGGTACCACAGTGTCACAGTTATTTGAGATTTCTTACACAAACGAACAGAATTACCCACTTGCCGCTATGTGTTACACTGTCTTCTGGGAATGAAATGTATGGGATTTTACCATCCTAGGGTTTTATAGTCACCAGTCTGTTTGGCAATAAACCCTTAGAAGTAAACCATCAAATCCAAAAGTGTTCGTCCACCCCCAGAGAGCTTTGCAATTTGATTAACCCCTTTTCCCATCACTCCTTCTCTCCTAACATTAGATTGGCTCATTTTTCCAGCCTGAGTCAATCCCTCCAATACTAGCAGCTTATTCTCCCTAGGAAGGCAGCAAATCACACTGCCATGTGTGTACCTATGCAACAATCTTGCATGTTCTTCACATGCACCCCAAAACCTAAAATACAATAAAAAAAAAAAACATAAAAAACCTCACCTTCAAACTCTGATTTCTTACCATCAGCTCCTGATCAACACCATGCTCATAGTCCTGCTTCAATTCAACCTCCTAGTAATATCACATTTTCACACTGTATCCACACACAGTGTAAAAATGTCCACAATCCTAAAATTCTTCTTAAAAAAAAAAACTGCACAAGAAAGGAACCCAGAGGGCACTGTTGAAGATTTCATTTGCTTGTTTGCTTGTTCCAGGTCTGGTGTTTAAAAATCCTCTGGGCCAGGTCTGAGCATTCAACTTTTTTAACAGCTTTATATAGCTAAAATTGAAATACAAAAAAAAAAAAAAACTGTGTATATTTAATGTCTATAATTTGATGAGTTTGAAAGCTGTTTTTTCTTGAAAGAAGCTGTTCTTCACATTTGTAAAATTTTGAAATCAATGAATTTTTAAAGTAGCCTTTCTAACCAAATACTGTATGTTCTCACTTACAAATTGGAGGTAAACATGGGGTACAAGAAAATCTACAGAATGAGAGAAAATACTTGTAAACTATGCATCTGACAAAGGCCTAATATGCAGAATGTATAGGGAACTTAAACAAATCAAAAAGCGGAAAATAACTTCATTTAAAAAATGGGCACAGAACATGAACAGACACTTCTAAAAAGACATACAAGTGGCCAACAAACATATGAAAAAATGCTCAACATCACTAATCATCAGAGAAATGCAAATCAATACCACAGTGAGATGCCATCTCACACCAGCTGGAAGGGCTATTATCAAAAAGTAAAAAAAAAAAAAAAGATGCTGGCAAGGCTGTGGGGAAAGTGAAACACTTATACACTGATGGTAGGAATGTAAATTAGTCCAGTCACTGCAGAAAGCAATCTGGAAATTTCTCAAAGAGCTAAAAAGAGAGCTACCAATGGACCCAGCTATTCCATTACTGGGTATACACCCAAAAGAAAATAAGTCATTCTACCAAAGAAACACATCTACTTATATGTTCATCAATGAGCAATTCACAATAGCAAAGACATGGAGTCAACCCAGGTGCTCATCAATGAAAAACTGGATAAGAAAAATGTGGTACATATACACCATGGGATATTATGCAGACATAAAAAAGAATGAAATTGTGTCATTTGCAGCAACATAGATGGAGCTGGAGGCCATAATCCTAAGCAAATTAATTCAAGAACAGAAAACCAAACACTGCATATTGCCACTTATAAGTGGGAGCTAAGCATTGACATCAAGAGGGGAACAAAAGATGCTGTGGACTACTAGAGGGTGGAAGAGAGGGATTGGTTTAAAAAACTACCTATCAGGTGCTATGCTCACTACCAGAGTGACAGGATCCATACTCCAAACTTCAGCATAATGCAATAGTCCCACATAACAAATCTTCAGATGTGTCCCCAATATCAAAAAGTTGAAATTAAACATTAAAAATAAATAAATAAACATGCATAGGGTAAGCATGGACATAAAGATGGGAATAATAGACACTGGGGACTACCAAGAGGTGGAGGGATGGAGCAGAGGTTGAAAAACTACATATGGGATATTATGCTCACTATCTGGATGACAGGTTTGATTGTACCCCGAACCTCAGCATCACACGATATACATATGTAACAAGTCCATACATTAGCCCCTGGATCGAAAATAAAAGTTGAAATTGAAAATAAAAAATTGGAGTAGGCTTTCTAGAGCCTCCAATTTTAATGTTAAAACCTGCTTAAAGAAGAAATATAATGATCTACAATTTATGTCTTTTCAACCCCGTGCCAGATATAGCAGACACCATTACTTGGTTCTCTCCATCTGTTCTTATTCTATTACTTTTTTTCAGTTTTGTTCGATTCTCTACCCTCCTCCACAGAGCCATGTGTTTTAGATGTTCCATTTGATCTTAGCCAAAATGCTGAAAAGTGATGGCTATGTGTTTTAGAAGCTTGGCCCTAGAGATGAACCTACAGGGGAGGTATCGTTTTTGTTTGCTTCTTTTGAACGTGGATTAGTTACATAATTTTAGTCAATGAAATTGTAAGAGGAAGTCTTCTCAGTGGGTAAGGAGGATGAAAGTTTCGGAGAAGTATTTTATTGCTTTTTAAAAAAGGAGACCAAAGAAGATCAAGGAATGTTTTTCCAGACATTGTTGGGTTTGGATGTGATTTTTAAAACTGAGGCTGCCATCTCACTATTATGAGGGAAATTAGCCTGAAGATCTTGAAACAGGAAGGATAGCAAACAGAAATTAGAATAACCCAAATCCTTAAAAGGTTCATTGAGCCTCTGATTTAATCAGCCCTAGAGCTGTCCCATCTCTCCTCTTTCTGGTTAGTGAAATAAAATCGTTCCCTACTGTTTAACTCTATTTGAATTCACTTTTGTACTACCTCCTATCAAAGGTAGTCAAATTGATAAAGCAATTTCAGAAAGGAAATATTCTGCCTTTCTCTCTCCATCTATGCTTGCAGATTACTGAGGTAATGATATATGTTTCATTTCCATGCAAGAATTTTGATGTAAAGCATTTATTTGAGTTTTCATTTAAGTGCTTTTATTTTGCTTCAACAGTAAGAGAAAGAACAAGAACTTGAGGTCCATAAAGAAAGGCATGATTAATAACCCAGCCTGATGTTGGGCTATCTCCACAAAACAGGCCAGGGAAATTCCCTCTGGACAGTTCAGGTTTTATCTATTCCTTTTTAAGCAACTCACTATCAAAGACAGAATTCTTGATTAAAAAATAAAAATGAATTCTACCTTTAACAAGATCAGAGGCACTAACTAAAAACGATGCCAGGAACATCCAAAGCAAATGAACACTATTTAGATGTATGGTTCACCAGAAAAATATGAAGAAAGAAGATTTCAGCATGTTTATTCCTAAGTTTTAAAAGTTATAATGGAAAATAAAACCATTAAAGTAAGATCAAATTTAGAGCCTGCAGAACACCATCTTTTTTTCATCTTGGCTCAGAACACTAAATCAAAAATGACAATTACTTTGGCCTGTGGTTATCTCAAAGACAGCCAAGTAATGGCAGTGGATGTAAGCTTATTTATCCTTATGAATGTAAATCCAAGATTTAGAGATGCTATACCGTCTTATGCATTTGTCTCCTCTTAAGGTGGTAGTCTATTCAATTTAATAAACTCATACCTAATATCTACTGCGGTCAAATCTACGTACTAAACTCTTGAGGGTCAGAGAGCGGGATGGGAATGAGGCAAAGACAAATGAAGCAACTGATGGGTTAAAAAAAGCTACTTCAAAGTCGTCTGCAAAACTAAATATAATGTTAGTTTCTGATGCTCTTTAATGCTGTATCTAAACAAAACATCAAAGGGCAAAGAGAAATGAGAGGATGTCTTCAGCCAGGGAAAGAGAAAAAAACCTCAAAGATAGCACTTGAACCTGGGAAATATATGTAGGGTTCCAATAAATAAAACTGGGGCGAAGTTTTCTTGTTTGAAGAATCAGCCCAAAGGTTACACCTGGGGAAAATACTCAACTTTCACACACTCTATAGCAGTAGATCTCAGGCTTGGCTGTATATTCAGATCACCAAGGAAATCCTTTTTTTTTTTTTTTTTTTTTTTTTTTTTTTTTTTTTTTTTTTTGAGGTGGAGTTTCGCTCTTGTTGCCCAGGCTGAAGTGCAATGGTGTGATTTCACCTCACCACAACCTCCGCCTCACGGGTTACATGATACTCCTACGTCAGCCTCCTGAGTAGCTGGGATCACAGGCATGTGCCACCACACCTGGATAATTTTTTTGTATTTTTAGTAGAGATGGGGTTTTTCCATGTTGGTCATGCTGGTCTCGAACTCCTGACATCAGGTGATCTGCCCGCCTCAGCCTCCCAGTGTTGGAATTACAGACGTGAGCCACCACACCTGGCCAGAAACTTTTTAACACCTAATGCCTAATCTACACCTTGAACCAGAATTTCTGGGAAGGAAACGAAACCAGGTATCCAGATTTTATAAAATTCTAAGTGATTCCAATGTGCAGCCAAGATCAAGATTCTCTGGACTGTAAGGACCTCATTGCTCTAGTCTCTACCCTCTCCTCAACACTTACTACCCGGCACTCCTATCACTCACTGCTATACAGACAGATGGGCTTTCTTTCTGTTCTAGAATAAGCTTTTCTTTTCCTTCCTCAGATCTTCACATATGCTGCTCCCTCTGCAAAATGTTTTTCCTCCCAAATTCTCCTTTACTGGCTAATTCTGCTAGTCTTTTGGGACTCACGTTTTAATTGTTCTGAAAGCTTTCTTAACACTTGAATCAAAATTAGATTCTGCTGTTAAATACCCATCATACCCCATTTCGTTCCTTCTAAGTACTTATCATAACTTACAATTATAAATGTATTTGTGCAATTGTTGGTTCAAGTCTTTTTTGCCCCTATTAGGTTGGTGCAAAAGTTAATTGCATTTTTTGGCATTAAACCATGAGTGTGGAGTATGTGAGTTTCATTCACTCTTTTATCTCCTATTTCTAAAACCATGTCTAGTGAATAGTAGGTGTTGAATTAAAACTTCTGGTGTGAATGAATACAAGAGTGAATGCATGAATGAATGAATTGGATATTTCAGGACACAGGAGGAGACATGCAAACTATCTACTGTAAAATGTATGTGTATTGCCTTACCAGAGAGAAGTTTCCTTACCTCCTATAAAAATATTACCCACCCACTCCCCTCTTTGCTCTCTCATTTGCTTTATTTTTCTGCACAGTAGTTATCACTACTGATATATTTCATATATCTTTTATTTGTTTGAAATCTGTCTTCTCCTGTTAGGATGGAAGCCTCTAAGTATAGACTTTGTCTTTTTGTTTACTGATGGAACCCTAGTACCCAGAACAATACATGGCACATATTAGATGTTCGATAAACATTCATTAAACTCTGTGTGTGTGTGTGTGCGTGTGTGTGTGTGTGTAAGAGAGACAGGGAAAGAGAGAGATTCAACTATTCAGTTTGGCCTGGAAGTGAATAGACACTGTCATTATTAAAACTGGAAAGTCCAGGAAAACTGGAATGAGTTGGTCACCTTAGACAATGAGTATGTTTGGAACAAGTTGGGGATTCAGAGATTAGCAGGGCAAAAAAGAAGAATTCAGAATAAAGCAAGGCTGTGCAAAGTGAGAGACTGTCGTGGGGTTAAATGTGTCTATGTGCTAGGGGAAGGGGAAGTTGATAAGACAATGGGAATAGTATACAGGATAGATTCAGTTAGAGAAGTATGGAGAGGGAAAACTTTGTTTTGATTAATTGTTGTCAATAACGTAAGAAATGGTAATGAGGACCCAAGGCAAAAACAAAATGGGGGCTCGCATGCAGAGGGGATTCACTGAGAGATAAGATAAGCAATGACTAAAGGTCAGGGCTGAAGGAGAGAAAATTCTTTGATGAGTAAATGCTTTCTGTGATTGGGCTGAGGAGGGTGGCGAGATTTGGCAGTGTTGCAGAACACGGCATGATACTCATAGCTGTGAGGCTTGGTGATTTATCTCAGCTCTGAAAAACTGAAAGTGTCACATTGGTGATGTTAAAGAGTGACTCAGGTACCTGAGTGAGGCTGGACTGAGATTTCCTTGGAGGCATTTACTTATCTATCTCTTTGCAATACATAGGATTCTGAGAAAGATGCCTACCGAGTGTGTGGGCTTTCCCCGCTCTATGTTGCTAATGTATGCAAGGCAATTTCCCAATGCCATCTTCACAACAATTGAAACTCATTTGATAATTGTTTTAGTACAAAGAAATGAGGACTATTTTCATGACTGATACATGTATTCAAAGAAACTACTGAAAAATGTCTTATCCGAGGTTATTTGAGTACTTTTAAACGTCCCTCCTGTTCTTATACACTACAACTTCAAATAAGCCACTGTAAATGTGTGTGTGGGAGAGTTAGAGGAAGAGAGGGAGCAGGGAGAATCCTGATCACAAAAATTGATTCATGTTGTCTCGCTAGTTTGTCTGCTGTTGCTTTCCTTCCTTACCAATTGGTTTCCTCTCAAAGTTATATGTTTACGTAGGCTAAATTTACCTTTCCACATAAGAAAGCACTATCATTTAGGTAAGGACATCATATATGTATGTGTATACATTTGTGCATACATATGAATATATGTACATCTACAAACAGAAAGATGATATGTCCCATATGAGTTTATATGATATAGTAGATACATTACTAGCCCCAATTCTTCATTCCTCTCTGATTCCAGGCAATTTTCCATGTAACTTTTGAGTGTTTCCAGCTAAAGAGGGGAAGTTGATTTTCCTACTCCTTGATTTGGAGTTAGATAATGTGACATTTTTTGGCCACTGTAATGACAGCAGAAGTCATGTGTCTAAAATGCTAGACATGCTTTTACATGATCGGGTTTACTCTCTTGCACTTCTGCCATTACTATAAAAAAAGTCCTGCTGATCTCAGGAGGGGAATGAAAGATATAGGGAGCAGAGCTGCCCCAGCCAAATCATCACAGCCAAGCTTAGTTTAGCTCAGCCAACTTACAGCCTACTCTCAGACATGCGAGAATGTGAGAAATAAATATTTATCAGTATATGCCACCAAGATTTTTGTAGTTGGTTGTTATAAAGCATATTGTTTTACTAGTTAACTACTCAAGAAAACTATGTATAGTGATTTTAAGAGTGACTTAATAATTTATAACAAACAAATGTAAATGACTAACTCTAGATGTTTAGAATTCATATGAAAGAAAAGAATAAGAAGTAGTAATCTGGATTTTCACGTATCAACTACGTTTCATAGAAATGCAAGTAACCTCCAAAATATATTTCTTGACAGCTTAGAACATTATAAATTCAATTTATTTAGAGGAAAAAAGTATAGAAAAGGTTTCTGTGAAGGATTTTAATTTTAAAGAGAAAATAGGAATTCTGAATAACAAAATGCCTATGATGGATTTAGAGGAAATTACCTATACATAACTTATTTGCTTACCAGGTGTGTGTCTCTTTTCTCTTCCCAAATCCTGTTGCTCTTATCTTTGCCTCTTATTTTTCTTTATTTTTTTAAAAATTGTCCTTTAGGTTCTGGGTTACATATGCAGATCATGCAGGACTGTTGCATAGGTACACACATGGCAAAGTGGTTTGCTGCCTCCATCCCCCCATCACCTACATCTGGCATTTCTCCCTGACCTCCCCGGCCCCCTGCTGTCCCTCCCTTCTCCCCACTCAACAGACCCCAGTGTGTGATGCTCCCCTCCCTGTTTCCCTGTGTTCTCATTGTTCAACATCTGCCTATGAGTGAGAACATGCAGTGTTCGATTTTCTGTTCTTGTGTCAGTTTGCTGAGAATGATGGTTTCCAGATACATCCATGTATTTTTCTACACCTCACTCTTCTTGAGTCCATATACAAGATATGGAAACCATTATCTGAGTCTTAGAACTGAGAAGTTAAGTGCATCCTTCTACTGAAGTTGTTGATGCATTTGGGAAATGGAACTCAAATTTACTTTCCCATAGGTAATCATAGGTTAATGACTAGTCTCTATGTACTATTTGGCTATTTTTGCCTTAAGACAGAAATCCAGGAAGTATAAAAGTAACATATGGGCACTCAGAGATTTTTTTTTTTTTCTGATACGGTATAAAAATGACGCTCAGAGTTTTTCAAAAACAAAGGTTGAAAAATGACAGTGCTCTATGAAGATCCAGGTTACTCACACTCCAAGGATAAACTGAGAGACGTCCAAAGAGGCTCACCATGTGACTCAGTCCCAAGTTTACATGAGCCTTCTCTACCATAGACAATTGAACAGACTTCAATGTTATAAGATTTTATTTTTGTGAGGATAGCTTTTAGTCTTTACCTGTAATCTTTGAAGAGACAATGCCACAGTTACTATTTTGGTTACTGTTGTAAGCTATGTAACATGGACAGCAGAAAATGTCTTATGTTACAAATCTGGAACATATATTGGCTTCCATTTAAATACAAACATTATATGAGGATGTTAATTGAAATGTTTAAAAGGACAAACTATCCTTCTGTGTTATACGTTCTTATTTCCTTACGCATTCTGTTAGAGATCAGGCAAGACACCAAGTTCTGAAAATTCATCAATTCCAATTAAATTTGCATTAGCGACATCCACATTTATCAAAGTGAATTCCTCTAAACTACAGCTATCATCTTCTACTCTACTGCCTCTCATAAAATTAAGCTGAATATCAGTATGCAGCTGATATACTCTGTCTACTGTCAAAAGTGCATTTCAATTAAAATCTTAAAAACG
Organism: Sapajus apella; assembly: GCF_009761245.1. Lineage (NCBI taxonomy): Eukaryota > Metazoa > Chordata > Mammalia > Primates > Cebidae > Sapajus > Sapajus apella. The sequence continues at coordinate 18,567,708 of NW_022436957.1, forward strand.
AAGAGAAATAGACAAAGACAATTCCATTTTGTAGGTCCAGCCATGTCCATCTTTATATAAACCTTTATTCTCAGAATTAGCAAGGCTCTAAAAAAGAAGGTTACTGTAACTACTTAATCCACATGCAAAGCTTAGGGGCTTCCAATTCTAAGGTGGTTCTTGCTGTACTGGTGAAAATAATTGTTATTTCTTTTTCTTATTGATAACTCTATTGACAGGCCAATATAAAATTAAATCTTCTTATGCATGAAGAAAGATAATTGCACATGTTATGATGCCAGAGAAGACCACAGCACATGAATTTCCTGAGTTTAAAGCCATTTTGTGTTCTAGGAATGGTTGATGCCAAAAAGAAATTCTGGTGATAGTTCCTGTCAGTGAAATATTCTCCATAGCAGTCGTTTGTTAAGTATTTGTGATTTTAATCAGCTTCTATAATTTAAGTGGCTTTTTCCACCAGTACCTCTGGTAGGTCACAATTTCCAAGATACAGGAAGGTCCTAGCATAAGGGGGTCCTCATATGCTACTTTTGAAAGTAGCTCTAATTGGTTCTTCTATGAATTGTGGATATTCCCTTGCTTTCTAGAATAGCTCCATAATCTTAGGTAGCTGAGCCATCTGATATTGGTACTACTTCTGGGGAATAGCTCTTTGTAGGAGATTCACTGAGATAGCCCATGCCAGTCACTAAGCTGGGCCAGCCTTATAAGGAATACTTCAAAATCCCCTACTATTTCAGAGGGAGATCTTGGATGACAACATACAAAATTACCACAACACTTACTGTGATCTTCTTCCTCTCTTTCCTTGCTTTGGGATGTGGCACAAGTCCACTATCTCAATCTTGGGATGGAAAGAAGACTTCATATTTAAAAGATTGAACTCCCCAGTGGTTACAATTATGTTCCTTCACTCATCAGGGTAACAATACAAACTTGGATAACTGGGGAACATGGCTTCCTAATTTCCTAAGTGAGCCATATCCATCAGGTCCTTGATGTAGGCACCAAAGTCCTAAAGTCATCAAAGTAAAGAGGTAACTAAACTGATCCTAAGGCATACTGACAACTTTTGAAAATAGGCTGAGCTGCACATTAGCTTTCATTTTTAATTATGAAAACTCTATAGGCTGTGGCATTTTTTATTTTTCATTTTTTGTTTAGATCTTTGCAATCCCATGCTTACTATGACCTTAGAATTTTAATCTGAATTTATTATCCAAGAAAGAATAGAAGATTGTGTGTAAAGAGTCTAGTACATAAGGCACTATGTATTGATAAAGAATTTCCAATAATGACTAAGTTCTGGAGCTGATCATGCATAAGACCAAAAACCATCACACCACTGAGTTGCCTTATCACTCTGCCCTTTCAGGTATTTCCCTATCAGTCTTAATGCTGTCAGTTATAATATGAGGCAGGGCAGGTATTGGCAATAGAATTGAAGTTTAGATTTAGTTGTCAGGATCTGTGATATGAAGTTTTCACATTCTTCAGTGCACTCAAACCAAAGCTACAGGATTTAGACAGCTTATTATACAAGGGACCCTAGGTCCTCATTTGGGAGTAAATTAAAGAGTAGAATTATTTACATCTGTAAATAATCAAAATGCTTCTTCTTTAGGGAGAGACAGAGAGAGAGAGAGAGAGAGAGACAGACAGAGACAGAGACAGAGAGAGAGAGAGCGCAGTCTATATAATTGAGTTTCAAATCAACTCTAAAATTAAAAGGTAATGGAAATCTTACTATATTTTGAAAGATATACTGTGTTTATGGGTAGAAAGATTCAATATTGTTTGGATCTCAATTACCCCCAAATTGACCCATAGATCTATTCTTAAAAAGCAGTGAAGCAGGCAGAGGAATTTGTAATCCAGAAAAGACTTCATATTCCAGGCAATAATATTCCAAAACTCTTGGTTTACTTTGATATATATAATCAAAGTGATTCAGTAGGGCAATATGCTCTTATATCTCTTACATTCACACTGTACTAACACGCTTCCTAGGATTTTTATTTAAAATTCAAGATCCTCATGCAGTATATTACATCACTGGCTCCAATGTTCCACCCTTCCTGGTATGCATACCCTTTGCCATGTGACTTTGTATTTCCTCCCCAATAAGTACATGAGTCAGCAGAGCAGAGCCCAAACCAACTACAAATCCCTGAGAATAGATGATTGTTATTTTAAGCCACTGAATTTGGAGTGGTATGTTATGTAACATCATTGTGACAAAAGCTAACTTACTGATATATCCCCATGAAGAACATCTAGACAGCATTGCTTCTTCTTATATTAAAATCATGCTTGAACATGTGTGTCTAACATTGTGATATATGACATGTTACGTGAAATAAAAGACAAATTCCTGTCCTTGATGAGCTCTCAATCTAAAAGTGTCTTTCCTAACCTAACAAATGCTTTTATTAAGGAGGCAGATTTTTTCTGCTGTGTCATTGTGCTGGTTCATGAATACTGCTGTCTGGTTGTTTTAAATATTTCAATTAGTTATCCACTTTACTGTACTTCTGCCCTGAGTCTTAAAGCTAACAGCATAGTTTAAGGAAAAAGAAAAAAAGACATTCAAACATTAATCTTGCTGAAGCAGTGATGGAGATCATTGTAACTATGTCAAGGGCATTACTGTCAGATATTTTGAATTCTAACCACACAGCCTTAAGGCAGCTGAAGCAAACCCGGGGAGGGAAGGAATTGTCATACAATGTTCACCAGTGGGTAGCTTCCATTCTGAACTTTTCTCTGTCAACGTCCAGTGTCCAAAAGTTTAGTCATTTTTTGAAAGGCTTTACTTGCTCACTATATGACTTGCATGTATAGTGCTAATGAGTTTTTAAATGTTCCAGAATATTTTTTTCTCAAAATTCATGAGGCCAATAAATTGGTGAGTAATAATAATCTAGGTAACATTAATTTATTGATATATGATTTATTTTAAAAAGCAGATATCTTAAGTTTGATGAGTTTTGATAATTGTATGTACCCATGCAAAACCAAAAATGGAACATCTATATTATCCCAGAAAGTTCCCTTCTGTCCTTTTAGAAGCAATTATCCCAAAGGCCACCAGTTTTGATTTCAATCAATATAACTTAGTTTTTTCTGTTCTTGGACTTCAATGGAGTGTGTGCTAGTTTATGTCTGGCCTCTTTTACTCAACTTAAATTTTTGTTTATTTGATTTTAGATCGATCCATGTCATCCTTTTATATTGCTGAGTCTGCATAACTCTATAAGAATACACTTAATTTGTTTATCCAGTCTTCCGTAAATAGACACGTTGGTTCTTTCACATTTTGACTGTCATGAAAATGTTGATATGAATGTTCTTCACAAGTCATTCTGTGCATATAATTTTTCATTGTGTGTGTGTTTATGTGCAGATATCTAGAAGTCAAATTTTGATTGAGAATGTTTTACTATATAAATTTGGAGAAATTGACATTTCTACCATATTTATTCTTCAAATACATGAACATTCTATTTTGCTGCATTTATTTAGGTGCCTTTTCATTTCTTCCAGCAATTGAGGTAAATGTATTTCTTTCATTAAGTATACTCTTAGGTATGTTATTTAGGATCTTGTGGCGTTTTTAAATATAACTTTCCAAATATTTGTTTATAGCATATAGAAACACAATGGCCTTTTGCATATAATGAGCTTAAATCCTGTTACTTTATTAAATTAACATATTGGTTCCAATTTTTTAAAATATTCAATAATGTTTTATATATATATATATATATAATCATATCATCTATAAATAGTGATAGTTTTCCTGCATTTCCAGTCATTAGGTCTTTACATTTCTTTTCATTATCTCATCGTTGAGGCTGAGATCTCTAGTACAACATTAAATAGAAATGGTGAAAGTAGATATCCATACCTTACTCTCTAACCTAGGGGGAAAGCCATTCAATCGTTTACTATTAAGCATTATATTACCTGTGGGTTTTCCACAGATTATCTTTACCAAGTTGGAGACATTTATTTCTATTCCTAGTTTGCAGAGAGTTATTATTTGTTTTGTTTCTTTTAAATCACGAATGTCCATTTAATTTTATTAAAATTTTTTATGCATACTCTGTGTGATTATACGGGTTTTCTGCTGTACTTGGCAGTGTGGTGGTTATATTGATTTATTTCCAAATGTTAATTCAACTTTGTATTCCTGGGATCAGAACAATAAATGTGACCAGGAATAAAGAGGAGATTAAGTAGAAACAAAGGAGCCAATCCATCAAAAATTTTCAATCCTAAATTTATATGCACCTAACACCAGAACTCCAAAATTATATACCAACTCTAATTAAGTGATATCTCTAAAACTCTCTACACAACTATCGAAGAATACATATTCTATTTGTGTATTTGTTGTTAGTATTTAGTATATTTTGGCATTTTATTTTTCTACCAAGAACATTAAAAATGTCAATCTAATTGTAGATTTTGCCCAGTATACTTCGACTAATGAGTAGTTTATACAACCGACTTGAAAATTAGGTAAAACATTACATTACTTGAAAATTAGGGTAAAGATTACATTAGGCCTCTGAGTATTATTTCCCACAACTCCATGTACATCTACAACAAATTCTAAATTAACAGTGTAATCAATATCTATCTATCTATAGAAAGAGAGAGATAAATATGTAAATAATATTAGAGCTGTTATTATTCCATCCAGATTTTGTATCTTTATGCTTGTTTATATTTTTTAAAGTTGTTAGTAGTGAATTACACAGTATTAAATTTTACTTTAAAGCATTTTTATTGGCTATTTTATTCCATAATTCAATAAGCTTTATAATATGCCTCTATTAATCTTTTTTTCTATTATTCATTTCCATAGATTCCTATCAACAAGTTATCATAAATGAAGATTTTTTGGAAATAAGACAAAAGATGTAAATGTCAAGGTAAATAAACAACAAATATTGCAAACTTTTAAATATTTTTCTAAATTTATATAGTTTTACTTTGCAGCCAAAGGCATTGATTTATAATGCTACCTCTGAAATACATTAGAAAAACTCATTTGATTTACAAGGCTTTTTTTCTTTTTACTTTTTTTTTTCACTTACAGGGCATTTTCATGGCCCTAGAGATACATAATTGCCTAGAAACAGGCAAATTATGCAAACTTTAACATTATCAGAAACTGCGCCTAAAGTTTGTGTTATGAATAACTAGTGTATTAGTCCGTTCTCATGCTGCTATAAAGAACTGCCTGAGACTGGGTAATTTATAAAGTAAGGAGGTTTAATTGACTGACAGTTCCACAGGGCTGGGAGGCCTAAGGAAACTTACAATCATGGTGAAAAGGGAAGCGAACACATCCTTCTTTACACAGCGATAGGAGAGAGAAATGCGTGCCAGAAGGGGAAATGCTAGATGCTTATAAAACCATCAGATCTCATGAGAACTCACTCACTATCACAAGAACAGCATGGGAGAACCACCCCCATGATCTAATCACCTCCCACAAGGTCCCTCCCCCAACACATGGGGATTACAATTTGGATTACAATTCAAGATGAGATTTGAATGGGGCCTAGGAGCCAGACCATATCACCTAGAAAATTATAACTTTTGAGAAAATAATGCACCTTGAAGATGATTTCAAGCAACCTGTGACTTCAGGAGTCTGAGGATATTGATTCAATATCTTCATTTTCCTTTCTTAATTCTTTAACTCTGTTCATTTTTTCCTCTTTTTATCTCATTTCCAGTGTTTTCCTACATCTTTCCACAACTGTTCACACATTCAAACGTTGTATATGTATATCAAAATATCATGTTGTACAACTTAAATACATACAATAAAAATAAATTTTAAAAATCTGAAATTAAAAATATAAATATGATTTTTAAAAATGTTTGGGACATTTATAAAATCACTTCCAAACATTTGAAGCAAGGAAAAAATCCTGATAGAAAATATTAAATATTTAGAAGTGGTCAGTGATTAAATGGAATATTAATACAGAGTACACTAAGATGAGTATCAGAAATATTTATAGGCCTAAATGTCTTGTTTACTGTGTTGAAATAAAGAAAATCTGAAATAGAAACACCCTTGAAATAATGTGTTTAAATGATAGCAAAATAAACCAAATAAAAAAGAAGAAATGAAATAAAAAAATACAAGAATAAAAACTGACAAAATAGAACAGTAGGATTCAATAGTTGAAGATTAATGAAATAATTGAACATTAATGAAACCCAAGGTAGCACTTTAAAAGACTAATAGAAATTTTTAAACCTTACGCTAAAAAATGCTAAGAATCAAAAAATGGCACAATTACAGATACAGTAGAGATTTTAAAGATGTATTATAAAAACAGATAAAATTGATAATTGATTAAAATTTACTCAAAAATGAAATATAAATAATTGAAAATGGACCAGTATCCAGAAAATATTAAAACTTTTATGATACGGTGACACCACTAATAAGGTGAGGAGATACCAGTCTTCATCACCTCACAAAACATATGTATGTATAAGTACTCTCTCTCTCTCATATACACATACACACACAATTACAAGATCCACAAACAAAAAATAGCCTAGAGAGAGCTCAAGTGCTCATGGAAGACTCTGCAGCAACACAGTGAAACAAAAAACAGGGAGAATGTCCACCACATACAAAGGATTGATAAAGAAATTGGCATACACATTCAGGTGCTGTGGCTCAGGCTTGTAATCCTAGCACTTTGGGAGGCCGAGGTGGGCAAATCATTTGAGGCTAGTAGTTCAAGATCAGCCTGGCCAACATGGCGAAACCCCATCTCTACTAAAAATACAAAAATTAGTTGAGCATGGTGGGGAGCACCTGTATTCCCAGATACTCAGGAGGCTGAGGCACAAGAATTGCTTAAACTAAGGAGCCGGAGGTTGCAGTGAGCCAAGATGGAACCACTGCACTCCAGCCTGGGCAACAGAGTGAGACTGTGTCTAAAAAAAAAAAAAAAAAAAAAAAAATACCCAAGATGCTAGGAGATAGCTAGGGGCAAAAACAAAGATGGAGGCTATTGATATCATTTTCTTCGTGAAAGCCACCATAATCCCCAGAGGCCTGCACTGCAGAGAACACCTGCTGCATCTCTTGCTACTTAGGTAACCAATAGCCATACTTGCTGGGAAACACAAAAAAGGGAGACACAGATGCACTATCCTCTCCCAAGAAGTAGCCACTGTTGAACCTCTTTAAAACAGATGTGTATTTGAAAATATACAGTCAGAAGAGAAACAAGAAACAAAAGACTGAAAAGGAATGAAGAAACTTGTGGGATTTATGGAACAGCATGAAAAGAGCAAATGTTTAAGTTAAAATAGTTCAAAAAGGAGAAGAGGAAGATAAAAGAGTAGAGAACTTATTTTTTAAAATAATTACAAAAAACTTTCAAAATCTTGGAAAAGATACACATTTCCAGGTAAAGGAAGAGCAAAGGTCTCCAATCAGATCTAATCCAAAGAAGAGTACACCAAAATGTTTTATAATCAAGTGATCAAAAATCAAAGACAAAGAGAGAATCCTAAAAAAAGGCAAGAGAAAAGAAGTAAATCACAAATAAGGAAGTTTAAATAAGGCTGGCAGTGAATTACATATCAGAAACCTTACAGACCATGAGAGAGTGGAATGACATATTCAACATGCTGAAGGAAAAGAATTGCCAACCAAGATGACTATTTGGCTAAGCTGTTCTTCATAAATGAAGGAGAGTTAAGACTTTCCAAGACAATCAAAGGCTGAGAAAGTTGATCACAAGACTTGACCTATAAGAGATGCTAAAGGGAATTCTTCAAGCTAAAAGAAAAGGACAATAATTAGTAAGATGAAAACATGAAATTAGAAAACTCACTGTCAAAAGTAAGCACACAGTCAAATACAGAATAATACTGTAATGGTGGTATGTAAATCATTTATATTTTTAGTATGAAGGTTAAAAGACAAAACTATTAAAAATAGTAATGGCTACATTAATTTGTTAAAGAATACACAATATAAAAGATATAAATTGTTATATCAAAAACAGAAAATGTGGGGGAGGTGGAGTAAAAGTGTAGACTTATTTTGTGAGATCAAAATTAGCTTGTTATCACCTTAAAATAGCCTGTTACAATATAAAACTTTTTATATAAATCTCATGGCAACTACAAAGCAAAAACTATAGTACATATACAAAAGATAAAAAGTGATAAATAAAAGCATACTACTCTGTAAAATCATCTAGTCCCACAGAAAGACAGCAAGAGAAGAAGAAAGAAACACAAGCACTTCTAAACAACCAGAAATAATTGAGAAAATGGCAATAGTAAGTTCTTACCTATCAAAAATTACCTTGAATGTAAATAGATTAAATAGTCCAATCAAAAGATACAGAGTGGTTCAATAGATAAAAAACAAGACCCAACTATATGTATCTAAAAGAGACTCATTTTACTAGCAGGAACACACAGAGTGAAAGTAAAGATATAGAAAAGGATATTTCACACAAATGGAAACCAAAAAAGAGCAAAGATAGCTCTACTTAACATGTGATAAAATAGACCTTAGGTAGAAAACCATAAACCAAGACAAAGAACGTCATTATATAATGATCAAGAGATCAATTTATCAAGAATATATAACAATTGTAAATGTATATGCACCAAACACTGGGGCAACTAAGTATATAAAACAATACATAAAACAAATATTAATATATCTGAAGAGATATAGACTGTAATACCATAATAGTAGGGAACTTCAACATCCTACTTTAAGCAATGGACAGATTCTCTGCAAGTAAAATCAACACAGTAACAATGGACTTGAATTATACTTTGGGGACAGATGACCCTAACATCCCATCCAAGAGCAGAAGAACACATACTTTTATCAAGTGCACACGGAACATCCCATCCAAGAGCAGAATAATGCATATCTTCATCAAGTGTACACAGAACATTTTTCAGGATAATTCATATGTTAGGCTAAAAAACAAGTCTTAACAAATTTAAGAAGATTGAGATCATATCAAGTACCTTTTATGAACACAGAAGACTGAATCTTAAAAAAATAGAAAATATGAACAAAGGAATAATAACAAGTAGGCAATTAGAAACAGTAATAAAAGGTCTCACATCAAAGAAAAGCTAAGGACATGATGGCTGCACTGCTAAACTTTACCAAACATTTAAAGAAGAGCTAATACCAGTGCTTCTTAAACTCTTCAAGAGAAAAGGAGGTAAAATTTCCAAACACTTTTTACAAGGCCAGCATTACCTGGAGAACAAAGCCAGATACTACAAGAAAAGGAAATTACAGGCCAATATCTCTGATGAACATAGATGCAAAAATCCACAAAATATTAGCAAACTAAATTCAAAAACATATTAAAAGAATGATTCGCCATCATCAAGTGGGATTTATACTTTGGATTCAAGGATGGCTCAACATATGCAAATTAATCAATATGATATGCCACATTAACAGAATGAAAGGCAAAAATCATGTAATTATGTCAATAGATGCGGGAAAAGTATTTAACAAAATGTGACATACTACAAACTCAAAAAGTTAGGCATAAGAGGAAAGCACTTCAGCAAAATAAAGGCCATGTACAACAAGCCAACAGCTAACATCTTATGCAACAATGAGACGTTGAAAACGTTTCTCCTAAGGTAAGGAACAAGACAAGGATGTCCACTCTTGCAATTTTTGTTCAATGTAGTACTGGATGTCCTAGCCAGAGGAGTTAGTCAAGAGAAAGAAATAAAAGGCATCCAAGTCAGAAAAAAAGAAGTTATATTGTCTCTGTTTCTTAGAAAACACTAAAGACTCCAACAAAAAAAGAACACTTAGAACTAATAAATTCAGTAAAGATGCAAGGTACAAAATCAACATACAAAACTCAGTAGCATTTTTATACACTAACAATGAATTATCTAACAAAGAAATCAAGAAAATAACCTCACTTATAATAGCTACAAATAAAATACAATACTCAGGAATAAATTAACCAAGGAAGTGAAAGATCTGTACATTAGAAACTATAAAATATTGATGAAATAAATGGAAGAAGACACAAATAAATGGAAAAATATTCCATGTTCACAAATTGGAAGAGTCAATATTGTTAAAATGTTTATACTACCAAAGCAATCTACAGATTCAATGCAATCTTTATCAAAATTCCAGTCACACTTTTCAAGGAAATAGAAAAAAAAATCCTAAACTTTATATGAAACCATGAAAAGCCCAGAAAAGCCAAAGCAATCTTGAGTTAAAAGAACAAAGCTGGAGGCATCACATTACCTGATTTTAAAATCTACAAGGATATGGTAATTGAAACAGCATGGCACTGGCCCCAAAACAGACACATAGACCTATAAAACAGAATAGAGAGCCCAGGAATAAATCTACACATAACTGTCAATTGATTTTCAATAAAGATGCCAGTGACAAACAATGAAGATAGGACAGTCTATTTAATAAAAGGTGTTGAGAAAACTAGATATCCATATGCAGAATAATGAAATTAGATCCTCATCTCACACCATATGCAAAAATAAACTCAAATTTCATTAAGGACTTAAATGTAAGATATGAAACTGTAAAACTAGTGCAAGAAAACATAGGTGCAAAGCTCTGTGACACTGGCCTGGGCAAAGATTTTTTTATATGACTTCAAAAGTACAGGCTACAAAAGCAAAAGTAGACAAATAAGATTACATCAAACTAAAAAGCTTCTGCACAGCAAAGGGAACAATCAATAACTTATGGAATGGAAAGTAACAACATGTGTAATGGGAAAATATGTTTACAAACTATACATCTGGTAAGAAGTTAATATTCAAAACCAAAATGCCCATCAATGAGAGACTGGATAAATAAAATGTGGCACATATATACTATGGAATACTATGCAGCCATAAAAAAGGATGAATTCATGTCCTTCGAAAGGACATGGATGAAGCTGGAAACCATCATTCTCAGCAAACTGACACAAGAACAGAAAACCAAACTGCATGCTCTCACTCATAAGTGTGTGCTGCACAATGAGAACACATGGATAGCAAACAGAGGGAATTCTCCCTAACTCATTTTATGAGACCGACATCATCCTGATAACAAAACCTGGCAGAAACACAACTAAAAATGAAAATTTCAGGCCAATATCCATGATGAACATCAATGCGAGAATCTTCAATAAAATACTGACAAACTGAATCCAACAGCATATCAAAAAGCTTATCCATCACGACCAAGTCGGCTTTATCCCGGGGATGCAAGGCTGGTTCAACATATGCAAATCTATAAACGTAATCCACCACATAAACAGAACCAAAGACAAAAACCACATGATTATCTCAATAGATTCAGAGAAGGCCTTCAACAAAATTCAACAGCCCTTTATGCTAAAAACTCTCAATAAACCAGATTGGAAAAAATTTGACAGTCTGACAATTGGTAAAATTTGGTGAAAATGTACAGAAATAGGAACACACATACAGTACTGATATGAGTATAAATTGTTCAACTATCTTAGATGTCAGTTTGACATTATTTAATAAAGTCATAGAGGTACCCACTGTACACCCTATCCATTCCAATCTTAGGTGAAACCAGATTGAAATGTGTGTACATATGTACCCAAATGTATCTGCAAGAATGTCCATAGTATTGTTCATGCTCATGAACGTATCTATAATTCTGCCATCATCATGAAAATAAATAAGTCAATTGTGGTTTATTTATACAACTGGATCCTATGCAGCAATGAAAATAAAAGACCTACAGTAAATGCAACACCCTGGATAAATCACACAAACATAAAATCGAGCAGATTAAAAAAAAAAGACATGAAAAAATATAACTCTAGTATGATTTATTTGACATAAATTTCTAAACTAAACAAAACTAAATTAGGTATTTACAAATAAAACTATAAAGAAAATCAAGTATGGCATTGTCACAAAACTCAGAATTGTAGTTATCTCTGGGTGGAGAAGGTAAGCTGATGAAACTGATAAAAGGCATATAGCTTCTGGGGTACTGGTAGTGTGGTAGTCTTGTGCTGTGATATAAAAAAAGTGTGATATTTATAATTGTTATATCACGTCATGTCATGCTGTGTTGTATCATGTTATGTTAAATTATAGTAGTTATTGTTATACATTTTATGTAATTTTCTCTAGGGATGATACATCTTGCTACTCATATGGGCACAAAGGAAACACATTTAAAATAACAAAAAATTAGTGAACACATTCATCACCTCCCATGCTGTAGACTGTTAATTAATTTGATTGTGAAAATTGTTAAACAATATATATGTATATCAAACCATCATGTCGTACACCTTGAATATACAGTCTTTTTCAATTAAATATTTTTAAATAAAAAATAAAATGACAGAATTTTTTTAAATGGACCCACAATGAAAACATTAAAAAAAATGTTACTGAGAAAATTTGATATCCACATACAGGAGAATACAATTGGACCCTTATCTCACACTATATACAAATATTAACTCAAAATGGATTAAATACTTAAACATAAGACCTGAAACTATAAAAATACTTGAAGAAAATATAGGAGAAATGCTCTATAACACTGGTCTGAGTAAGTATTTCCTGGATCTAACTCCAATAGCACAGACAACAAAAGCAAAAATAGACAAATGGGATTACCTCAAACTAGGAAGCTTCTGAACAGCAAAGGAAATGAAAAAGACACAAAGTATGAAATGATTAAATACATTTTCAAGCCATACGGCTAATAAGAAATTAATATACAAAATATATAAGTAACTGAGAGAAATCAGTAACAAGAAAACAAATAATGTGATTTAAAAAATAAGCAAAGTACCCAACTAAATATTTGTGAAGGAAGATGTACAAATGGCCAACTGGTACATGCAAAGATGCTCAAAATCAGTAACCATCAGGGGAATGCAAATTAAAACTACAATGAAATATATCACCTCTCTCTTGTTAGGATGGCTGTTATCAAAAAGATGGAAGATAATAGGTGTTGGCAAGGATACAGAGAAAAGAGAACCCTTGCACACTGCTGGAGGGAATATAAATTAGTACAAACACTAAGGAAAACAGTATGAAGGGTCTTTAAAAAAAACTAAAAATAAAATTATCATATAATCCAGTAATCCCACTTCTCAATGTTATTCTGGATATTATTCCAAAGGATATTAAATCAGTGTGTCAAAGATATATTTGCACTCCTGAGTTTCTTGCAGCATTATTCACATTAGCCAAGCTAGGAATCAACCCAAGTGTTCATCATTGGATGCATGGATAAAGAAAATGTAGCATATATAGACAATGGAATACTACTTAGTCTTTATAAAAAGAAGGAAATCCCATTAGTTGTAACAACGGGTATGAACCTGGAGGACTTTATGCCAAGTGAAATAAGTTAGGCACAGAAAGACAAATACTGCATGATGTCATTCACATGTGAAATGTATAACAGCCCAACTCATAGGAGTAGAGAGTACAATGATGGTTACCAAAGGGTGTGTAGGGGTTGGGGGTTTGGGAGGGAGGGTGAGAAATGGGAAAATGTTGGTCAAATGGTACAATATTTTAGTTAGACAGGAAGAATAAGTTTTAGTGATCTATTGCTCAGAATTGTAACTATAATTAATCAGTATTTGTTGCATATTTCAAAATTGCTAAAATAGATTTTAAATGTTCTTACCACAAAAAAAGTATATGAGGTGATGTATATGTTAATTGGCTTAATTTAACCATTCCATAATGTATACCTATATCAAAACATCACACTGTACACACAAATTTATATATTAGTTTTGAATTGAAATTTAGCCTCTTTTATTTAAAATGGCAATACACGATGTTGATACTAGTAAAATTAAATGAACATTTTTTGTATATTCCTTTTAAGAGTTAAATTGGTATACTTTTTAAATAAATAATTTGAAAATATTTAGAAAATTATGCCTTTTGATAAGGTTCTTCTGATAAGGTTCTTTTGATAAGAACCTTATCAAAATTATGCCTTTAACACTAACAATTTCACTTTTAGGAATCTTACCTAAGGAAATAATGTACTATTATTATATAATATAGGCTCATAATTTTCAAATGATTATTAAAATATTTTACAAACAATGGAGATACAGTTAAATACAATGTAGTGCATCTAAATGAATAAATCTGTGATTCTACTTTTAAAAAACAAATAACAAAACAACAAGAAGCAATGTCCAGTCTAGTGTATCATTAGGATTAACTTAACAACTTCAAAAGTATAAAGCTCTGGGGCTGATACCCATGGAAATTCACACTAAATGGAAATTCACAGTAAATTGGTCTGAAGTGGGTTCTGGCCTTTGGCACATTTTAAAAGCTGCCCAGGTTATTCCAACGTGCATGCAGGTTTGAAGAACATTGGATTCTTGCACACACACGTGTATACACATTTGCATGTGCACACACACAGCTTATGCAATTGAAAAGAAGTTTAGCAAATTGGAAATAAATTTCTCTTGATTAAAGAATGGATCATTGTTTATTTTCTTTTCTGAACTTGTATGTGTTTAAACTTTTAACAATAAGCATGATGATATGCAATTAAGGCAGCCATTTTATATAGCATAATTAGTACATATTGTTTATTTGAAAAAAGGGTGGGTGCTCTATGTGCTTCAAACATTTCAATTGAAATCTTATTTACAGAAATAATTTATTTTTTATAATCTGGGCAATTTCAGTCTACCCTATCTCAATTTATCACAAACTCTACATTAATGAATAGTATGCTAATTACTGATTATGTACAGTCATGTCTTGTTGAGTCAGATCTACAGTTTAATATTCATTATTTTATGACTAGCTGGATTTGAGACCTTTAGATATTATTTTTCAGATCATAAAAAAATACATCTTTCCTAAAAAGAAAATTAAATTTAAATAAATAGACTTCATCTAATTCCATTATTCCTGAGTGATGTTTTTTTCTCAGTGTTAGAGACATCAGTTTGTTCACACATATTTTGTTAGATCTGAACAAGGCATTTAATCTCCCTTTTCTGGACCCACCCAAACTCAAAACTAAGAGCTGATTTATTTAGAAAATATATTTGAGTACCTACCAGGAACTGTGCAAGGTGAAGCAGATATGGTAGTGAACCAACAGTCACGGTTCCTGAACTTAGGAACTTTCTCTTTAGGGTTGATATTTATAAACAACACTAAGCATTGAGTGCTGATTACGAAATACAAAGAGTTTTATGAGAGTGTATACCAGAGCAAACTAATCTAGCATGAGAACTAAAAGAAATCCTTCTTGAGAAAGTGCCATTTAAGCTTGAACCTGAAGGATGAGTGAGATACTCAAGAAAAGAATGGTGTGAGGGGTATGCCAGAGATACAGAGCAGAATGCTCAAAGGACCTATAAGGTAGGAAGAAACTTAGATCAGTGTAGCTGCAGCATAATGAAGGATGAAATAGAGAAGTATGAAAGAGACACGTCATGCATTGTAAGCCATTTGGAGGATTATGTTATTTGTTCTAAGGATAATGGGTATACATTGAAGAATTTAAACAGAAGAGTGACATGATCCTATTTGCAATTTAATAAAATCATTGCTCTTCTGTGGGGAATGAATTTGAGAGAAACAAGATAAGCTTTGGGGAGAAAATTGGATTTTGGGAGAGAAAATAAGACGCTACTGTACTGGTTCAAGAGAGATATGACGGGAATGGATAGAATGTTTTGAATTTGAGCCATAATTTGGAAGTAGCAGCAACAGAACATAAGGATAAATTAAATGGGGAGAGGGGAAAAATAGGTTGCTTTAAGAATGACTTTTGGAATTTTGGCCTCCAAAAATGAGGAGACACTAGTATGATTTACAGAGACAGGGGAGAGTTGAGAAGAAGCAGATTGATTGGCTAGGAGTGAGAATAAGGAGTGCAGTTTTGTGTATGTTTAGATATCTTTGAGACATCTAAATAAAGATGTCAAGTAGTCAGTTGGATACATTGGCTTAGATTTCAGAAATTAATTTGTTTGACAGCCATCAGAATATAGAAGTGATTTAAAGATATGGGACCTGATTGTTAGAGAGAGTCAAGACTGAGACCTGAGAACAACCAGTACTTCAAGTTTGCTTGAAGAAGACAGTAGCCCACGATGAGATGAAGTAGCTAGAGAAGTAGGGCAAAAACAGAATATGATGTCACAAAAGTTAAGGGAAGATAATACTTTTATGAAGGAGGAGGAGGCCAATTAATCTATGCTCTTGACAAGTCAAATGAAGGGTGAACTAAACCGTGTTTATAAGAGCTAACCATGTGCAGGTATTGTGACCTTAAAAAAGTCTTTGCAGTTAAGTATGTGTACAGAAACTTGACTGGAGTAAGGAGAAAAACAAATAAAATCCCAATAAGATAACCTGTAAATCTAATAAATTGGCCATATTATTTTGATTTTCTTTATGACCACATTTTCTTCAATAATGAAAGAGTCTAGAGCATGTCTGATTGGTGGTGGAAAGATCCAATAAAGAACACGAGTTTGAAGTTGCAGGAGAGAAAATGGAGAGCTGATGAGAAGGGAAAAAGGATGACGTAAAGAGTACCCATGCAAGGATTGCTATTTGCAGAAGAAACACTCTATTGTAATGGAAGAGGAATAGATAGGCCACAAACATTTGCTTCTAGTAAAAATTATTTGACTTCCTATACTATGACATTAGTTTTTTAAAAAAAATGTTCCACTTTTACCTAAGTTACTTCATTAGGTGAAGTTTCATTACCAGGTATGAAAGCAAAACTTGTTATCTGGCTTCACACATAGAGAAGTAAAAGACTCAGATACTGACGGTCCCCAACTAGTTTCTACCTTGAGTTGCCAATTCTCTGAAGGATGTTTAGCCTCTCTCTTTGCCAAGAAGGGATTTAAATAGATTGCATCTATTCTGTATGAATTATCTGAATGACATTGCCCTCTCTGTTTTCATCAGGACCTTGGACAGTGCTATTAAGGGACCCATTTCTCATTCCTCCTCCTCCTACTATGAAAATAAGCTTACCACACTAACATTTCCCTATGCATTTAAAAAGATTTCTTAACAAGAGGAGTAGAAAACTATAATAGAAATATTTTAAGAACTTCTCCCAAGTTTCTTTTAGATTCTCAGAGTATATGGGGACAAGGCTTATTTTCACAATGAAAAAAAGTCACATGCAATTAAATATTTGGGCACCTTCACAAAGAACACCTTTAGAGGATAAATTATATAGAAATGGGAAATGACTTTTAAGGCAAAGATGAAGCTATCTTGTGTAAGTCACATCAATGCAAAAGTTGTTATGTATGGTGCTTTTATAAAGGCATATTAAAGAAAAAAAGCCCATCATAGAAATTAGGGAGAGATCAGGCACAGAGCCTTGAAAAAAACACACAAATTCAGGAGCTTATCTTCAGATTATAAGCCATATATCCCATTTTTCTTTACAATGAATAAATCATACTTTAAAAGATAACTGAAATTAGGCATTTATTTGCTCAGTGCTCTCTCTAAGTACCATTCAAGAAACAATTTTCAGTTTGCTTGGTCTGACTAGAAATAGGACAAAAGGGCCGGGCGCGGTGGCTCAAGCCTGTAATCCCAGCACTTTGGGAGGCCGAGGCGGGTGGATCACGAGGTCAAGAGATCGAGACCATCCTGGTCAACATGGTGAAACCCCATCTCTACTAAAAATACAAAAAATTAGCTGGGCATGGTGGCACGTGCCTGTAATCCCAGCTACTCAGGAGGCTGAGGCAGGAGAATTGCCTGAACCCAGGAGACGGAGGTTGCGGTGAGCCGAGATTGCGCCATTGCACTCCAGCCTGGGTAACAAGAGCGAGACTCCGTCTCAAAAAAAAAAAAAAAAAAAAAAAAGAAATAGGACAAAAGAAGGAGGGGAAGCTATGTGAACTTGAGTACAGGACTACCTTTCTTCACCCTAGGTATACATTTGTCTAGAAGACTGATATGATTCTATGATCAACTTTTTCCCTAGCAGTGATAGATACAAAGGCTACTTGCTTTTTAAAGAAACCATTTTCTTTTCTTGAGGACCACCTGCCTATCCTGACATGTAACAGTCACATGATTCAATGCATTGTACTCCCTCAAAGTATTTTCCCCTTGACAAAACCAAGATGCCAGTAGGTTATAACTAAAATTAACTACAGAAGCTGGACACCTGACTGCACTGCAGCAGTACTAAAGTTGATCATTACCATTCTCATATAAATGCCTCTCCAATTTTGCTACAAAACCCTTGTTTATTCCTTCCCCTTGATTCCAACATAGCAGCTTCATTTCATATCAAGTCCTGGCCCAGAACTTTGACATATCAATTGAAGCTAATGCAGCTATACTTGTTCTTTTAGTTCTTTCTGTTTCAATCTATAGAACTCCCTTTTCAAGGCCCACTTGCCACTGCAGGTCCTATAATACTTCTTTGGATGACCAAGCTCCATGCTAAGGCTTTTCCACCAGAGAATTCCATATCTTTGCATATTTCACAGTATAAATATAGAAGTTCCCTTTCATTCCTTGTCATTAATAACAAAAATGTGAAAAATCGATTTCTTCATGGGAACAATCTCAAGATATCAGTGGCTTCTAGCCAATATCTTGGAATTCAGGACACATATTCTGCCATAGTGACTCATATCTATCCTTAAGCTGGTACGGTTTCCCTGTAATTGGTTTGGTTACATTTGTTATGACATGGCCAAACATTGAGTATAGTCTTTAGACATTTATTTTGGATTTGATTATTTCCCAATATTTTTATGGATGAATTTATTAAAACACCTAGCATTGATAAAATATAAATTTTAAAGAGGAGTATAATCATGATTCTCATACAAACATGGAGTAAATATGTGTCAAAGATTGTATTTAACTCTTCAGTTAGTGAGGGAATCAGTAAGATGGTACAACCAGCTCAAAGAAAATTCCAAATAAAAGACAAATGTGTATGCTGTTTCCATTCATTTTGAGCTGCCATAACAAAACACCATAAACTGGATAGCTTTGAAACAACAGATATTTATTTCTCACAGATTTGGGGGCTGGGAATTTTAAAATCAAGGTACTGGTATATTTGGAGTCTGTTGAGGGCACTGTTCCTGGTTCAAAAATGGTAACTTCTTGCTGCATCCTCACATGGTAGAAGGGGCTAATGAACACTCTGGGCTAACTTTATAAGGATGGTAATCGTCATTATGGGGGCTCTACCTTCTTGATCTAATCACCCCCCAAAGACCCCACCTTCTAATATCATCACCTGGTGGGTTAGGATTTCCATATGTGAATTTGGAAGAGACACAAATATTCAGACCATAGCATACACAAACCAAGAATGATGAAATGAATTTGCTTAATTAATACAAAATTGGTCAATAATCACAGAGCAGTAATCAATTACATTCCTCAATGTACTATTTGCATTTCTATGGATATGCATTGTTTGCCTTATTATCAGCTCTCTACACTTTACAATGCAGAAAAATAGCTCAAAGTAAATGAAAGACTGATAGAACCATGTAGGGTCCTCTAAAAGACATTTTCTAAGTTATTTTCCCCCATTTCAAAGTCCTCTACAATTTTTTATAACAGGGTAGTGGGTCTTATAACACTTTCTTGTGTGCTCTTCTTACGTTTTTTAAAACCTTGTCCTTAGCTTCTGGGAGGATTTTTCAGAATCTTTTATACCAGCTACAGAAAGCAGGAAAAAGAGAATATTATTTTTAATTAAATATTTGATAGGTTTTTGTTTTATAGTTAAGTCTGTGTTCAATTTTGAGTTTATTTTTCTATAAGGTATGAAACTTATGGACGACCAGTTGCTCCAGTACCATTTGTTTAAAAGGCTATCTTTCCTTCATTGAATATACAACTATAATTTTTCAATATCTAATAAAACAAAATGAGATAAAACAAAAAGATAAAACAAAAATTGTTTAAAGAGCTTGGCATATATGTGTTGGTATTTCTGAATTCTTATGTTCCATTGATCTACATGATCTATACCACACAATCTTGATTACTATAGCAATATAGTCTTGAAATAGCATTGATTAATTCCTCTTACAATATTCTTCTTTTTCAAAATGGTTTTAACTATTACAGTGCTTTGCTTTCCATATATATATTTTAGAATAATGCTTTCTATATTTACAAAAACAACCTTCCTGTATTTTCATAGACATTGCATTAAATCTATGTATTAATTTGTAGATAATTGACATGCCTCTCCATTTATTTAGATCTTTTATTTCCTTCATCAGCATTGTGTAATTTTAAGCATCAAGTCCTGTTCATGTTGTATTATATTTTCACTAAACTATTTCTTTTGGGGGTACTCACACATTGTATTATATTTTTAACTTCAATGTTCAAGTATTCATGGCTAGAATATAGAAATGGAATTGACATTTGTATATTTATCTTGTATCCTGTGACATTGCTGAACTCATTTATTGGTTCTAGTAAGTTTAAGTCATTTTCTATGTAGACAATCATGTCATCTGCAAATGTAAATTATTTTATTTATTCATTTCATATCTTTATGCTTTTTATTGCCATTTCATGCCTTGTTGCACTGGCTAGAACTTTTATCACTCTGTTGAACAAGAAGCTGATAACAAACAAGCTTGTCTTTATACCAATCTTAAGAGAAAAGTATAGAGTCTTTGGCATCTACTATAATGTTAGCTTTAGGGTTTTGGTAGACGCTCATTAACAAGTTGAGAATGTTCTCTATTCCTAGTATGTTGAGAGTTTTTTTAAATCATAAATGGGTGTTGACTTTTGTCAAATGTTCTTTCCGCATTGATTGATATGATCATGTGATTTTTCTTCTTTAGCCTAAATTACATTATTAATTTTTGAATACTGAACCAGCCTTACACTATGGAATAAGTCCCACTTGGTTATGGGTATAATTCTCTTAATACACTTTGAATTCTATTCACTGATATTTTGTTAAGAATTTTTGTGACTATGGTACTGAGGGATATTAGTCTATAGTGATATTTTGGTACTGTGCTTGTCTTGTTTTATTGTCAGAGCAATATTAGTTTCATAAAATTAATTGTAAAGTGTTTCCTACTTTTCTGTTTTTGGAAATCGATTGTAAAGATTTGCTGTTAGTTCTTTAAATGCAAGGTGGGATTCTTCATTAAAGTCATACAGTCCTCAGATTCTCCTTGTGGTAAGTTATTTGACTACCAATTCTGTTTCCTTATTAGTTATGGCAGTTTGTGTTTTTTGAGAAAGAGGTCTATTCTGTGTAATTTGCCAAATTTCTGTTTTTAACCTTATCTGTAGTATTCCTTCATAATCCTTTTGATGTTTGCAGTCTATAGTGTTATCTGCCATCACTCCTGGTATTGGTAATTTATGCCTTCTCTATTTTTTCTTTGTTAGCTTGTTAGATGTTCGTAAATTTTATCTTTCTTAAAAACTTGCATTTTGTTTCATTTATTTTGTCTATTGATTTTCTGTTTTTCATTTCATTGTTTTCTTCTAATTCCCTTATAAGGACCCATTGTGATTATATTGGGCCTACCCAGAAAGTCCAGAACGTTCTCATCTCAAACGTCTTAATAACCTCTGAAAAGTCCCTTTTGCCATGTAAGGTGACATATTAACAGGTTCTGGGCATTAGGACATGGACATCTTTGTGGGGTCATTATTCTGTCTACCATAGTCCACCCTCTGGTCAACAAAAATGCATGTCCAGCAGCATGCAAAATGCATTTACCCTATTTCAAGGTTTCTAAAAATCCTAACTCATTACAGCATCAACTCAAGTTCAAAATTTCATCTAAGTCTTCTCAGCCTCAAAGTTCAATATTTCATCATATAAAAAATCTAAAAGGAGTTGAAACTTATAACCATTGTACGAAAAAGTATATGGTTAAGATACATTCCAAAGAGCAAAAAAGAAGCATTTATTAAAATGTAAATACTAAAATCTCTATAAATTGTTATTCTGTTTGTTATTCTTTCTTTTTGTTAATAAAAATTATAAAATATTGTGGTTCTAGTGAGAAAAAAAATCTAAATCAGTTATGAGTGATTCTATAGGAATAATTCAACCTAGTATGTTTTTTGTCTATACCCACTGGAGTCTCTGGGTTGCCAGCTTTTTCAGCTCCAACTCTGGGGTATGTTAGTCCAAAAGAAAAGCAAAGGAACTCACTACTATGCCATTCCTGAGGTTGTAAGATTCCCAGAAGATCATCCTTCTTTCATTCTTTTAGATTCTTGGTATGTTTGTTTTACTTATAATGTTTAGAATTTTTAGTCGAATTTAATGGGAGGAAGAGGAAAAAGTACATCTACTTCATAGACTTAGAATTCTAAGCCCAAGAAAGCATATTTGTAAAATCTAAGATACTTTACACATGATTATCTATTCTTGTGATTTTGCTGTCAAATTCTATATAGCAATATTTCTCCCAAACAGGGAGTTCCAGTGTTTTCCATTAATCATCAGCGTCTAAGTATATCTTAAAATTTTGATCAACAGGATAAAAAGACACTTATTCTACTGTAAGTACACCTCAGAGTATTTTGAAAAGGATTCTGTAGATAGTAAGGAAATCATATTTAATTAATATAGGTCTTTAAAGCATCTCAGTTAATGAAGATAAAATTAATTTCTTAGAAATCTGTTATCTTTCAAATTTATCTGAAATTTATTCTGTAAATTTAATTTAAAAATAATTATGGTCAATGTCAGCTAAAAGCTTCTCTAATCACTCATCACTAATTGAAAAAAATGTAATAAAAGTAAAATTAGTGATCAAAGTAAGTTCCCCAATTTTTTTAAAGTTTGATGCACGTTATGCTTATAGGCTTGAGGAATAACCCATAGTTGAGGACATATTCCAAAAATGTATTCATGAGCCACAAAATTTAGCCAATTAGTGAATATTGGGTGAAAATTATTTTTCTAGTTCTTCACAGACATGGAGTATGTGCCAATTATTGCAGAATATATTAAGTCTCAGGCATAGTGTTCTGTTGTGCTTCAAAAAGCACTGGAAAAATTTATGAAAAAAGCATTTTAAATATTAAATTACAGATAAATATGTATTACTGAAACATTTTCTTTTAATTTTTATTTTGAAAACAACTTCAAATTTACATAAATGTTGCAAGAGTAAGATGATAAATTTTCAAATATAATTCATCTATATTTATTAATCATTAATATTTTGCTACATTTGCTCCCCCTTGTAACTCACTCTATATGTTATAAAATAAAGTAATAAATACCATATTTCACAGCATTATAATATACTATATTTAATCAGTGTATTCTGTATTATAAATAATATACTACATTTATGTATTAAATATATTATAATGTTATGAATAGTATTATTATTGGTTTTGCTAAGTTATTGAGTTTATTTGCCAGGAGCATAACCCTTTACTCCTAAATACCTTAGCATGTATATCTAAAGAAAAAGAACATTCTCTTAAAAGTACTATCATAAATTCTGACAGTTAAACACTAAGGAAATATAATTTAATATATCATGCATATTCAATAATTATCAACTGTACTAATAGCATCCTTTATGGTCCAGAAGTTGTCTAGGATCACCACTGCATTTAGTGGTCATATCTCTTTAGTCACTCTATACGGAAGAGCTCTTCACAGTATAGACCAGTTGTTTTGTAAAATGATCCCCAACTTGTGTCTGTCTGATGATTTCTCATTTTTTTTACTAATTCTTCTTTTTTACATTAAAAACATTTTTATATTAGTATTTGATTTTTAATTGACAAAAACTATATATTTACAGCATACAACATGATGTTTGGAAAATATGTATACATTGTGACATAATTAAATCAAGTCAATTAACATATGTATTATCTGACATACTTATTACTTATTTGTGGTAAGAACACTTAAAATCTTCATTCTTTTCTACAGTTCCATAGTACTCCATTGTGTTAATGCACTACACATAGTTTATTCAGCCAGCTCCCATAAATGAGCATTCAGTCATTTCCCATATGGTGCAGTTGAAATAATGCTGCAATAATCGATCTAGAACATATTTATTAACATATTGTTGGAAGTATAAAACATTTTGAGTGGTTTAGTTACAAGGTCTATAACAGTAAGACATCTTGAGTTGCTACCAACGGAATTTTAAGAAATTCAAACAAAACAACACCACCATTACTTACCCACCTGTGATCCTAAATCAATTCAGAAATGGACAAGAAGGAATAAGGTCTGTGAAGACCAAAATAATCAGTATAACAATGTTACAAGTGGGGTTCCCAAAAAAATAAGACAGAGA
Source organism: Sapajus apella (assembly GCF_009761245.1). Lineage (NCBI taxonomy): Eukaryota > Metazoa > Chordata > Mammalia > Primates > Cebidae > Sapajus > Sapajus apella. The sequence continues at coordinate 18,592,118 of NW_022436957.1, forward strand.
TTAGCATGCAAAGGGTTTATTAGAGAGTACCCTTGGGATCAACATCTGTGGAAGGAAATAGAAAGAAAGAAAGCATCAATGGGCAAAGAGAAGTTGAACTGCAAGGCAGCCCCAAGGGAAGCCTCCATGACCTTACTCGGAACTCTGAAACTAGAATGACTCTTCAGAATTTTTACAAATTGGACAGGGGGGCCAGGCTTTTACATTTTCTCATCAATTGGTCATTGGATGTAGTCCACCAGGAGGCTTTACCTTAGACAAACTAGCTCTCTTGAGCAGAGGCATCTTTGTAGAGATGACAGCTGTGGACTTTCTGCAGGCAGCACCGTCAGCAGCTGCAAGTATTAGTTTTTATTTCTAAACTGGAATCTTAGTAGTATGTCACAGAACCCACCACAGACTGGATATACTTGGATCAATGAAATTTTTAAAAATAGCTATTTACTCCTTTTTGCCTTAGCTCTTTCTTGAGATTTTAAAGATTTTTACATTTCTCTATCATAACAAATACCATAAAGATTCATCTTCCTTACTTTTCTGGTTTCTCTGAATCCTTGAGCAGGCAAAACACATTTTATTCGTTGTTGTATCCTTAATAGCTACCATGGTGCCTGGCTAAGCACAAGTGTTCAATTATTATTTGATGAAAGAATAAAATCCAATCTATAACGATTTAAATGTTCTTACCAAATGATTAATGATTGTATACACCTGTCTGAATGGAGATTGTCTGTCTAGCTAGAGGCTCTGATTTATGCCTATTCAAAACTACAGTTTTATTAGTAGCAGAGAGGAAGGTATAGCAAGTAAATGTTCCATGTGTGAATGGCATGAAACTAAGGACAGCAGCTTCACTGGATGACAGTCAGGATTCAGAAAGCATGAAAATAGGCCAAGATAATGGTCTGAATATAATGAGATGAAATTTGAGGAATTGATATGAGGGACTGTCAGCAGATTCAACAAGCCACCTAGAAAAGTTTTCAGCTGGCCAAGCAGAAGTTTGTGAGAAATACTAGAGGTTTCTGATGATTGCAAGACCAACAAAAGTCTATTATGTAGCTCTGTGTCATCTTAGCCATTATCAGTAGATACATACATACACACACACACACACACACACACACACACACATGTCATCTTAGCCATTATCAACATGTATATATATGTTGAGAGAGAGATATATATATTATCAACATTATCAACATATATACATGTCATATATATATATACACATACACACATATATATATAATTTAAAGCTTGGAAGCAATGGCCCTCTTCTAGGTCAGATTGCCATAACATCCAAGATTTCAATTCCAAGCACTGCCTTGGAGGATAAGGACCAGACAATTTAGAACGTATTTGGAGGAAAGCAAACAGGGTGGTGGAAGGACTCTTAAATTTGCAAGATAACTAATGACTTAAGGGGAGGTTGGGGGAGGTTTTGTCAAACCTTTTAGGCACAAAAATCAGCTTAATAGAAAATCTAACAAATATGAATAAAATGAGTTAATTAACATCCCTCATGATCATAGCTGAAGAAACTCTTAAAAGACATTTACAAACTGAATCCAGCAATATGTTAAAAAAACACCATTACATGTCATTGCCTTCTTATAATGTAATGTGGTTCAATAGTAGAAAGGCTATCAATCACATCACAATGTCAGATAAAATATATAATAATTCAATAGGAAGTTTAAAAGGCAATTGATGAAATGCAAGTTCATTCATGTTCTGAAAATTAAACAGAAAAAACCAAACTGATTAAATTAAAAATATGTGAGCAGATTTTAAACATGGTGGTTTATATTTTCTCATATTGATGGCATAATGCTAGCTGGTAAAGCAATATATGTTTTCCCACTCGAGTCAGGAATATGACAAATATGATGATTCTCATTACTTTTTTTTTAACATTACTCAAGATAGAAGACCAGAGAAATGAATAGGTTATAAATACAGAAAAGGAATAGGCAACATTTTCATTGATTAACAATGATAGCATTGCTTGTCCTATAACAATAACAATAAAAATTGAAAAATACTTGAATTATTAAAATATTGGTAAGGAAGTTAGTTTCATAATAAATATACAAATAAAATACAAACAGCAGAAAATCTAGTGAGAAGGGAAAATAAAAAAAATACTGTCTTCATATTTAACAATAAAGCATAAAGTACCCCAGAGAAAACTGGATAAAAAATGTGCAGGGTCCATAGGAAGAAAACTATAAAACTTGATTAAAGGCCATAAAGAATGCTTAAATAAATTGAAAAAAGACAAAAGACAAATTATGTTGTTGGTTAGAAAGACTAAATATTTTGAAGATGCCAGCTATATCCAGAGTATTCTCTAAATCAAATGTAACACCAAAAAGCCAGAGATTTTTACTTCAAACTTTGTAAGATGTTCATTTCTACCTATAACGAAGTAAGAATAAGAAAGAAACATTTTAAAAGGATTTGCCTAACCAGATATCATAATGTGCTCTAGAGTAGTTAAAATACTGTAGTAATATTAGGGGAATATACAAACCAGAAAAGGAGCATAAAAATTCCAGGGGAAATAAATAAGAATCGGTTATACTAATATAAATTGAAACAATAAAGAAAAAAGATACTGTAATGATGTGCTACAGAAGAACTATTGCAGAAAAACAAATTAACCTTCACTTAACCCCAAAGTAAATTGCAAGTGGATAATTTGCATTTTAAATAGAACCTTATAATTTCTAGAAAAAAATTATATTAGGTCTAGGGGATCTTTCTAACCATAAAAACAGATAAACTATTTTTTAAAAGACATACATTTAATTTTACAATGTTCATATTTAAAAGTTACAAGAAATAAATAAAAGAACTAAAAATCAAAATTGAAGCCAGAGGAATAGCTGAAAAAATGTAAAGGACAGTTTTATATATAAATAATTCCAAAAAAAAAAAACTTCCTAATAGAAAAAAAGGGGCAAAAGGAAACTACAAATGGCCAATAAACATACAAAGTTGTTTCAATGTCTCTAACATTGAAAGTAATGCAAAAATATTTATCTACATTCGTTAATTCATTCAAAATAGAATTATTTATAACGAACTTTATGCCAGGTATTGCTGTGGGTTACTAAGAAGAGGGAGCCAAATGAGACAATATCACTATCCTCATAAAAAAGAAAGAGACAGTAATCAAATTAAAAATAAATAAATAAAAAATGGGCCAGGCATGGTGGTTCACGTCTATAATTCTAGCACCTTTGGAGGCCAAGGCGGGTGGGTCACTTGAGGCTAGAAGTCTGAGACCAGCCCAGGCAACATGGTGAAACCCCATCTCTACTAAAAATACAAAAATTAGCTGGGTGTGGTAGCACACACCCATAATCCCAACTACTTGGGAGGCTGAGGCAAAAGAATTACTTGAACCCAGGTGGTAGAGGTTGCAATGGGCTGAGATTGCACCAATGCATTCCAGCCTGGGTGACAGAGGGAGACTCTATCTCAAAAAAACAAAAACAAAACAAAACAAAACAAAAAAACAGCACACATAAAGTCAGTTATATAAGATGAATTAGTTCCAGTGATCTGCTAAGATAGAGCCTACAGTTAAGAATAAGGTATTCTATACTTAAACATGTGCTAAGAAGGTGGGTTTCATGTTATATGCTCTCACCATCCAAAAAAGAAAAAATAAAGTAAGCAAAAAAGGAACTCAAGAAAACTTATGAAGGTGATGGATATGTTTGTTAATTAGATTGTGCTGATGGTAACATGAGTGTGTATATATATGTTCAAACTTTCCAAATTATGCATTTTCATTATGTATGGTTTTTGCATAACAATTATATCTCAATGAAGCTGAGGAAAAAATAAAGAGGATCATATAGGCAAAATAAATAACAGCACAATTTCAAAAGATGATATTTATGCTACAAATATAAAGTAGGATAAATGGATAGAAAGCAATTGGGGGAACTATTTAAATAAGAGAAAATGAACACAATCTTTTTGAAGGCTAATCTGGCAAAGTACATCAATAGTTTTACAAATGCCCATACCGTTTTTTAACTTATTTTTTTTAATTATACTTTAATTTCTGGGATACATGTGCAGAACGTGCAGGTTTGTTACATAGGTATACATACGCCATGGTAGTTTGCTGCACCCATCAACCCGCCATCTACATTAGTTATTTCTCCTAATACTATTCTTCCCCTAGTCCCCAACCCCCAACAGGCCCTGGTGTATGATGTTCCCCTCCCTGTGTCCATGTGTTCTCATTGTTCAACAAGTGTCGATACCTTTTTTAAAAATGTTTATTTATTTATTTATTTTAAACAAGGAAATTTTTAAATAAGTAATATAAATGACTACAAAAAATAGAAAAAGACAAAACACAAAGCAAACAGAAAGAAGAAAATAAGTATGAGAGTGGCAATCAACTAAATAGAAACAAAAACAAAAATTAACAAAATCCAATTTTTAAAAAGAACAACAGATTTTATACATTTTTAGCTACCTTTATCAAGAAAAAAATATGCAAATTACCAAAACCTGAAGTTGATGAGAGGGACATCACAAGCACATCTATAGAAGTTAAAAGTCTCATGAGGTAATATTATGAGGAACATTTTGGCAACAAATTATACAACTAAAATAACATGAATAAAGTCCAGGAAAGAAACAAACAGCAAAAATGACTCAAGAAATAAAGAATATGAATAGGCCTATACAAAGCAAATACAATGAATTTGTACTTAAAATAAATCTCCCTTATAGAAAATCCAGTCCAAGACCATGTCACTGGTGAGCTCTATGAAATATTTAAAGAACTAGAAAAAACAATCATAAACAAACCCTTTCAGAAAATAAAGCATGAAAGGATACTTCTCAATTTACAACAGAAGGTCAGTATTATCCCGATAACAAAGCCAATGAAATTACAGACCAATATCCTCATGAACATAGATGTGTAATCCTTAACAAAATGCTAGCAAATGGAATCAAAAACAAAAATATAAAAATTGCACAATCACAAGTAAGTGGGATATATTGCAGGAAAGCCAGACAGGAAAACCACCCTCAAATCAGTTTATGTAATACACGATAATAATGGAATAAAGGACAAAAAAATCATGATCTCAGTAAATGCAGAAAATGCATCAGAGCAAATCTGATATCCACTCACAATTTAAATTAGGAATTGAGAAAAATGTCCTTAACATTATAAAGAACTGATATGAAAACTGCAACTTACATTATGCTTATTGGTAAAAGACTAAATTATTTTTCTCTAAGCTCATAACATAGCAAATATTTCCACAGTCACTAGTTTTTTTCAAAATTATTCTAAATCAATGCCACATACTGCAGGAAAAGAAATGGAAGCCATCTGGACAATAAAGAACAAAACAAAAGTGTCACAATTTTAGATGGCATGTTCCTTTATGTAAAAAGTTCTAAAGAGTCTAAAAGAACTACTAGAACTAATAAATAAATTCAACAGGATCCAAGATCAATTGTGTTTTTATGAACAATCCAAAAATAAATTTTTTTAATGTTACTTTAAATTAATTTAAAACGCAGAAGAAATTGCAAAATTAGACATTTGGGACAACAACAAAGTAAAAAGGTTCTACATAGCAAAAACAATCTACAAAGTAAAAAGACAACTTACTGAATAGGAGAAAATATTTTCAAAACATTTATTTAATAAGGGGTTAATTTCCAAAATATATATAAGGAACTACTACAACTCAAACAGTAAGAAAACTAATAATTTTAAAATGGGCTGAACACTTGAATAAACTTTTCTCCAAAGAAGGCATACAAATGACCAACAGGTATATGAAGAAGTATTCAAAATCACTATCAAGGAAATGCAAATCAAAATCACAATGAGAAATTACCTTACACCTGTAAAGATGGCTATTTTCAGAGAAACAAAAGACGAGTGTTGACAAAAATGTGGAGAAATTAGAACCCTTTTACACTGTTAGTGGGAATGTAAATTGGTGCAGCCATTATGGAAAACAGGAAGGAAGACTCTTCAAAAAATTACAAATAGAACTACCATATCAGCCAGCATTCCCACTTCTGGGAACTTGCTGATAAAGAGTTGAAATCAGGATCTTGAGGAGATCCTAACATTCCCATGTTCATGGCAGCACTATTTGCAATAGCCAAAGTGTGGAAACAACCTAAATTTCTATAAACAGATAAATAGATAAATAAAATGTACATATATACATATATATACAATGGAATATTATTCAGCCTTTAAAAAGAAAAAAAAATCCCACAGTATGTGACAACATGAATGAACTTTGGGGACATGTTGCTAAATGAAATAAGCCAGTCATGGACAAATATGGCATGATTCCATTTATATGAATTATAAAAATAGTCAAATCATAAAAGCAAAAATAGATGGTGGATGCCAGGGGAAATGGGAAGAGGGGAAGGAGGAGTTACTAATCAATGTATATAAAATTTCAATTATGCAAGATGAATAAGTTCTAGAAATCTGCTCTACAACATTGACCCTATAGGTAACAATAGTGTATCATATGCTTAAATATCTGTTAAGAAGGTAGATCTCATGTTAACTGTTCCTACATAAAACTAATTAACTAATTTTTTAAAATTAAACAAGAAGTTGCAAATATTGTAGAACATTAATATGATTGCTTTACCTGCTTTTTCTTAATAATAACATCTTACATAGTCATAGCAAAATACTGAAACCAGGAAATTGACATAGGTATAATATTATTATAATACTACAAACTACATACCTTATTTCAATTTCACAGTTTTCACTTGGACTCATCTGTGTTTTGGGTGTGTTCTACAGTGAAATTTTATCAGTTGTATATATTTATATAATGGCCAACACAATCAGGATACAGAAGTGTTCCATCACCACAAAAAACTCAGTCATCATACCCCTTTATAGTCTACATTCCCAACTGTAACACCTGACCAGCACTGATCTGTTCTCTATCACTATAATTTTGTTACTTTGAAAGTTATATAAACGGAATCAAGTACGTAAGCTTATGAGAGTGGCTTTGTTTCCCCACTCAGCATAATGCCCCAGAGATCCATCTAAGTTTTTATGGATATCAGTAATTCGTTTGTCTTCATGACTGAAGAAGTATTCCCATTACATGAATGAACAAGTTTCTTTGGATAAACTTCACCCATTGAAGGACATTTGGGTTATTTGCAGTTTAGGGAATGCTACAAATAAAGTTGCTATGAACATTCGTGTACAGGTGTTTGTGTGCATATATGTTTTCAAGTCAGTAGGATAAACACCCAGGATTGTGTTTCCTGGTTCCTATGGCAAGCATAGGGTATAAATTTGTAAGAAACTGCCACACTGCTCTCTGAGAATTGCATCATTTTACTTTTCCACCAGCAATATATGGCAGACCCAGATGTTCCACATCCCGTCAATATTTAGTGTTGCCACTATCTTCTATTTTAGCCATTCTGATAAATGTATACTGTTATCATGGTTTTAATTTGCATTTATCTAATGACCAATAATGTTGAACATATTTTTATGTGTTTATTTGTTCTCCAGATATCCTCTTTAAGTATCTGATCAAGTTCTGATCAAGTACTTGTGGTCCCATCTTCCTTTTTTTTTTTTTTTTTTTTTTTTTTTTTTTTTTGAGACAGAGGTCTCACTATGTTGCCCAGGCTGGTTTTGAATGCCTGGCCTCAAGCCATCCTCCTGCTTCAGCCTCCCAAAATGCTAGGATTATGGTATGAACCACCACATCTGGCCTGTTCCTATCTTTTGATTCCACAATAATTTCTAGGAATTAATCCATAAGAGCTAAAAATAAGAATTCTCCATAAGACCTAGACATATGTGAAAAAAATACATATGTATGGATGTTTACTGCAGCATTTTCTTCACATTAAACTAGAAATAATATGGTGTCTAACAACAGGATTTCAGAGTCCAGCAAAAATGGTTTACTCAGCTAATACATAAACTCTCTCCCTATAAAATATAGTGTTGTTGAATAAACATTTAATATAGTACATTTAAAACACAATACATTTTAATATACAGTTATCACAAAAACAGAACTCCTCAGAATCCAGAACTGAAAAGATTTCTCAGAGCTAGGATTCCAGGAGTATATGCTGACTTTTTTTGTGGGCTTGAACAGGTTACTAGTCCAATAATAGGAGAATCATTATTTTAATGCACACGAAGACACGGGTGACAACAGCTTTATTCACTCAAGATTGGACATAGGAACTAAGATCTGGGAATAAAGCTGAGAACCTTTAAAGACTGTAATCCCAGTGAAGAGAAAATTAAAATGCTCCATGAACCTACCCAGTGAGTTGACAATAAATCTTCGGAGGGAAATTAAATCCCAGTGACTGGGCCTCACATAGGTAGAGTTTGCGCATTCTAAATTTAGAGGCTAGGATCCACCAAGCCAATAAATGAGCATAAACATTTGTTTTGGACACCCTAAACAGGCCAATAGGAACAATTGCAAACTCTGGAGAAATAACCCAGACTACAAGGGATTCTTCCTAAAAAAAATAAGCTCCCCTTAAGGTAAGCTGACAAAAAAGTTAAAAATTATAGTTGGAATAATCAAACATGGCAAAGACATCAGACATTACAAACAATTAGCATTCCAGTAATTTGAGGAAAGGCTTATGGATTTTTCTGTTATGATTCTATAACCACGCTATTCAACGTAAACATAACACAAGTGAGCCACAAGTATGAGTCACATTTGTTATTTTAAATGCAATTAAATTTTCACATTAAAGAAGTAAAAGTGCCAGACATGGTGGGCCACACCTGTAATCCCAGCACTTTGAGAGTCTGAGGTGGGCAGATTGTTTGAGACCAGGATTCGACACCAGCCTGGGCAACATGGCAAAACCCTGTCTCTGCAAAAAATGCAAAAATTAGCCAGGTATGGTGGCCTGCACCTGGACTCCCAGTTACTCAGGAAGCTGCAGTAGGAGGATCCCTTGAGCCCAGGAGGCGGGGGTTGCAGTGAGCCTAGATCATGCCACTGCACTCCAGTCTTAGAGACAGAGCCAGACCCTGTCTCAAAAATAAATAAATAAATAAAAGAAATAGGTGAAACTAATTTTAATAATATAGTTTAACTTAATTTTATTTTTGATTTTAGCTTAACATCTTTCTTTCATACTAAGACTTTGATATCTAGTGGCTATTGGCTATCATCATATTGGACAGTGTAAGTCATAAAATAAGTAAGTATAAAATGCATAATATGAGTCATGACTCATTCATTCAATCATGATTTATCAAGTATCCACTATATGCCAGATATCAGGAAACTTTGGTGCACTAAATAAACAAAGTGCTTGCCTTCATGAGGCTTAAGTAATAATATGAGTGTAAAAGGAGAAAGAGGGAACATGGAGAAACAGATAATTAACTAGAAAATATGTATCATGCTACATGGTAATATGTATTATAGAGAAAAATCAGGCAGGGTAAAACTCCTAAAGATGTCTGTGTATGTGTGTGTCTGTGTCTGTCGGTCTGTCTCTCTGTGTGTGTGTGTGTGTGTGTGTGTGTGTGTGTATGTGTGTCTATGTGTTGGAATGGTTTGTGGGGGTATTATTTTATATCAAGTGATCAGTAAACGCCTCACAGATAAGATTATATTTGAGCAGGGTCTTGTAAATCAAGAACCAAATACTGTAGAACATCTTAAAAATATACAGTCACTGAGATTCTTTAAAAGAGCTCAATGCATGGATTAAGCAGAGGATTAGATATAGCAGAAGAAAGGATTAGAGCTCAATTCAGAAAATACGGCATGATAAATATTTTGAAAACTTCCCAGTTATAAAGTAACTATATTTTGCTCAATTGACCAGAAACAGCTTTTTAAATTTATGGGTCTATTTATAAACTATACCACCTCAATCAGCACTGTCAAGTCTAAATATAATGCAAGTCACATATATAACTTTGTATTTTCTAGTAGCCACATTAGACAAGTAAAACTAAATAGGTGAAATTAATTTTAACAATATACTTTAGCAACTGAATAATATATTAACCCAATATATCCAAAATATTATTTTAACATGTGGCACTAGCCACATTTTCTGTGCTTAGTAACCATATGTACTAGTAGCTACCATATTACACATTGCAGCACTAGATGCTTCATAAATTACTGCAGACAGCCTTTCAAATGCTTAACTAAACACTAGGTTGATTAAACCAAAAAATTGAAATTAAAAAAAGAAGCTAATGTTATGGACATTCTAGGGAATTTTGCCTTTCTCAGAAACTTCTGTTTCTTGTGTGTTTATGGCTGTGCTGGGATTGAATGATATGCACTTTGACTAACCTAGTCAATGAGAGGATTACTATTTCTATCCTGAAGGCAGACATACAGAAAGAAAGGGACATAAAAGGAAACACAGTGAAACATCAAGTAAGAAGAAGCACAGAAAGAGAGTAAGCCCATGCATGCATCTACACACATAAACACAGACAAGAGGAGTGAAAAATGGGTTGAGAGAGAGAGACAGAGGAGACAGCCTCCTCTCCAGCCCAGATTAGAAATTGAACATGGGACCTCCTCTCTCCCCTTGAAGCATAGGGCCCTCCACTTTAAGTTGTGCTTCCAGAAGCACTACTCAGTGGTAGAAGATACCGTTGATTGCCGTAACTATGGTCTGAAACTCACAAACAGGACTGTATCAATTTCAACCTTACTCAAGGCTCCACTTGTCTGGAGACAGCAGACTTGAAATCAATGATTCCAGAGACTAAATGAAGAAGCTGAATTCAGCAGAAGCATAGAGGTGGCTGCAGAAGTATGCCCTACTAGAACTTTAAAAATGTAGAGTGTGAATAATTGTTTTTGCCTCAGAAATCTCTAAATGAAAAGCCAGATTTCATATCTTGGGTTCCTCAACTAGGAAACGTATACTACATGTACACTAAAATAATTGGCACAAGCATTGTACAGACCTGTTTTTAAACTCATTTACATTTGACAACTATTGATTTAATTGGCAAGTACATGCCTCTGATACAATTCTAAAGTGTGATGTGAGTGTGTTTGGTACCCCTAAAATGCTTTAACTCTAAGCGGGGACCTTGTTTGAAGGGGCAAAGTAACACTATGATAGAAGCCCCATGGACTGTGAATCTGAAGTGTGTATCCTGAGTCTGGTTATATTTTTAAACAGCAACACAACCCTATCAACTAGTTATCCTCTCAGTTTACTTGCATGTAAAATTATCACATTGGATGATAAGATTTGCTCTGGTTTTATAAACTATGATACCACTTCTACATAGAAAATAATGATAAACAAAAATGTTAATATATTTTTTTTTACATAGAATGAAATAGAATAAGAAAGGTTTGATTCATAAGGCGACTCTAGATATTTCTAGGCCTGTCCACTGCAAGGTAACTAGATAATTTCACAATAAATAAATTCTCAAGAAACAAAATGAACTCCAATTTCCCCACTTCAATCCACCAATTGCCCTGAGTGTAGAGTCTATGTTGGAGTTGTAAAAAAAAAAAAGGGTAGTTATTAAACAATGTATAAATATTTAAAAATGTAATACTTTACCTTTGAAACGCCAGTGATCAAGTAACTTCATAATTAACCTCAAGAAAATTAAAACATATGTATATTCAGAAACAGTTTCCCAACAGTTCTTCATTTTCCAACACCATTCACCGTGGCTATTCACCTTCATTTCTAGTGTCACCTTTTCAGAAACCATTTGCCACCAGGTCATGCCTTACAGCTGTTATTCCCAGCTTCTTCCTTACATCTGACAAGTTTTGCAACTAAATGTCTCTAACTCTTACTGATGGATAGTTAGTCATAGTGTGGCTTTGTTTGCTACCTTCCTAGGTTACAAAATCTGCAATGCATATTTCATTTATGTTATTTTTTTCATGCAGCTGCTCAATACAAATACGACAATGTATACAATTTGGTGGTTTGTTTCAATATGCAGACTTCATGGAAGCCTCTGCCCAGAACGAGCAATCAGCAGAACCAGCACAACACTGCCAGAAATTTTACAAAGGCAATTCAAACAACCCTATAATTTAACTTTTATTTTTATGTAATGATGTTTGTATACTATTTCAAATTGAAATGTAATTAATTTAGAGTCTTCTAATGCAGATTTTTGGGTAAGCATCAGTGATTTTACAAAGACAAGCAAAGGCCACCTAATATTGTCCAGTACAATTAGTTTTCTGATTGACAGCTAAAACTTCCCATTTATTCAAGTTATTGACACTTTCATGCGTCAAGCTGAAATACTGTTATTCTCTGAACTGTGAAATTTCAAAGAGATTGTTCCATTCTGGAAACAAATAACCATGTTAGGGGAGAACACTGAAGGCTACCACTATTATTTCTAATACTCACAAATTCTTAAGTTTGGTTCAAATAAATGTCCTGATAATGGGAAATAATATTGAAAATATTGTGGCATTCCACTGTTGAAAAGCAGTATGATATATATGAATTTTGAGTTAGGCAGCAGAATTTGAAGTTTGACTCCAACTCCACTCTGTACAATGCCTCATATAAAGTAGATGCTCACTAAATATTACTTCCCTTCCCTTATTGGTTTTCCCTAAAGTCAAGTAGAAAAATGAGTTTTGATGTAAATCTATGGGCAATGAGGAGTTATTGAAAATGTTATTTTAATGTGAAAAAATTAATATGATATTTTAGATAAGAGATAAAGAAAGAGTGGAGTCAAGGAGATTGATTAATATAATCTGGACTATGATGGGGGCAGGAACAAGCATTATAAAATCTTTACTTGCCTACCTAGTTATTCATCTATCTATAACTGTTTGTTTGTTTAGAAAGAACATTCCCATCTCCAACAATAAACTTGTGAAAGAGGTATTATTATTATTCTGTTTTCGTAGAGGAGAAAAGTGATGTTTAGAGGTCATTTATTTTTCCCAAGGCCAATATAACTATATAACTAAGTGTTGGGCTCAGAGCTTTAAGACAAAAGATACCTATGCTTATTCTTATAATATACTCCATCTTATGAGACTATCAAAAAGCATGAAGCTGCCTACTGGATATGGATTGGGAGTTGAGGGATAAATCAAATCATATTCAAAATTTTGTAGTAATAACTAAGGGAAAAATTAAAGTCAAAGAAGGAGTTGAGATAGTATGGGGAATGTGAGAAGGAGATTGGTAAAATAGTTAGCCTGGGATATACTAATTTTAAAGTGGTGTTGGACATCCAAATGGAGCTTCCACTATGCATTTGAACATGAGGGGTTGCCAGAGTATCAGGCTTGGCTCTGTAGAGTTATACAGTGAGACAGGAGGCTACAAAAATGGACATAAGCTGTGAGAGGGACACACTCAAGTAGAGGGCCACCAATAGTACCTACATAACATCCATATATAGGCAAAAAGAGGAAGTAAAGGAATAAGCCAGAAGGATGGCGATGAAGCAAGCATAGATATAAAAAATCATGTTCAGCATAGAAACCAAGAGAGGAGTAGGAGGACTGTCACTTTTTGAGCATCCACCAAGTGCCAGGCACTTCACCTATACGTTAATTCAATTCTAAAACAACTCACTAGACTCATGTACTGCATTTTCCATATTTTTTAGATGCAGAAACTATGGTCAAAGAGGAAAGCCGTCCTGTTCAACAACATACAAAAAAAAAATCCTGACAAATGTCAGGATTTCAAGTTAGTACTGTGAGACTCAAAATCTCATGTTTTTTCCCATTTTGTAGAAGAGTCACTAGTGATTAAGTGCTGCTGTTTATCAAGGAGAAATGTCACAGGATTGGGCAATTAGAGTACTGGGGATGGGACTAAGATTCCAAGTAGATAGGGTTTAGTAGGGTATGAAAAAGTGAAAATATGTTGGATATCACTCTCTGAAGAAGTTAGACAATGATGGCAAGAAGAAAGAAGAGATAATAAACACAGGAGAGATCTGATCTGATGATACAACCTCTCACTTTCCTTTCTATACTGGTGAGTCCAGTACTTTTGTAATTTCATGGCTGAATTAAAGTGCTGAAGCTGGAAGTTCCTGCCAATCACCTGATCTCTTTGAGTGATAGATAAGGAAACAGTTGTAATGGAGGTTAAATGGCAGGCCCAGACAGTCAGGTCCCATGTAGAGCTGGGTTGACAAGCCCAAGTCTCTTGATTCCTAGTTTAACGCTTTTGTGGAAAGTATTGACTATAGCACACTGCTTCATCAAAACTTCTTCCTCAATCTAGCTCACACTTGGATAGCATGGGGTTTACCTAAAAATATACTAACTAATATCTCCATCAACCTGTAGTCCAGATAGAATTTGGAAGATTTCCCACAGGGAGAAGTAACAAGGGAAATAATTAAAAATATATACCATTAAGAAGGCATTGTATGTGTATTAGTCCATTCTCACATTGCTATAAAGAAATATCCAGTCTTTATAGATTGGATAATGTATAAAGAAAAGAGGTTTAATTGGTTCACAGTTCTACAGGCTGTAAAGGAAGCATAGCAGCATTGGCTTCTGAGGAGGTCTCAAGAAGCCTCTGATCATGGTAGAAGGCAAAGGGGGAGCAGGTGTCTCATATGGGAAGAGCAGGAGCAAGAAGGAGTGTGGGGAGGTGCCATATACTTTTAAACCACCAGCTCTCATAGACCTCATTCACTATGACAAGGACTATACCAAAGGAATGGCATTAAGCCATACATGAGAAGCCCCCCGGCCCCACGCCATGATCCAATCACTTCCCACCAGGTTCCACCTCCAACATTGGGGGTTACAATAGGATTACAATTCATCATGAGATTTAGGTGGGGACATAGGTCCAAACCGTACTGGTACGTATTTTAGTTAACTTTCCGAATTTCAGTTTTCTTTTCTAAACTTCAATATTCAAAGAATCCAGGATGTTCTTTAGCACAGAACAACCATAATTTTTGTATTATCTACCACTTGTTTTACTTATCAGCTTTTTTCCTTCTTTAGAATTTGAACTTCCTTGAAAGTAACAACTGCTTTATGTGTTTATATATTTTTTACAAGAGGTAGCAAAATATAGAGTATATGTTGGACAATGAATATATACTTTTTGAAGGACTAATAATAACACATAGATGTATGAACTCTTTGGAACAATTTTCCAAAGGCATGTTTTTAAGCAGTCATGAATCAACTGCCCCATGAAAAAAATGTGTGAAATCCAATTACTTTCATATTTGGGCATCTGGTTCTTTACTTGATACAACCAATGCTGAATGAAGTGAGACAGGGTTAAAGAGAAACTCAGGTAAAATTCTAAGTATGTTATCTATTTATTTAGTTTATCATTTTCTACTAAAAAAAATAAAACGTTAATTACAGATAACATGAGCAATGCAAAACTGAAACAAAGAAGAAAATAAAAATTACAAATAAACCCACTATCCATGGGTAACAGCAGCTTGAATTTTATTTCCTTTTATTCTTTTTATACCTATAAACACACATGTATTTTTATATAGAAGGGGTGAAAATGCATGTAAATTTTGTATAAATTTTTGTATTTCATATTGAAAAGTAAGGGTTTCTCTATGTTACTAAATATCCATCGAAAATATGATTTTAAAATACAAGTAAGATCGGGAGCAGTATCAAAATAGCTGAGTAGAGGCATTTGATACTCACCTGTTCCATGGAGAAAAAAACAAACATAATGAATAGATTATCATACTTTGAATAGATTATCTATTTATTTTATCAGGGGTTTCTGCCTTTGCTTCATTCTCATTTTCCTCTTGCCGCCCGCTGCCATGTAAAAAGTGCCTTTTGCCTTCAGCCATGATTCTGAGGCCTCCCAGCCATGTGGAATTGTAAGTTCAATTAAACCTCTTTTAGTTCCCAACTTCAGGTATGTTTTTAATCAACAGCATGAAAATGGACTAGTAGAGTCTCGAAGCAGCACAAGAATTTAACAGAGAAGTGATGGGAACCACCAAAACAAAAATGAAGAGAGAAGCAAGGCAGCCTGTTTGGCTGGATTGGCTGAAAGTCTGGAGACTCTCTAATACACAGAAAGTGTAAGAGATCCCCAGCTATTCACATCCTCACCATGAATTCCTAAATCATAGCCATGGGATATCTCCTCAACATTCATGGGTCCCTGGACTAACATAGGAAGCTGCTTCAAGACTCTACTAGTCCATTTTCATGCTGTTGATTAAAAACATACATGAAATTGGGAACTAAAAGAGATTTAATTGAACTTACAATTCCACATGGCTGGGGAGGCCTCAGAATCATGGCTGAAGGCAAAAGGCACTTTTCACATGGCAGCGGGTGGCAAGAGGAAAATGAGAATGAAGCAAAGGCAGAAACCCCTGATAAACCCATCAGATCTCATGAGACTTACTCACTATCACGAGAATTGCATGGGAAGACCAGCCCCCATGATACAATTACCTCCCCCTGAATCCTTCCCACAACACACAGGAATTTTCTAGATACAATTCAAGTTGAGATTTGGGTGGGAACACAGTCAAACCATATCAGAGACCTGGAAAAGGCATCCCTTCAGGGAAGAGCTCATGCTGGGTTCCGCACACCCTAGAGTCATAAGCAGCTGCAGCACAGCACCATTTTGAGAGCTCAGCCTCAACCACAGTGCAGCCTGCCCTGAGGCTCAACAGCCTCTGCATCTCCACATCCCTGGAGCCCCATTAACATTTCCCAGCAGCAGCCACCACCATGACCAGGGTCCTGAGGCAGAATTCACTGTCAAAGACCCTGTGCCCACCCCCTCCCCAGCAGAGGGGTGGCTGCATATTTTCACATGCCCCAAAGACAAAATGAACTGCCCACAGCTACCACCGTTGCAGGGCTGAAGTGTGAGCAAAGTGCACCCTCAAACCACCACCCTATGGCTGTTCTTACTGAAAGCAACCCCACCCTCCCCAGTGGCAGGATCACAGGGTAGCTGATGCTGCCACTACCTGAGCACGCTGTCCTAGGGCCTGGGGATCACTCCATCCCTGCGTACAACAGCCAGGGGGCCTGAGGGCAGGTCTGTCTGTCCTGGATCCACCCACAGAGCCAGAGCATGCTGTCCAGGGGCCTGGGGATCACTCAGCCTAGTCCACCACTGCTGGCACCTGATCATTCCTCCTGAGAACTGAAGTTGAAACCACTCAACCTGCCACTGCCACCACTTCTGGCACGCATCTACATGTGGCATCTGCAAGTCTGTCCAACCCATCTCAGCCACCACTGACACCAACGCAAACTGCTTGGGTCCCAGAGGACTGTCCCATCACTGCTACTGCCATTGCCTATACAGTGCTTGCTGAGCAGGGGCTCAAAAACCCACCCAGCCCACTGCTGCCATTCCTGACACCTGAACAAGACACCTGAAAATCCAAGAATCAGCCCACCTTGACCCACTAATACTAATGTCAGCATAAGCCACACTGGGGCCCACAGACAGGCACACTCAACCCACTGCTGCCACCACTGGGCCCACAGACTGAGCCACATGGCATCTCAGTCCCCAGCAAAACTTCACCACAGCCTCCACTAACAACTATGCTCTAAGTCATGAAGGAAATCACGGATATCACTAATGCTACTTACAGACAAAGAAATTATATGGAGACTACACTAGTGCATGTATCCTGAATCAAAACCAGTGTCCTACCCAACCAATACCATAGATACATCTTCAGGAAAAAGTCCTCCCCTACAAAAGCAAATTTCAAAAAAAATGGAAGAAGCAACTATTACAAAAGTTGTGGAAAATATCACATAAGGACACATAAAAAAGCAAAGAAATATGAAACCTCCAAAAGAACACAATAATTCTGCAGCAACAGATCCTATTCAAATAAAATTTACAAAATCCCGGAAAAAGAATTCAGAATACTAATCTTAAGAAGCTCAGTGAAATACAAAAGGATACGGAAAACAAAGAACTCAGAAAAACAATTCAGGATATGACTGATAAATTTACTAAAGAGAGAGAGATCATAAAAGAAGAATCAAACGGGAACTCTGCACCTATAGAATTCATTGAATGAAGCACAAAATAGATTCAAATGCTTTAATAATAGGCTTAATCAAGCTGAAGAAAGAATCTCAAAACTTAAAGACCACTCTTTTAAAATAACCCAATCAGATAAAAATAAAGAAAAAAGTATAAAAAAGAATGGGCAAAGCCTATATGACACATAGGATACCATAAAGTGGCCAAATATTTGAATTTTTGGTGTTTCAGAAGGTGAAGAGAGAACAAAAGTGCTAGAAAATCTATTTTAAAAAATAATAAGCAGAAACTTCACAAGTCTAGCAAGAGATTTAGGCATCCAGACACAAAAAGCTCAAAGATTACCAAACAGATACAATTGAGAAAGATCTTCTCCACAGCACATTATAGTCAAACTGTCAAAAGACAAAAAGTCCAAAAAGAGCAAGACAAAAGCATCTAGTCATTTATAAAAGAACCCCCATCAGACTAACAATATATTTCTTAAACAGAAGGCTTATGAGCCAAGTGGGATTTATCCTAGGGAGGCAACGATGGTTCAACATATGCAAATCAATCAATATGATAAATTACATCAACAGAATGAAGGACAAAAAAACATATAATCACCTCAATAGACAGATAAAAAGCATTTGACAAAATTCAAACTCCTTCATCATAAAAACTCAAAAAACTAGACATCAAAGGAACATACTGTAACATAAGAAAGGAATAAAGGCCACATATGACAAGCCCAACTTAATATCATATTGAATGAGAAAAAGCAGAAAGCCTTTCCCCTAAGAAACAAGACAAGGGTATCCACTTCGACTACTCCTATTCAACATAGTACTGAAAATCCTAACCAGAGCAATTACTCTAGAGAAAGGAATCAAATATGTCCAAATTGAAAAAGAAGACAAATTGTCACTACCTGCTGATGATATGATCTTATATCTAGAAAAACCTAAAGACTCCGACAAAAAGCTCTTAAATCTGATAAACAGATTCAGTAAAGTTGTGGAATAAAAAATCATCAAAGATTGGTCATGCTTCTATACACCAATAATAAACTAGCTGAGAAAGAAATCAAGAAGGCAATCCCATTTACATTAGCAACAAAAAAAACTTAATCAGGAATAAGTTTAACCATGAAAGTTCAAGAGTTCTACAAAGAAAATTACAAAACACTGATGAAAGAAATTGAAGAAGACACAAACAAAAGGAAAGACATCCCATGCTCATGTATCGTAATCATTATCTTTAATTACCATATTGCCCAAAAGGATCTACAAATTCAGTGCAACCCCTATCAAAATATCAACATCATTTTCAAAAATATAACAATCCTGAAATGTGTATGAAACCAGAAAAGAGCCCAGATGGCCAAAGCAACCCTGAACAAACAGAACAGAGCTAGGGGTATCACACTCCTTGACATTGAAATATATTACAAGGTTATAGTAACCAAAACAACATGGTACTGGTTTAAAAAAAAAAAAAAAAACAAAAAACAGATGCATAGACCAATGGAAAAGAATAGAGAATCCAGAAAGAAATACATATATTTACAGCCAACTGATTTTGACAAAGATACCAAGAACATACTTTGGGGAAAGGACGAGCTCTTTAATAAATGATGCTTAGAAAACTGGACATCTGCATGCAGCAGAATAAAACTGGATCCCTATCTCTCACCACCTACAGAAATCAACTCAAGAGGTATAAAAAATTCATCTAAGATATGAAACTATAAAATTACTAGAAGAAAACAAGGGACATATTTCAAGATACTAGTCTAGGCAAACATTTTATGGCAAGACCTCAAAATCATGGACAATAAAAACAAAAATAGATAAATGGGATTATATTAAGTTAAAAAGCTTGTTCATAGCAGAAGAAACCATCAACACAGCGAAGAGACAACCTGTTGAATGGGAGAAGATACGTACAAATTATTCATCCAATAGGTAGCTAATATCCAGAATATACAATGAACTCAACTTAATAGGAAAAAAACCCAATCTCATTGAAAAGTGGGCAATAGATATGAATAGATACTTCTCTAAAGAAGTCATACCAGTGGCCAATGGGCACAGGAAAAAAAAATGCTCAGCATCACTAATGATCAGAGAAATGCAAGTCAAAACCACAATGTGATATCATCTTACCCCGGTCAGAATGGCTATTATTAAAAAGACAAAAGAAGAAAACAGATGTTGGCAAGACGCAGAGAAGAGGGAACTCAATGCTGGTGGGAAAGTAGATTAGTACAGCCATTGTGAAAAACAGTATAAAGACTTCTCAAAGAAAACTAGAACTACAACTACCATACACTCTAGCAATCCCACTACAGGGTATGTATCCAAAGGAAAAGTAATCTGTATATAAAAGGGATCCCTGCACTCACATATTTATTGCAGCACTATTCACAATAGCAAAGACATGGAATGAACCTAAGTGTTCATAAAAAGACTAATGGATAAAGACAATGTGTTACGTATACACAATGGAATACTATTTGGCCATAAAAAGGATAAAATAATGTCATTTGCAACAACACAGATGGAACTAAAGGTCATTCTGCTAAATGAAATAAGCCAGACATAGAAAGACTAATCTTGTATGTTCTCACTCACATGTAGGAGCTAGAAGTCAATTTCATGGAGGTAGAGAGTCAATGATAGTTACCAGAGGCTGGGAAGGGTGTGTTGGCAGGAAGGGGAATGAAGAGAGGTCAGTCAATAGGTACAAAGATACAATTAGATAGAAGGTTTAAGATCTAATATTTGATGGGAAAAACTTTTGCAAGCTACCCATCTGACAAAGGGATAATACCCAGAATCTACAAAGAACTAAAACAAATTTACAAGAAAACAAACAAAAAAACAAAAAAACCACCAAAAGGTGGGCAAAAGATATGAACAGACACTTTTCAAAAGAAGACATTTATGTGGCCACAAACATGAAAAAATGCTTGTCATCAGTGGTCATTAGAGAAATGCAAATCGAAACCACATTGAGATACCATCTCATGCCAGTTGGAATACTGATCATTAAATAATCTAGAAACAACAGATGCTGGAGAGGATGTGGAGAAATAGGAACGCTTTTACACTGTTGGTGGGAGTGTAAATTAGTTCAACCATTGTGGAAGACAGTGTGGCGATTCCTCAAGGATCTAGAGATAGAAATAGCATTTGACCCAGCAATCCCATTACTGGGTATATATCCAAAGGATTATAAATCGTTCTGTTATAAAGACACATGCACACGTATGTTCATTGCAGCACTGTTTACAATAGCAAAGATCTGGAACCAACCCAAATGTCCATCAAGGATAGACTGGATAAAGAAAATGTGGCACATATACACCATGGAATACTATGTAGCCATAAAAAAGGATGAGTTCATGTCCTTTGCAGGGACATGGATGAATCTGGAAACCATCATTCTCAGCAAACTGACACAAGAACAGAAAACCAAACACTGCACATTCTCACTCATAAGTGAGTGTTGAACAATGAGAACACATGGACACAGGGAGGGGAACATCACACATTGGGGTCTGTTGGGGGGTGGGGAGGTAGGGTAAGGATAGCAGGGGGTGGGGAGGTTGGGGAGGGATAACATTAGTAGAAATACCTAATGCAGGTGACGGGGGGATGGATGCAGCAAACCACCATGGCATGTGTGTATCTATGTAACAATCCTGCATGATCTGCACATGTACCCCAGAACCTAAAGTATATTTAAAACAAAAAAAAGATCCAATTTTTGAAAGCAGAGTAGAGTGACGATAGTTAGCAATAATGTTTTGTATATTTCAAAGACATTGTGTGCATGTAACAAAATATTACATGTATCTCACAAGTATGCAAAATATTCTGTATCAATTAAAAAAGGGAGAAGAGGACTGAGATACATAAAGTATATTTACATGCATTAACTCTTATTTTTTAAAAAAGAAAATGCAACTGGTTACTTCTGAAAGGATGTTAAATAAATAACAAGTCATTATTTTGGAATTTAGCAAATGAAGGAGATAATTATGTACATATCCTGCCTTTCCTATACAAATTGCACTACTAGGTAGACAAATAGTAGATATGGAGAAAGGTATCTTTATAGCAGTATTTCAAGTAGTATGTGAAGAAAAAAATGATAGAATATCTTCATCTTGAAAACACTAAAAAAATTAATGATTCTAGTCATTGAGCATCAATAGCTATTCACATCACCAAAAATGAAAAAAAATAAGATATTATGTATTTCTGATAGAAGAAGATAATCCCACCTATGAAAAAGTCTCCTCTCACTCCCCAAGGTTGTTCTGAGGATTAAGTGAGGAATTTTAGGTAAAGCTCTAAGGCACAAGGCTGGGCACATCACACAAAAAGGCTACTTTCCTTCTTTAACCACACCTTTTCCTAGATACCAAGGCAGTGGTTGTTTCTATTACTATTGCTGTTTGGAAAGACAATTTACAGTCTAAGAAAATATCCCAAATTCCTTGACAGAGGGCATGGCAGCATCCCACCACCACAGTAAAACAATTATGTCCTCTTTGACACTGACTCTCCATCCACTCAGTGTCTCCCTCCTCTATCCCTTTCAGAGCAACATAGATCTAATATCAGTCACCCATATGAAGCACAATTATGTTTCAAAGCTAGAGCTGAACTGGCTGAGAGATACCTGTTTCCAACGTCATAGGTATCCTCCAAATTCAGTGCCAGTGCAGAGAACTCTTTAGGAATAGCTTCCCAGTCTCCTCTCTGTTTTGGGAATTATCACTTCCTCTGCATTAATATGGTAACTGTATAAGGGATGCCAGCACACATCTGTTCACACAATGAAGACACAGCTAATAAAAAGGTTAAATTGTGTCCACCCCTCAAAAATTCATGTAAGTTCCAACCTGCAATACCTGTGAATACGAACTTATTTGGAATTAGGATCTTTGAAGATATAATTAAGGATCTTCGAATGAGATCATCCTAGGTGGATCTTAACACCAATAAGTAGTATATTTACAAGAGAAAGTATAGGGATACTGTATTTCCGACACAGAGACACAGCAAACAGGTGCTCAGAAAAGGAGAAACTGGAGTTATATAGCTACGAGTCAAGGAATTCCAAGGGTTGCTAGCAGCCACCAGAAGGTACTAGAGACACACAGAACAGATTGTCCAGCAGAGCCTTCATAAGGAACGAATCGTACTAACAACTTTGTGGATTTCTGGTCTCCAGAGCTGTGAAACAATAAATTTTTCTTGTCTTAAGCCACCAAGTTTATGGTCATTTGTTATAGCAGCCTTAGAAAACTAACGCGCAGCCCCTGGCAAAGCTCACTAATCTAGCTCCAGATGCTACCACTGGAAATCTGTAATTACGACCAGGAAATTCCAATTTCAGTCTGGCTATCTCTTATATGTAAGAAATGTTAACACAGCCTTGTAAACTAGGAAGCAGATGAAGTCATTCTACAGCAAGAGAGAAAAATACACACGGCCTATATCCCATTGGTGCCTGAGGCCCAGATGCACACTTATTCTTGGGTCTTATGAGACACCCCTTTATCACAAAACTGAAAAATCATTCTTTTATGTTCAAACTAGCACTAGTGGATTTCTGTAAGTAGCAGCCCAAAGGGTCCTAGTGCATTTAGGAAACTGCTGCCAAAAGTCCTTCGATAAAGATCAACTGGGGCAATATTTTACTTGGTGGGCGCAGTGCCAGGAAAAGCTGAATTTACTCAAGAACCCTTTAAGGGAAATCAAAGAAAACTTCAAGACTTAGCCACAAGCACAATAGCCAGGGACAATGCAAAAAAGTCACCTTAATTTTCACTGGGCATAACAGCCAAGACCCAGATCTCACACAGGTTGAACATCCCTTCTCCAAAAATGCAAAATCCAAAATACTCCAAAATGTGACTTTTGGAGTGCCAACATGGTGCCACAAGCAGAAAATTTCACACCTAATCTCACATTATGGATCACAGTCAAAATGCATCCAAAATTTGTTTCAGGCACAAAATTATTAAAAGTAACATATAAAATAAAAAATAAATAATATAGCATATGTGATGTCATTTAAAGTATTTTGCTATTGTTGATTATTTAGCTTATAAAGTTTTCACTGGTAAAAACACTTTCATGAATAAAATATTTGTGCATAAGTCTTTTGCTAACATTTCTGGCCATTTCTTCAGACCAGATTCTAACAAGTTGACTTACTAACTACTAGGTCATTGATGCTTAGATCTATTTGCTCTGTTTGTATAAATATCTAAAACTGAGTTTATATGTTCAAACACTTCATACACAGATGAAAGGTCAAACACAATTATGTCGATGATTTTTCTCCAATTAACATGACAAACCTGGTAGTTCATTTAGCACCTAAACTTAGAGTAGTATTTCAAAATCCATTTTCTTTTTAATTATAAAGCAATCATGATAATAACAAATGACTAATCCATTTTCTTTGAGCTATTTTGCTGTCAGCAATGGGAAGGGCATGTGCAAGGTGATGGATTTGGGTTGATTCACTCTTTTCATATGTATATTATAGGACTATGAGGCTAGGGAGCTAGACTGTGGCTATGTAACTGTCTCTCCATACGCGTCATGTCAGATTCCACAAACTTCACCACTCTAGCTTTCTTCAGAGTCATTCTTAATAATTTATTACTGTCTATAGTGTTTGCAGTACTGAGATGATGTTACCATAAGAAATAGCATATGCTGCATACAAACAGGTCAATAACCAACTTGTTTTGATATATGTCAGAAGCCTATTTTATCCAGGGACACAGTTTATCTGTCTTCAAAAATCTATTTTCAGGGGAATCCTACAGGCTAAATCACAACATCATTCCAGTTAGGCAGAGAAAATAACTTTAGCTACAATCTGTCTTCTTGCATTCCAAGCACATACATGTTTGCAATCAAGTCCTCCCAAAGATTATACATATTTCTGCTCTGTCTGAGGAAAAGAAATGTGAGATGCTCTTGTGTGTAATTGCTAGATTTAGAATCTAACTTGCAATTATACATAAAGAAGCAGTGGGTTTTCAGGTCTGAAAATGTCAATATTAAAAAAGGTTAATTTTGTTTTAAAATTGCACCTAATGATTTTTCTGGTTATAAAAATAACATTTATTGCAGAACATTTAGAAAAGCATCAATACAAAATTTAATTACCTCTAATCCTAAAACCTAGTGACAGCTACTGTTAATTATTTTATATAATATTTCAGCCATTTTTCATTGCCTCTATCTGTGTGTGTGTTTAATTGGGCTTATACTGAATATACTCTTTGACAAATGATTTATGCTTATTAATACATCATAAACATTCTACATATGTTATACATATTACATATGCTCTTAATTATCCAAAATTATGTTTTCTTTTGGCTACATTATATTACACTATAAGAATATATGAAACTTATTTGACCAAATAACATATTTTTGGAATTAGGTTGTTCTCTATTTTCTACAATTATAAATAATACTGCAAGCTAGCATTTTGCATATCTCTATTTCCTTAAAATAAATTTCTAGAAATATAATTATAAAGTCAAAAGAAAATAACCTGTTTAAAGGATTTTGAAAGATATTCCTATATTGCCATTTCAATATATACTAGATTGCCATTCAGACTATGTGAAATAGTCAGCTGTAGCAGATGATGTTGGCATCCCACTCATAACCTGTGGCCTATAACAGAGACAGTTTCCATACTCAGCTTCTTATACACTCTGCCCAGGGCTTTCTCTTGTCTCAGAATTCTGATTAGTCCACTAGTGGGAAAGGCAAAAAAATGTGTAGAGAGTAATGCCCCAAGAATTACTCTCAACAACTAAGGGGCAGGAGTATGGATTTAATAAATACCCTAGATTTCTATTTCTTACCTCTCTGTGGGACAACTCCGAGTTGTAGTCCACAGTCTCTTGATGGGTCCCCAGCAGGACTGAGCCCCAGTTGCCCATAGAAAACTACTTATTGGTATTCCCATTATTGTCTTTATTCTCTTCCCTGTCACACTTTCTCATTCCCTCATAGTACCTCCTGGGATCACTTTCCAAATAAACTACCTGTATACAAATCTCTCACAGTCTGCTTTTGATGAAACCCAAGCTAGAATAACCTCCAATTTCCTTTTCCTTTTAGTTTGAGGCTTATTTTGAAGCTGGGAAAAGATTAAGATAGGATTGATAACACCTGTAAAATATATATAAAGACTTAACTGTAAATTTCTAGAGAACTATGTGCTGATGAAGATTGGAGAGGCTTGAAAGACAATGAATGGGCCAGATACTGTGGCTCACACCTGTAATCCCAGCACTTTGGGAGACCGAGGAGGGCAGATCATAAGGTCAGGAGTTTGAGACCAGCCTGGTCAACATGGTGAAGCCCTGTCTCCACTAAAAGTATAAAAATTAGCCAGCTGTGGTGGCAAGTGCCTGTAATCCCAGCTACTTGGGAGGCTGAGGCAGGAGAATTGCTTGAACCTAGAAGGCAGAGTTTGCAGTGAGCCAAGATCACACCAATGCATTCCAGCCTGGGTGGCAGAGGAAGACTCTGCTTGGAAAAAAAAAAAGCCAAAAGACAATAAATAGCATAATTTAAAAAATAATTCTAATTAGCCTAAACTTGAACAAAAATTGCCCTTTATTTTCAATGCAAAAATTGAATTCAAGTATTTATATCATAATTCTCTGTTTTTTAGAAAATAGAAAATATAATACTTTGAATATCTAGGCAATATTATATATTATAAGAAGTATCAGGTCCCTTTCCTTGCTTGGAAGATGGGTTAAGAGAGTCCAATTCAAAAAGGAGGCATGTTACTTATGTTCAGCAAATGTTATGTCTTTATCATGTGAGCAATTCTTAAATTACTAATACACTGTGAATTGAAATGAAGAAGAATTGCAGGGGAGGAAGGTGGGAACAACTAAAGATGCTCCTTGACTAGATGTGATAAGGTAGATAGAAATTAGTGGCAATGTTTGTTGTATGAGAGGAAAGAACACAAAAGCAGGGCATCAGATTTTGATCATTACTGCTGTGAAAAATAATTTTCTGTGTTGATGGAAATATTCTATCTCTGTACTGCCCAATGTGGTAACCAAGTGCCATGTGTGGCTACTGAGCAGTTGGAATGTGGCTAGTGGGACTAATGCAACCAAGGAACTAACATTTTAATTTTGATGAGTTTAAATGCAAATAACCACATTTGGCTAGCAGATACTCTATTGGACAGCACAAATCCTGACTCTACACTGACTGCATTATACTAGTTACTTACCAAAGATTTAATCTGGGTTGTGAACTTCATTATCCTAAACTACTGAAAAGAAAGATAAAAACATCTTTTAATTTTTAAAGTTCTGGTCTACAAAGGGCTACTTTAAATTCTTTCATTGCGTGAGTGGGAAACAAAGGCGCTAAGATGGAGAGTCAATCAAAAAGAAGACATCAATAATAATATCAAATATTTACATGGTGCTATGTATCAGCTATTCTATGCATTTGATGTGGTTTAACTAGTTTCAACCTATTACAACCTTATGAAGTATACGTCATTATTATTTCCATTTTACAGTTGAAGAAACAGGTATGGAGAGTTTAGGGGATTTGCCCAGAGAGCTAGGAAACTGCAGAGCTGGGAATTAAGCTAGAGTCTGGGCTCTCAAGCACTAGCCCATACGTGCTCTTAGGATTTCAGAATTATAAGAGAGACTATTTCTGATCATCCAACATACATTTAAAAAATACACGGTAAATCATATGTCCTGTTATAAGAAAAGGAAGTATTTATGACTCTTTCCTGGTTAAAAAAATAAATAAATCTGGGAAACATTGGTTACCTTGCTATTCTAAATAAACCAGTTCTACCTGAAAATATTTAATATTCTCCAGCATCAAATGCGAAATAGTTATTATTCATTCAGGAACACCTCACTTGGGATCTTTCTGATCATTTGGGTCCAGGTGATATGCTTGAACATAATTTCTAAATAATCTTTACCATCAAACTCATTTTTGAAATGCAAGAATCAATTCTTTTAAGTCAATTAAATATACAAAACAATGGTCTCATATAATTGTTACGTTAAATAGCAGATTCCTTTAGAAAAAACTTAAAAGTTCTCAAATATAAGAGGTATTTTATCTACATTACCTATGTTTACTGCATTTACTGTGAAAACAAAAATTCTGCCCACGTATAAAAGACACTAAGAAAACCTTGGAATTAAAAGGACCTGCCATTTACTCTCAGCCTCTTCATTTAGGGTAATATAAGGAATTTCTGTACAAAGCTGCCAGCTGCCATGAACAAGGATTAAGAAAGTGATTTACAAGAGTTAATAGAAGATAAACTCTACATTAGATGAAGAGAATTGTAAAAAGGTACTAGAAACAGTATATGACTGATCAAAATGGATTTTAAAAACTTTAAAAGAAATATCACAATATTCAGAGACAAGTTAATCTGTATTAATGTATGTCAGCAAGAAAGTAGGACAAGAGAAAAAGGAAGTTGGCCAGTCACAGGAGGTGGTCTGGTGGAGGTGATTTGCCACAAAGAGTGAGCGATAAATAGGAGGGGAAGACTTGTTAAAAATATATTATTCGACTTGCAGGTTGCTTTATTTTTGTCAAATTGAGGGCAGGCCATAACCCTTCCCACCTACTACAGCCCAGATGAGAACATGTAAAGAAATGAAACAGAGAACAAGCAGCAGACAAGAAATATACAGAGGAAAGAGACCTTCCTGGGGTAAGAAACAATGTATGTACAGTCAAAGACACAATGGAAGATCCAGCAGTGGACGAAGGATCTGTGGATTAGAAAATTCAGAGCAGCAGTAGCTGGAGCTACAGAAAATCCGTTGAAGATGTGTGTTAAACAGTAAGCTTTGAGAAAAAATTAGATATGGATATTGAGAAGTTTTGCAGTTAGCGCAAACCCCTGGTAAAAGGAAGTAGCAATCTGATGCAGACCAGTGTGGATACCAGAATGGCAAAGAGAAGATAATTGGTACAGCACTAGATCAAAGACATTTCCCTTCAACTTCTTCATTAAGGATTTTACCAAGAGCTTGGTGGGATTGATTTAAAGGGAATATCAGAACCAAAAGGTATGGTGTCTGCGGTTTGTATTATATTTTAATATAATCATATGGTTATATTCATTAAACATACACATGCATACATACACACACTATTTAAGTAACTGTTTCATGGACTGTCTCATTCTCATTCCAAATTATGGACATTCTCATTTTGAATTAACCCTCCTGTTGTCTTTACCTGGTCCTGCATCAAAAGAATATGACTAAGGGTTGTTCAATGTAAATATTCAAACTAAACTCCTTCATTAATTGTTGTCTTCAAGATTCTGCTGTCCAAAGAGGACATACAAGTTGAGCAGTAAACTTTTAATTCATTGATGTTTTTCGAGTGTCTGTTACATGGTAGGTTCTAAAGATAAGTTCTCAATTAATGAATGAAACTGTTAATGAATGGTATTATAATAAACCTTACACTTGGCTGATCATGCCATGTCCGTTATTTACACATGTTTCACTATAACCAGCCTTGGGGGGAGTCCCAGAGATTATTTTATTCTTCATTTAAATGAAATTCATTATTTGCTATCTTCTTCAAAGAAGGGACATGCAAGTATTCAAGTCTTAGACATCATATGAACCTTATTGCAATATCTCATCTGAACTTATCCTCTTTGACCTGGAAAG
The DNA here is from genome assembly GCF_009761245.1 of Sapajus apella. Classification (NCBI taxonomy): domain Eukaryota; kingdom Metazoa; phylum Chordata; class Mammalia; order Primates; family Cebidae; genus Sapajus; species Sapajus apella. Next base: position 18,621,960 of record NW_022436957.1, read on the forward strand.
TGTATTTTCTTCTGTTTATCATAAGACTTCACAAGGATCAAGACCATTGAAACCTTCAGCATGAATTTTTCATCAGGGATGTAGGATCTTCCTGGGGCAGTATAAAGCAAGAGTGTGAAATGGCTTCCAAAGAGATAATGATACTCTAAATTCTATTAAAAAACATAGTGTCTGTATCAACATTGTCTCCACTTCTGAATAACACACTTTAAATGGGAAAATGACAAACTGGAATTTGTAGGAAAAATGCAACCAGATTGACAAGGAGATTTTAGATCTTGTCATGTATAGAAAACTTGGAGGAACTCATGATTTGACTCCCTCCCCCTCAAAAATATTTTATCAGTTATCCAAATTTCAGTGAATGACAGTACTATTCACCCAAATGTCAAAAAGCCTAAGAGTTAATCAGTATCTCTTTCCTTTCTTCGTCTCTCTGAATTAAATAAAAATACTAATACCAATTATAATATTAATGCTAATGCAATTATTGCTAACAGTAGCTAAAATTCATCAAGTATTTATGCTCTGTCAGACCCTATGCTAGGAGTTTCACATTCTCTCCATCTCTATAACAGTTATATCTTCCATCTTTCAGTTGATAAATTTGAGACTTAGAGCTATTAATATAGTTGCATATAGTCATAAATGGTAAGGTCAGGATTTACACCCAAGTTTGTCAGATTTCACAATCTGACTCAAGTCCTGTCACGTCTGTCTCTAAAAATGTCTTATCTCTGCCCATTTCTTCTCTTCGATGATACTACTAATCTCATTAAAACCAGCATCATCTCTTACTTAGACTACTCCAGTAGTCTCCTAATTAAAGTTAGGAGTTCATAAGTATTATATCAACCAAGTCTGTCAACAGGTCCATGAGATAAATATTGTATCATGCAAAGGTGAAGAAATCTAGACCAGAGAGGTTAAGTGAGATGCCCAAAGTAACACAGCTAATAAATAGAAGAAGGATCAAATTTGTTATATAATACTCATTGACTTAAATTTACTTTGAAGAAGGTCAACTGGATAAGCAGAGTGGAATGAAACTAAATCAAAAGTATTCAAAGTATTCCCCCTAACATTAATAAAATTAATAAAAATAACAGCAGCATAAAACAATACTTATTATTTCTAATCAAACATATAACAGACCATGACTCAAAGAACTAAACTTCAAAAACTAATATCCTAAGGAAAAAGGCAGTATCTACCAGAGAGGTAGTGAAAGTTTCCTGACCACAGATCTAACCATGAGCCAGACTGATTAAATGGCAAAATCATAGGAACTCCAACAAATATCCATAATCTGGGACAGAAGAAAATTTAGTCAATGTTTCTATTTCATTCCTCTTCTGATTTGGGATGAGTGGCGAAATGCAGAAAATGTAAAATAAATGACAAATTCTTTCTAAGAGAACTAAAGGCTCTACTATCCACACAACTGGGGAAATGATTTAAAGCCAGACTATATCCCTCTGTAGAAATAGGACACATGCCGACTGGAGAGAATTAACCCTGACTCAAGAGGTTTAAGATTTTCTCAAGAAACAGAAACAGACCACATGTTCTAACAGAACCTGCAAAAAGCCCCAGTGGAATTTTCCTGCCATCCATGATACCATGCACTTTCAATATCTAGTCCCAAAACTTATGCTCAGATGTTATAAAATAAGTCAGGGATAGTCAGGCAAAGAGAAAATAGAAATATTCACTGCATGCTTAAATATGGGCAAAATGAATTAGAAACACACAAAAATTTCAAATATGTAAACGTATTACAATACCAAAAAAGAAAGACCAAAAAAAGTAAAGACAGATGAAAAATCCAATCTTAAAGAAAACATAAGACAATAAAACAGAAAGAAAATCCCCACAATTATTTTCCATTGTGGAACAATTTAATAAGGACTTGGATTCATGAAAGCAAAAACATAAACTTAAGTTCATAAAAAAGTAGAATTATATGAAAATAGAGATAGCAGATCTAAGGAACTAAATTAAAAAGCAAGAGAACATAATTTCATAATTAATAGCAATCAGAAATAGCAAAAACAAATTTTTAAAGATGGATGAAAGTTGAATTACCAACATCCACCACAAAGGGATATGTTGAGATAATCAGGGTGAGAGTTATGGATAAAACAGTAAAGAACAATATAATTACAGAAGGAAAAATTAAGTATTGAAATTGTATAGATCTTTTAAAATTTAAAATTGAATGGGAAAACTTGGAAGCAACTAAGGTGACCTTCATTAGGTGAAAGGATAAATAAACGATGACAATGAAGATAATGGCATATTATTATGCTCTAAAAAGAAATGAGCTATCAAACCATGCAAAGAAATGGAGGAAACTTAAATGCATATTATGGTGTGAAGGAAGCCAATCTGAAAAGGCTATGTAGTATATGATTCCAGCTACATGACATTACAGAAAGGCAAAACTGTGGAGATAGTAAAAAGATCTGTGATTTCTAGGAGTCAGGGAAGGGATAGGGATGAATAAGCAGGGCACAGGATTTTTAGGGCATTGAAATTATTCTGTATAATACTACAATGATGCATACACGTCATTATACATTTGTCCAAATCAATATACTATACAACACCAAGAGTGAACACTAATGGACTTTGGAAGATAATGATGTGTCAATGTAGGTTCATCAGTTGTAACATATATATCACTTGGACGTGTGATGTTGATAGTGGGGGAGGCTCCATGTGTTGGGAGAAGGGGGGTTTACAGGAACTCTCTGTACTATTTGCCCAATTTTGCTATGAACCTAAAACTAGCCTAAAAATAGAATCTATTTTTAAAAATATTACAAAACTCAACAAATGGGGTAGATACGATTATTTGTTAATATAATAATATTTCTTTTAGTTATGGAAACAATTAAATATGTAGATTGAAGGTGTAATAAATGCTCTAGGAAAATACCAAATGATCTTACCCTGTGTCTTAGTCCATTTTCTGTTGCTGTAACAGAATACCTAAAGCTGGGTAATTTATAAAAAAATAGGTTTATTTGGCTCATGGTTCTGGAGGCTGGGAATTCCAAGAAGCATTGTGCCAGCATTTGCTTGACTTCTGGTGAAGGCCTCTTGCTATGTCAAAATATGGCAAAGAAACAGAGGGGGAATTGTGTGCATGCAAAGAGGGCAAAACATGAGAGGCAATTTCGCTTTATAACAACTTGTTCTTATGGGAATGAGTCCATTCCCCTCAGAGGGAGAACTCACTCATTCCCAAGAGTGACCTTTCATGACCCACATCCTTCTTAAAGGTCTCATCAGTTCCCATTCTCAACACTGTTACATCAAAGACCAAGGCTCAATATGAGACTTTGTGAGGACAAACCATATTCAAACCATAGCACCCTAGTAAAATTATTGAATTTCAACTATAAATAAAGAATTCCCCAAATATCCATCAAAAGCAAGTCATCTACAGGGAAGAAAACAAGCTCTACTCAGATTTCTCCACAACAATCTTTAATGCCAAAAGACAATGGGGACAACAGCTACATATTCCTAGTGAATGAAATTATATCCCAAGAATATTATAATAAGTTAAGATGTTTTAAAAATGTAAAGGCAACAAGCCTTAATTCTCAAATAGGAAAGATCTAGGGAAAAGAGTATTATAAGCCCTCTTGAAAGAACTAGTTGACAACAAAATCCAGACAATTAAGAGATTAATCAGAACAAAGTATTCAGTAATGGCCAAAGCAAAAGCCCAGGGGATGAGCATTAAATTCAGGTAAGTATAGAATAACACTGAGCAGATGCCAAAATTAATAACACAGAACAAAATTGAATTATTATAAGCCCCAACTATATAAAAAGTAAAAATTTAACTAAAAACAAATTAGAAAGTAGAGGTGAGTTAGGAAGAAATGTAAGAGAGCAATTGGTCTTTTTTTGCATGCTGTAAATTCAATCAATCTTGCCTAAAATTTAACCATATAAATGAAAAATCACAGCTCTAACCTCTTAATAGTATTCAAAATTTATTTGAATTGTGAGGGGAATCGAGAGAGCCAGATACCACTAAAAAATGTTTTCAATTTATAAAACCACGATCTAGTAAATTGAGAGTTAAGAATAGCTTAAGAATAAAAAGAAAGGGCTATCTATAAAAAGGAAAATTCAAAATGATATCAACGCCACTCCAAATAAATAACCACAATAATATTTTCTTCATCAGTTTATTTAGTCCCAGGTAATTAATTGTTCTGATCAGCAATCTGCTTTCATGAAACATGTCTGCTTTCAGATTGAAAAGATTCCTAAAATTCCTAACAGTCCGCAATGTAGTCTGACAGCTTAACCAGCTCCAAATCTTAGTCAAGAATCTATTTCCTAAAGTATCAATAGTTCATGATACATGGGAAAGTCATTCCTTCAAGATTCTGAGACTTTTTTTCTTTTTTGTTTGTTTTTGTTTGTTTGTTTTGAGACGAAGTCTCGCTCTGTGTCCCAGGCTGGAGTGCAGTGGCGTGATCTCGGCTCACTGCAACCTCTGCCTCCCAGGTTCAAGCGATTCTCTTACCTCAGCCTCCTGAGTAGCTGGGATTACAGACATGTGCCACCAATTACAGACATGTGCCGGCTAATTTTGATATTTTTGGTAGAGACAGGGTTTTACCATGTTGGCTGGGCTGGTCTCAAACTCCTAACCTCAAGTGATCCACCTGCCTTGGCCTCCCAAAGTGCTGGGATTATAGGTCTGAGCCACCGCGCCCAGCCCTGAGACTATTTTCTTCACAAATTTTAATCTGTAGCTTATAGCAGAGTTGTCAGCAAGCATCAAGTGTTAGGATAAAGCTGATAATACAACTGGATGGTTGTGGTTAATTTATCACAGTCACAGTAACCCATAGCATACAGACGTAGAATGGTAGATTTCTCTATTGGGATATAGTAATAACTATTTCTGAAAGGTTTGATCAATGATTCCCTTAAAAATAATATATTATAAACTGTGAAAGCATTGACAAACCTCTAGGGCCTTGCCATAAAGCTTACAATCTCTAAAATATTTATATCAATAAAAATGTACCTACACAAACTTAAGCTTAAGAAGGTAGAGAATCTCTTCTGATTTGGTAATTCTTTACATGAAAATTTTACAACAGTGTTGCGTTAATTAAGAAATACAAAGTTATTTTAAAAAAAACCTTAATTATTTCTGGCATCGCTTTCTGATATGGTAAAACAGCATTTTTTGTGCTTTTCTAGAGACTCTTTGGGAAATCTCAAAGATGGCTTCAGATATTAAAGATAATCTAAAAATTTTATTTATTTTTTAATGTAGGATTTGATCTTGAAAGGCATAATTATAAGAGATTTCAGAAAGATTTGGTCAGTTTATTAAGATAGAATCATGGATGCTTGAGAAATAATGCCTATTAATGAAAGAGGCAAAAGAAAATAAAATAGACGTAGAGAAAAGTAGCATAATTATAAAGAACAGTAGCTCTTTCACAAGTGAGGAACATTTTTTTGTTGTTTAGAAAAATCATAATTGTTTCCACAGTCACAAGCCATTCCTCTGACTCCAGCAATGTGTCTTGAATGGTCTTGCAAATTACATGAGGTAAGCCAGTTCTCACTGATAGGGGACAATACTGTAAGCCAGCCAGCCTTCTTGCCTGCCTGTCTTCTTGCCTACCTGCCTGCCTTCTTTCCTTCCTTCCTTTCTTCCTTTCTTCCTTCCTTCCTCCCTCCTTCTCTCCCTCCCTTCTTTTCATCCATCCTTCTTTCCTCCCTTCCTCCCTCCCCCTCTTTTCTTTCCCTTTTATTCCTTTCTTTCTCTTTCTCTTAGAGGCGCTATTTTGCACACACACAAAAAAATAGAAATCAAAAATATAATCAAATCAACAAAAGCAGAGAATTCAATTCTGGTGAGATATAGAAACTACTATCTGGGCAGATTACCAGAAAGGAAAGTAATAACATCTTCTTATCCCTTGTTAGAAGCTCTAAGACAAATTTAACATTTTTACAGAGAGAAATCCAAGTTCTAGTTTCCATTAATATGGTATTTGATTACTAAACCAATTAAAACAGAGCCAACTTTGTCAAAAAATAAAAACATGTTGTATCTTTTAAGACTCAGCATTTGAAACTATTATAAACAAAGACAATAAAAAAATTCCCTTTTTACAAACTTTTTCAACTTTCTGTATACATCCTACATCAATTAGGGATACAGTAACACTTTCTTTTCTTCTTACAGAACAAAACCTCATTCATTTACAACTTTGCATAAGTGGTTGCATTTCTCTGTCAGTACTGCTGCTTGTATAGTCTGAACCACATATAAACAAAGTGACTAATTTGTGTTTGTACAGAAAAATTTTAAAAGGGGTCATATATTTGAAAACTATGTCATATACAAGCATTTTGGCAGACTAGCAAAGCTCATAAATACAAATAACACAACTTTCTGTAGCCACTCAAACCCCTTTTACACTTAGTTAAAATGACAAAAAGGAACACGTTTTTCAACAGGACTCATAGATAAGGCTACTCTATAATACATTAGGAGGAAACATCTAAATAAAAGCATATAAACTTAGTAATCAATCTTGCAGTATCAAATCATTCTTAAGAATTATATTGGTATCTAATAATTATCCATAAATTAACTCAATTTAAGATTAGTCCAAGATTTTAAATTAACAAGGATGTTTATAATTATGTTTAGCTACTAAAATACAAAACATGATTACTGCTAATATAAACTTTGTTAGAATAATGAATCAATTTAGCTGATCACAAATTTATATTTTTCATAATTTTAAATATACAGAAAAATGTGAGTTTATTTAATTATTAAACCAATATTAGAAGTTTAGAAAGTTTGAAATAACTATCCTGTTTATGAGAAACACTAAATCAAAAGCTTATTAAAAATATAAAATGTGCACTTGTCCTGTGCCTCCTTCTGATAAACTCAAGGAAATGATATAAATTATTACTTCTTTTAAACCAAAATTACTAATTTAGGCTAATGTGTCAAAATACTAATTTTATCATATAAACTTGTATTTTAAAACCATTTCTAAGCTAGTAGTATTTAAAATATTAGAATTTCAATTTCTTTATTTTCTGTTAAATTTGGGAATAACCAATTTATATATGCACTTATCACTAAAACAGAACAGAACTTCTTTAAGAGATGTAGTAATATAATATATTAAAACCCTCTGTAAGTAGAAAAATATTTCACACTCACATAATGAAAGGTAAAGGCCTTTCTCAAGAACAGAGACACAGAGATCCATGAAGAGCTTGTAGCTATAGCTCTACAATCTTAGCTGCAGGTTAAAAATAAATACAGAATGACAAAATCTCACTGGTGCAAATCTCAAAGAGACTTTCTCCTCAGATGGCAAGGAATTCTCAACTGATTTGAGCTTACAAGTAGACAAATAAACAAACAAACAATAAAGACCAATATTTCAGATTTTCCGTTGTCTTTTATCCAATAAATAGATACCTACCATTCTTCTCACAGAGATTACCAACTTGGTCAGATGGTATAAAGAAAATCTCAACTATTACTGACACCAATGGGGAATATCTTTTTGGCCATGGATTCACTAGAAATCAAAACACAAAATCAATAGGAAAAATGAAAATAAGGCAAAAACAAAAACAGAAAGTAAAGTTTAAGTCATATTGTTGCTTCTGATTTATTCTGAGAGCCAAGCAAACATCTAAGTGGGCTGAAACTGTCCCTGAGGTGTACTTCCCCAGCATTGCCATTTACTTGGCTCCATCAGGTGAGGTCACATGGATATTTAAGTAGATGACCTCCAAATCTGTACAGTTATAATTTTCCAAAAGACCAAGTCAGAGCTCTCATGCATACATAAAATAAATATGTGTCACATATTTCATGTAACTCAATAATTAATTAGGGAAGCACTAAGATTATAAAAGAAGTTGAAAGCACATTTGAGAAGCTAGGTATTAATAGGCAGTGTTATAATAAGATTTCTAAATTAGATACACAACTGGACAGTGACCTACATGACCATAAACTGGAACTTCTGGGATAGGGTTGCCAGATAAAATATAGGACACTCAGTTAAATGTAAATTTCAGATGAACAAATTTTTAAAGTATAAGTATGTCCTAAATACTGCATGAACTTTTTACTTGCTAAATCTGGCAACTCTACAATGGGATTATCTGTTCTACAGAACAGAAATGATTTGCATTTCTTCTGGACAAAAATTTACAAATCAATCTCTGCCCCTCCAGAAATGTTAAATAGCCCAGACAATAGAAAGTCAACCACAGAGCCACACTGAAAGGACTGCTGGTAATCTTTTTTACCTATTTCCTAATTTTTAATAAATTTTCCAATGAATAAAGAATAGCTTATAGTGGAAAATATTACTTATTACAAAGTAACATTGGAGATTAAGATATAAACAACAACCCTATAGACTATTTCCTTAAGTCTCTTTACATTCAGTTTGAGAAAGCATTAGTCAGTTTTTCCAGAGTACTACTTGCATTCAGGAGGTATTCTGATATTTGAAACTGCATATCATCCTCATAAACGCAGATTGGAAAGGTTATTTTTAGCCTTCTGGCTTTCTCAATCGCAGAACAATATTTTCTTGCAGAAAAAGAAAACATAAAAAACCTCACAATCAGATAATAAGGCAAAAATTGTTCACAAGTATTACTTTAACAAGGTCTGTAGCTGCATCCTCCTGCTGTGTTCATCTCTGAAGCTGACAAAGACAGCCATTCTATACTTCTAAACTATGAGTCTAGCCCTCAAGGAATTTTCCTAGTCAGCAGGAAACTATATAAGAACTATATAAATTTGATTTTAAAGGAAAAGTTAATGAGTAAATGATGTTAGTTTCAAAATTTCAGCAAAGAAGAAATCTACTCAATAGCTAGACAGACAATAGTATTCACATGATATCTATATAAAAGGATCCCTCCGATGCAATCTGGCTATTTAGGTATTCGTTCATTCATCAATGATTTATTGAGCTCTACATATGTGCTAGACTCACGTGATACCAATACAAACAACAAACAAATTGGATTCTAACCCTTATGTGCTTATGTCTAGTCTGTTTGTATGAAGAGAACAAACAAGAGAAAAACTGCTATACTGAAGCTTAGTAATCAAACTTTAATACACTCTTTCTACAAAAGAATTTTTGAACTTAAAGTTTAAATTTGTTCTTTGAAATACTGACAGTTTAATGAAAGACCAATCCTAGCTTGACAAGGAAATTATGATTTTTGTTGGTTGGTTTAAACTTTTGCAATTCAGGAAGCAATGTCAAAAACAACAACTCAGCCAAAATGCCATTTGGGAGAGGCAAAAAATGAAAATCTGAATTTAAAAAGAGAACTAGAATTGTAATATTAGAAAGGTACCAACCTATCTATTTATAATTATAAAAGTAATAATTAGTACTGAATTGTCTTATAAAACAGGCAGCTCATAAGGTAAGAATAAGCTCTGTTCAGACACCATTATTCAGTAATCAATTTGGTAACATGGGAACTTACTGGAGTCAACTGGGGAAATTTTTCAAACTACACAGAAATACCCCATCCCCCAGATTTGAATATTCTTTTGGTGATTGTAACCACCAGTTGCCTATCCAGGACATATTCTCCCCTTATGAAAACACAGATTTTATTGAGAGCACTCTATGTGCATTAATGTTCACCTCTCCAGAAAACTTAACTTGACTCTGTGACCCAATCTAACCGATTAGATAAAAGTGGCAATCTACTCATTTGCCATACATTTCTGTAGAATACCATGGATGGTAAACTAGGCTGTGATATGGCTAAGGATCAGTGGATAACAAAGGACCAGAACAAGAGTAGAAACAAATTGTAGATTTCTGGAAAATCTACAGTTTTCCTGAAAAAAGAGACAAATTTAGCTGGCATGCTTTTTGCTCTTTATCATTGCCCCATTCTTCCTGCCTGAAATAGGGAATGATTGCTAAAGGCAATGCCAATGTCTTTCCATCATGAGGAACCAAACTTTAAGATTAGAGGATGAGAAAGCAAATAGGAGCCTGAGTCACAATTATTTTGCTGAGCAGCTACACTTTGCTTGGGCTGCTTACCTCTTAACGTCTGGGTCAGTGAGAAAAAAATAGGTAAACTATTGAGACAAGTCATGTAATTTGGTTTCTCTCACATGCAGCAGTATCCAATCCTAACAGTGTAATGGAAGTGGGGGAAACAAGGAAGGCGGAACATAAAAATATTTGTATTTTAAACTTGCTTCTGGGCAATTCTAATGTGAACCTCTTTTGTTCTATAAGGAGAAACTGTTCACCTACTCCATGACATCTAGACTAGGGCTTTGCAAACTTTAATGTGCATATAAATCACCCAAGGTTCCTGTTAAAATGCAGACTCCAATTCCATTGGTATGGACTGGGGCCTAGGATTCTGAAATTTTAGCAAGCTTCCATGTGATGCTAATCATTCTACTCCCTGTACCAAACTCTGAGTAGTAAGCAGCTAGACACAAAACTGAACAATAATCTTAATTCCAATTGTGCACAATGTCCTCTCAGTTCAGATGGCTCTCCTTAACTATATCTGAAAGATTTGTTCTAACCCAGAGCCTTATAATGAAAAACATAATAAAACCTACCATACGGAAATAATTATACATATTTTACTGAACACTGTGCATACTCTCTCTCTCTCCCTCTGTCTCTCTCTATTCTACCTATACTCACATATGCACTGCTAAGGTATAATTTTTTTAAATTATAATTTGTATGTCAAAGATTTTATTCAAAAATGTAATTAATGAAGGAACCAGCAAAATGTTAAGACTGAGTCAAAGAATATCTGAGAAGATAGCTATTTGTTGGCAATTCAATAAAAAATGTTAGCAGAAGATTGTTGGGCTAAATACAAAACTGACAATTGTCTACAGGGCAATAAACTGTATGCTGTGGAGTTATCTTTTCCGTGAGATAACTTACTTGCATCTCTACTGGATTAAAAATTTTCCATTTAACATGTAACCTCACTGTGTCTGGGATCTTTAATCAATAGCCTTGATAGCATACTTGTATATAAGATAAACACATATATAAGATATAATAATTGTTAAATGTTGCTGTGGTATAAATGCTATTAACCCCAATCCAGACTTGCTGGGGGCCAGAAAATGGCTTAGCTATGGGTACTTGGAGGAAATGTTATATCCCGATTTGCTTCTTCTCTTGTTCTGGTCCTTTGTTATCCACTGATCCTTAGCTATATCACCGCCTAGTTTACCGTCCATGATATTCTACAGAAAACATTTCTCTTTAGTTGCTTCAGGGAAAACTCCATAGACATCTCAGTTGTACTGTGAGTAACTACTCAAAGGGAAGGCTCAAGAGCGGAAACTATGCCCCTTGTATTTTAAATAGTTCTGTAGCTCAAATACTAATTGCTACTTAGCAAACACATTAAAATTCTGGTATAAGAGATACATCTCTTCCAATACACAGACTGTAAAACAGGCTATTGCAGTTACATTTTATGCATAGATCGATAACTTTTTCTCTCAGCAGTTGGGGCAAAACTTGAAGAGCCTATCCTGGCTTTTGGAGGAAAAAAATAATTTTTTTTTTTAGTTGAAGTTTTGCTCTTGTTCCACGGGCTGGAGTGCGATGGTGCGATCTCGGCCCACTGCAACCTCTGCCTCCCAGGTTTAAGTAATTCTCCTGCCTCAGCCTTTTGTCTTAGCTGGGATTATAGGTGTGCACCACCACACCCAGCAAATTTTTGTATTTTCAGTAGAGATGGGATTTCACCACGTTGGCTAAGCTGGTCTTAAACTCATGACCTCAGGTGATCCATCTTCCTCTGCCAATTAAAAGACACAGACTGGCAAATTTGATAAAGAGTCAAGACCCATCACTATGCTGTATTCAGAAGACCCATCTCACGTGCAAAGACACACATAGGCTCAAAATAAAGGAACGGAGGGATATTTACAAGCAAATGGAAAGCAAAAACAAAAGCAGAGGTTGCAATCCTAGTCTCTGATAAACCAGACTTTAAACCAACAAAGATAAAAAAAGACAAAGGGCATTGCATAATGGTAAAGGAATCAATGCAACGAGAAGCGTTAACAATCCTAAATATATATTCACCCAGTACAGGAGCACCCAGATTCACAAAGCAAGTTCTTAGAGACCTACAAAGAGAATTGACTTCCATACAATAATAGTGAGAGACTTAACAACCTACTGTCAATATTAGGTAGAACAACGAGACAGAAAATTAACAAGAATATTCAGGACTTGAACCAAGCTCTGGACCAATTGGACCTAATAGACATCTACAGAACTCTCTACCCCAAATCAACAGAATATACATTTTTCTCAGCACCACATAGCACTTATTCTACAATTGACCACATAATTGGTAGTAAAACACTCCTCAGCAAATGTAAAAGAACAGACATTATAACAGTCCCTCAGACCACAGTGCAGTCAAATTAGAACTCAGGATTAAGAAACTCACTCAAACCACACAAATACAAGGAAACTGAACAACCTGTTTCTGAATGACTACTGGGTAAATAACAAAATTAAGGCATAAATAAAGAAGGGAATCCTCCCTAACTAATTTTATGAGGCCAGAATCATCCTGATACCAAAACCTGGCAGAGATACAACAAATGGAGAAAATCTCAGGCCACTATCCCTGATGAGCATCAGTGCAAAAATCCACAATAAAATATTGGCAAACCAAATCCAGCAGCACATCAAAAAGCTTATCTACTACAATCAAGTCAGCTTCATCCCTGGGATGCAAGTCTGGTTCAACATATGCAAATAATAAACGTAATCTATCACATAAAGAGAACCAATGACAAAAACCACATGATTATGTCGATAGATACAGAAAAGGCCTTCAATAAAATTCAACAACCCTTCATGCTAAAAGCTTTCAATAAACTAGGTATTGATGGAATGTATCTCAAAAAAATAAAAGCTATTTATGACAAACCCACAGCCAGTATCATACTAAGTGGGCAAAAATGGAAACACTCCCTTTGAAAACCAGCACAAGACAAGGATGGCCTCTCTCACCACCCCTATTCAACATAATATTGGAAGTTCCAGCTAGGGCAATCAGGCAAGAGAAAGAAAGAAAGAGTATTCAAATAGGAAAAGAGGAAGTCATATTGTCTCTGTTTGCACATGACATGAATGTATATTTAGAGAACCCCATTGTCACAACTCAAAATCCCCTTAAGCTGATAAGCGACTTCAGCCAAGTCTCAGAATACAAAATCAATGTGCAAAAACAAGCATTCCTATATACCAATAATAGACAAACAGAGAGCTAAATCATGAGTGAATTCCCATTCACAATTGCTACAAAGATAATAAAATACCTAGGAATACAATGACAAGGGATGTGAAGGACCTCTTCAAGGAGAACTACAAACCACTGCTCAAGGAAATAAGAGAGGAAACAAACAAATGGAAAAACATTCCATGCTCATGGATAGGAAGATCAATATCATGAAAATGGCCACACTGCCTAAAGTAATTTATAGATTCAATGCTATCCCCATCAAGCTACCATTGACTTTCTTCACAAAATTAGAAAAAACTGCTTTAAATTTCACATGGAACCAAAAAAGAGCCTGTATAGCCAAGATAATCCTTAGCAAAAAGAACAAAGCTGGAGGCATCATGCTACCTGACTTCAAACTATATACTACAAGGCTACAGTAACCAAAACAGCATGGCACTAGTACCAAAACAGATACATAGACCAAAGGAACAGAACAGAGGCCTCAGAAATAATGCCAAACATCTACAACTATCTGATCTTTGACAAACCTGACAAAAACAAGCAATGGGGAAAGGATTCTCTATTTAATAAATGGTGTTGGGAAAACTGGCTAGCCATATGCAGAAAACTGAAACTGGACCCCTTCCTCATACCAAAAATTAACTCAAGATGGATTAAATACTTAAACATAAGACATAAAACCATAAAAATCCCAGAAGAAAACCTAGGCAATACCTATGGCAATGCCTATGTCCAGGACATAGGCATGGGCAAAGACTTCATGACTAAAACACCAAAAGCAATGGCAACAAAAGCCGAAATTGACAAGTGGGATCTAATTAAACTAAAGAGCTTCTGCACAGCAAAAGAAACTACCATCAGAGTGAACAGGCAACCTATAGAATGGGAGAAAATTTTTGAAATTTATCTATCTGACAAAGGGCTAATATCCAGAATCTACAAGGAACGTAAATAAATTTACAAGAAAAAAACAAACAACCCATCAAAAGTGGGTGAAGCATATGAACAGACACTTCTCAAAAGAAGACATTTATGTGGCCAACAAACATGAAAAAAAGTTCATCATCACTGGTCATTAGAGAAATGCAAATTATAACCACAATGAGATACCGTCTCATGCCACTTAGAATGGTAATCATTAAAAAGTCAGGAAACAACATATGCTGGAGGGGATATGGGGAAAGAGGAATGCTTTTACACTGTTGGTGGTAGTGTAAATTAGTTCAACCATTGTGGAAGATAATGTGGCGATTCTTCAAGGACCTAGAAACAGAAATACCATTTGACACAGCAATCCCATTACTGGGTATATAACCAAAGGATTACAAATCATTCTATTATAAAGACACACGCACATGTGTGCTTATTGCAGCACTGTTCACAATAGCAAAGACTTGAAACCAACCTAAATGCCCAACAATAATAGACTGGATAAAGAAAATGTGGCACATATACACCATGGAATACTATGCAGCCATAAAAAAGGATGGGTTCATGTCATTTGCAGAGACATGGATAAATCTGGAAACCATCATTCTCAGCCAACTTATACAGAAACAGAAAACCAAACACCGTATGTTCTCACTTGTAAATGTGAGTTGAACAATGAGAACACACGGACACAGGGAGCAGAACATCACACACCAGGGCCTATTGTGGGTGGGGTGGGAGGGATGGCATTAGGAGAACTACCTAATGTAGATGACGGGTTGATGGGTACAGGAAACCACCATGGCACATGTATATCTATGTATCAAATCTGCATGTTCTGTACATGTATCCCAGTAATTAAAGTGTAATTTTTTAAAAAAGAGTACATAATATATTACTCAATGTATAGAAACTAATCTATAGTTACAAAGAGTATATCAGTGTTTTGGAGAGTACCTGAGGTGAGGAAGGGGCAAAAGGGAGGCATTAGGAAAAGTTTGGAGGTAATGTACATTTTTATTATTTTTATTATGGTAACGGTTTCATTGGTATATACGTATGTCAAAACTCATTAAGTTGTTGGACTTAAATATATGCAGTTTATTACAGCAAAATAAAGCTGTTTAAAAACATTTTCAAGTCCCACAAAGAAAATATCAGGTTCATGGAACCAACTCAAATGCCCATCAGTGATAGACTGGATAAAGAAAATGTGGCATATATACACCATGGAATGCTATGCCGCCATAAAAGAAATGAGATCCTGTCCTTTGCAGGGACATGGATGAAGCTGGCACCCGTCATCCTCAGCAAACTAACACAGGAACAGAAAAGCAAACACACATGTTCTCACTCATAAGTGGGAGTTGAACATTAAGAATATACTGACACAAAGAGGGGAACAACATACAGCATGGCCTGTTCGGGGGTGGGGGGTGATAGGTGGGAACATAAAGGATGGGTTAATAGGTGCAGCAAACCACCATGACACGCTTATACCTATGTAACAAACCTGTGCGTTCTGGACATGTATCCCATTTTTGTTTTTGTTTTTAGAAGAAATAAAGAAAAAAAAAGTCAAGTTCAAATTGTTTCATCGGTAAATTTTATCAAATATTTTGAAAAATATAAAAAATTCTTACAAGCTTTTTCAGTAAATAGAGAAGGAGGGGGCACATTTTCCAAAGCTTTCTAGGAGGCCAGTATTACCCTGATATCAAAACATCACACACTGGGGCCTGTTGGGGGGTAGGTGGAATAGGGGAGAGATAGCAGTGGGTGGGGGGATTGGGAAGGGATAACATTAAGAGAAATATCTAATATAGGTCACAGGGGGATGGATGCAGCAAACCATCATGGCATGTGTATACCTATGTAACAGTCCTGCACGATCTGCTCATGTACCTCAGAACTTAAAGTATAATAATAATAAAAAAAACTAGACAGACATCATAAAAAAACCTACAGATCAATAACCCTCATTAATGTAGATACAAAAAAATCCTTTAAAAAATTAACAAATCAAATCCAGCAACATAGAGAAAGGATTATACATCACAAAAATTGAAATTTATTTAAAAAATGCAAGGTTGATTTGACATAAGAAATTAAGTCAATGTCATATCATATTAATAAAGGACAAAAGCACACAATCATCTGAAAAGATATTGAAATTTAACAAAATACAACACTCAATCATGTTAAGAACACTCAAAAATCAAGGAACAGAAGGGAACTTCCTGTTCTTCCTAAGATCAGCAACAAGAGAAGGATGTCTACTTTTGCCACTTCTATTTAACATTATACTAGAAGTTTTAGCAGAGCAATTGGGGAAGCAAAAGAAATAAAACTTATCTCTACTTGCAGATGTCATGATTATGTAAATTAAAAATCCTAAGAATTCTTTTTAAACCTATTAGAGCTAATGAAAAAATACAATGTTTTAAACATATTAGAGCTAATGAAGAAATTTCAGAATACAAGATGAATATACAAAAATCAATTGTATTCCTTCCTATACACTAACAAAAAATAATTTGAAAATGAAATTAAGGAAATGATTTCATTTTAATAGCATCAAGAAGAATACTCAGGAATAAATTTAACAAAAGTATAAGACTTGAGCACTGAAAAATATAAGCAATAAACAAATTAAATAATATCTAATTAAGTGGAAAGGCATCCCATTTTCATAAATTGAAAAATTTAATGTTGTTAAGATGGTAATAATCCCCAAATGTATCTAAAGATTTAATGTAGTCCTTATCAAAACTCCAACAGGTTTTCCTACAGTAACTGAAATTGTAATTTGAAAACTTATATGGAAATGCAAATGATCTGGAACACCACAAAAGCACTGAAAAATAATAAAGTTAGAGAATACATACTACCCAATTTCAAACACTCATAAAGCCACAGTAATCCAGACTATTTGGCACTGGCCCAAAGATAGACAGGTAGATCATGGAAAAGAATTTAAAAACCAGAAATAAATTCTCACATTTATGATCAACTGATTTTGGACAAAAATACTGAGACATATCAACAAACAATAATAATAATAAAGGAAGAAGGAGGGGGAAGAGACAGAGGAGGGAAAGAAGGAGGCAGAAGAAGAAGAGGAACTTTGGCTCTTAACTAACTACCTACATTAAAAAAGTAATGAAATAGGTCACAGACCTAAAGGTAAAAGCTGAAACCACAAAATTTCTGCGAGACAACATAGGAGAAAATATGACCTTGGTTTAGGCAGTGTTTGTGATATGACCTCAAAGTACTACCTATAAAAGAACAAACTGATAAATTGGACTTTGTCAAAATTAAAACCTTTTATACTTTAAAGGATACTATTTAGAGAATGGAGAGACTAATCCTAGATTGGGAGAAAATATTTTCAAATCATATATATGCTAAAGGAGTTTTATCCAGAATAAAGAAGAATACTTCAAATTCAATACGAATATAAACAGCCCACTTGAAATGATCAAAATATTTGAATTGACATTTCACAAAAAAGTACAGCCACTCTGGAAGACAGCTTGACAGTTTCTTACAAAACTAAACATACTCTTACCATATGATTCAGCAACTGCCCTCCTTGGAATATACCCAAATGAGGTGAAAACTTATGTCCACACGAAAGCCTGCACATAAATGTGTACAGCTTTATTCATTATTGCCAAAACTTGGAAACAACCAAGATATCCTTCAATAGGTGAATGGATAAACAAACTGTGGTAGATCCATACAATGGAATATTACTCAGCGATTTTAAAAATGAGCTTTGAAGCCACTAAAAGACATGGAGGAAACTTAAATGCATGTTGCTAAGTGAAAGAAGTCAGTCTGAAAAGGCCACATACTAAGTTATTTCCAACTACATGAAATTCTGGAAAAGGAAAAATGATAGAGACAGTAAAAAAAATCAGTGTTTGCGAGGCAATTGAGTGGGGAGAGAGGGATGACTAGGTGGAGTATGGGAGAATTATAGGGCAGAAAATCTGCTCAGTAGGAAACTGTAACAGGACACATGCTATTATATATTTCTCAAAACTGACAGAATGTACAGCACAAAGAGTGAGCGCTAATAGTTAATAATAATTCATCAATATTGGCTCATCAATTGTAACAAAAGTACCATAATAAGGCAAGATACAAATGGTGAGTGGATGTGGGGGAACTCTGTACTTTCCACTCATGTTTTTTTGTGAACCTAAAACTGCTCTAAGAAGTAAACTCTAATCTCTGTCTGTCTGTCTATCTATCTATCTATCTATCTATCTATCTACCTATCTATCTGTCTATTCACACACACACACACAAACACACAAACACACACACACACACACACACACACACACATATATATATAAACTAATATGTAACCCTTGAGAAGTCTCAGCAGATATGGTTTCCTATTTATAACTGTGGCCAGGATTTAAAAAGTCAAGTTGGAGAGGTTGTCAAAGGAATAAATAAAAGGTAGATTCCTTTTTTCCTATTCTCAGAATCATTCTGCTACATTCATTCATTCATTCATTCACTCTGCTGTACTAAAATCATACTGAACTTTTAATATCTAATTGATCTAATGTTTTAATACCCTGATGGATCTCATTATTCTTATAATACATGGAGTCTCTAGCATGTATTTTAGGCCTTATTCATGCTATCTTCTTCCTTGAAGTGCAACATTATCTTCTTAACTAGTGCTTCTAATCCTTAGGGGTGCAGAACAGGAACCCTTCTCCAGTGTTCATCACAGATCCCAGTATCATGCAGAATATAAAGTAGGTTTAAAAATATAGCTTCAGTTTCATTCTTAGAACAAATGTATTATAGTTTAAGAATGCCTGAATAGTACAGATTTACCATTGACTTGAAACTTAGAGCATTTGAGTTAAAAATGCTTTTTCATAAAAGTGTCCTTTAAAAACATAAAGATATATATATGATTCATAATTTTTCAAAGTCATATGGCCCCCAAAGCTTACATCATCTTCAGCTGGGGCCATGAAACTTATCATAGCTTAACTCACAGAAGCAGCACTAAGACAGCTCTTCATCTTTCTCTTCTGCTCAGCCATCTCACTTACCTTCCAACCTCAGAGAGGATGCATGAGGTATAAAGAAGAAAAGGATAAAGTGTGTTAGCCTGAGGAAAAATCCAGAAAGGAAGGAAATCACAAATTAAGTGACAATAGGCCTGGGCATTGGGAGAAATGATTTAGGCTATCTTTGAAGTGAGTACACCACGGAATACTTCTGCGTGATGAGCAGAAACAAAGAATGCACAACTATGGACAAGGAGGTGGAAGGACTACATTGGCAGAAAAGGAAGAGATTTGAAAATTTTATTTTGTGGTATAATTATTTAAAACACAGTTATAGTTACAAAGTCAAATCTATAAAATAAGAAATATTCTGAAAAGCTTAGCTTCTATCTCTGTCCCCTTTACCTTATTCCATACCTTCAACATAGTAGGACTTTTAGTTTAAAATAGAGCTGGCTAGCAGCCTCTGTTGAAACTTCTCTTAAACTGCAATGAAAATAACTTTGATGATATGAAAAAAGACAATTCAAAGCTCTGAAAACTTGCCCTAATGTCAATTTGTTTTCAGAATATGAGAGGAATTTCAACTTAAATAAAGCTGAAGGAAAGAGATTAAAAAATATTGCTGCTGGTCCACTGTGCTAAGCTCCCTCACAAGTCATTTGGAAGACTCTGTTCCTCTCAGTCCTTTATTCAGGAACTCAAAGCTAATACTATACAGAGAGCTGGGCACTTATGCTTCTACTTGATGGAGCATCATTCTACCCCCACCACTTTCACGAATTTGAGACTGAAATTTTCAGAAAGCCACAGGACTAAAAGTAGATAGGAAGCTTTCTACAGCATACCTAGTTCTAAAATGTAAGCTACTCATATATAAAACTCTACAGGCAGAAATAGATAAATTAAAGGTCCAAAGGCAGTGCACAAAGGGAATTATAGTATTTTTAAAATTATCTCTTAATTCCTCCAAATAATGAGGATAAGAGAATATTTAAGATTCATTCAATAATCCTGTGTTAGAAAATAGTACGATAACTGCAGAGAATTGCTTTGCAGACATCAACCAGTCTTCCAGCTATTGTTATGAGAAGGGATTAGATAAAGAGAAAGACCAAAGGCACTCACACACCTTGCCAATCACAAACATCAGTTCAGGATATTTCTTGACTTGTGTGAAGATAAGCAAAACAGGAAAATATAAGAGCATGGTGTGTATTAAAAACAGAGAAAAGCATAGCATCTGAAAAACTCAGGAAGGGCAAAGTTCAAATACTTAAAAGATCAGAAGACACCATCTTAATGAAATAAGAGTACAGGCAAAAAGAAAAGATAGTAGGACTATATATAAAGGAAAATGAATAGGATAAAAAAGATTACATTGAAATTAAAAACAATACAGAATTAAATCCCACTGGAGGCAGTAAAAAGCAAAATTCACTCTGAATGGTATCATATTAGTGAAGTGGAGGTCACATTTGGGAAATTCTTACAGAAGGCAGAGAAAAAAGAATAAGCATTTAAACTACTTTACAGTATATAGAATAGAGTATGAAGAGTTAAATTTAAGAATTAAAGTCTTTTTCAGAAAAACAAGGAACTAGAATAGAAGCAATAATCAAATTCACGATTAAGAAAATATTATTAAGAGTAAAACTGCACAAAGCCAATTGAAAGGCCTCATGGACACATGCTGACGACAAAGAATTTTAAGATATTAGGAAAAATAGGTTTACAAGTACCTGTGGTAGACAGCAGAGATTAAGTACAAAAATGATAAAATTTAGGATTGGCTTATATTTTCCTACTGTACCTAATACAATGCCTGGTGCTTAGCCAAAACTTTATAAATACTCATTGAATAAATGAATAAAATAATGAATAAAGATCCTTGTTCTTCTAAAAAAAAAAAAAAAAAAAAAAAAAAAAAACACTAAAGAATTAACCAATTTCCTAAGGAATTATCAAAACAAACTCATCACATAAGGGAATGTTTTGGTACAGGAACCCTGGTAGACCTAACCATGGGACTGTGAGTTAAAAAAAAAGTTACTAACAAGTGTTAAGGACACAGAAGTCACCGCAGAAGAGAAACCTATTTACTTTGAATATCGTCAGTTTAAATTCATGTCTACTAGGGAAGAGGGAACTTTAGGAGATATTGGAGAACATTATTAATTTCAAACTAAAATAGAACTCCTGTACTAAGAAGATAAATTATTTGAAAATTTCAGAAAGAAATTCTAAAGAAAGGAGATCACTAACATATGTGTATATACCCCATATTCCTGCTCTCCTAGGAAACATTTCCTTTTCTCTTCAAGATACTGGATTTTGAGCAAGTTTTTCCAGTACATATTATGGGATGAGTAGAAGGATGATTACAAAGGAACTATGAGGAATACTTAGAATAGAAGAGACTAAGGGACTTTTAAGTCCTTACATGGCTTGTAAGAACTTCTGCAGCTCCTTCACTGACTGTTCACAAGAGGTAAATAAAAATAGCAACACAAGCTTAGAAAGACTTAGTTTGGGAACAAGGAGGTACACGGGACTGACACTATCATGGAAGCCACAACTATAAGTTTATTGCAAGAGACATGAGGAAATTCTATATCTCTGTCACTTAGACTTGAGGAAACATGTCATGTGTTAAAGGTATTGGTCACTCAGCCATAATAGCATCTTAAAATTACACATATTTATAGGCATAATCTTTTTTTTTTATCAGTTAACTATTGTCAAACTATGCTACATAGTAAAACCTCTCAAGACTCATATGCATATCAAAACATCTTGTTATATACCTTAAATCTATACAATAAAAGTAATTAAATAAATTAAAAACAGCACAATGGCTTTGAACAAAAACCATTTATTATTTCTCAGGAATCTATGGGTTCATTTGGTGGTTCTGCTGATCTGATCCAGGCTCAGTTGATCTTTGTTCAGCTTGTCCATGTGTCTTTGGTCAGCTAACAAGTTTGCTATCGTTCTATTAAACAAATTAAGTCATATGCCAACCCTAAAGTCAGTGTGGATAGGCACTATCAAAAGGTAAAACTATAGAAAAGTGTGAAATGGGGCCACAATTATCCTACTACATTATGGAAATGAACAAAAGGCATTCCTATAATAAAGTCTCCTCCAGAGTTCAGTGACAGTAAACTAAAAGCAATTAAACTAGATTATAGCCCATATGAACAAATATCCAATGTCTAGACATAAGACTAAAAGCAAGCACAAGAGAATGTGATTATGGTTTTTAGTGGCTGACTTTAATTCTTTCAATATTTTCTTGAGGGTTTTCAAACTTTCTTTATAGATAAAATATATTTTACAATAATAAATTTATTTTCTTGGGTATATGTATCTTGATGTGGCAAGTGTCATTAACTCTATCCTCTTTTTAATCTCACAGCTTCTTTTCCCTCAAAACTCCTAATTTTATTGCTGTCAAATGCTCCAAACACAGACACACACACATGCCCACATGTATATACACACTCCCCTTTCACAACAGTGCCCCTAAAAGAGCTACATTTTTCCTAAGGTTTAGCTCATATTATAGAATATTTAGAGAAGCGGCTCTCAACCTTGCTTGCTTATTGGAATCACTTGGAAATTTGAACAAGTACTGATTACTGGGCCCCACCCACAGGGCTTCGGATATAGTGGTTTGAAATGTGGCCTGCACATCAGAATTTTAAAACCCAATAGAAGTTGTTTCGAGAGATCCAAGATGGCCGAATAGGAACAGCTCTGGAATGCAGTTCCCAGGGAGAACAACACAGAGGGTGAGTGAATACTGCATTTCCAAAGGAGTTGTTACTGCCCACAGACCAGGAGATTCCTGGGCGGAAAACTGCCACAAGTTTCCAGCATGGCTGTTTCAGCTGGCACAGTGGGTCTCTGCACAAAAACTCACACAAATCTGGGCAGCCATTTCAACTGGCACCTGGGATGCCTGGGAGACAGAGCCGCCCATTCAACTGAAAAAAGGGGCTGAAACAGGGAGCCAGATGATCTGGCTTGGTGGGTCCCACCCCTACAAAGACCAGCAATCTGAAATGCTCTGGATTGAGAGTTTCACAGCAAGTGTAGCTGGACCTGAGATGTTCAGCTCCACTGGGGGAAGGGCACTCACCATTACCAAGGCAGTTTGCCATTACTGAGAGAGTTGGCCACTACCAAGGCAGTCTGCCACTACAGAGGCAGACCGTCATTACTGAGTCAGGCCACCATTACCAAGGCAGTTCTAACTATACCTCTATAAACAAAACTGCAAGGAAGTTCACACAGCAGCTGGGCAGAGCCCACAGCAGCTCAGCAACCCCTCTGCTGGCAGACTGTGACTAGGCTACCTTCTTGCTTGGCAGGGCAGCTCGGAAAAAAGGCAACAGCAAGTCAGGAACTTACAAATAAGACCCCACCTTCCCAGGACAGAGCACCTGAGAAAAAAGGCAGTTATGAGTTCTGCTGCAGCAGACTTAAACGTACCTGTCCAGCAGCTCTGAACAGAATGGAAGTCACAGATCAGCACTTGAACTCCTATAAGGGACAGACCGTCTCCTCAAGCAGCTCTCTGAACCCAGTATATCCAAAGAGTCACCTCATAAAGGAGAGCTCAGGCTGATATCTGGTGGGTATCCTTCTGGGACAGAGATAACAGAAGAAGAAACTGGCAGCAACCCTTATTTTTCTGCAGCCATGGCAGGTGATCCCCAGGCAAGCAGACTCTGGAGTGGACTTTCAGCAATCCTACAGCAGAGGGGCCTGACTATTAGAAGGAAAACTAAAAAACAGAAAAAAATAACTTCATCATCAACAAAAAGGATGTCCACTCAGAGTCCACTCAGAGACCCCATCTGAAAGTCATCGACTACAAAGACCACAGGTAGATAAATCCACAAAGATGGGAAGAAACCTGCACAAAAAGGATGAAAACACCCCAAACCAGAAAGCCTCTTCTTCTCCAAGGGATCACAACTCATCACCAGCAGAGGAAGAAAGGTGGATGGAGAATGAGTCTGAAGAATTGACAGAAACAGGCTTCAGAAGGTAGGTAATAACAAACTTCTCTGAGCTAAAAGAACACGTTCTTACCCAATACAAAGAAACTAAAAACCTTGAAAAAAGGTTTGACAAAATGCTAAGGAGAATAAACACCTTGGAGAAGAATATAAATGACTTAATGGAACTGAAAAACACAACACAAGAACTTCATGAAGCATACACAAGTTTCAATAGCTGAATTGACCAAGCAGAAGAAAGGATATCAGAGATTGAAGATCAACTCAATGAAATAAAATGAGAAGGCAAGATTAGAGAAAAAAGAGTGAAAAGAAATGAACAAAGCCTCCAAGAAATATCGGATTCTATGAAAATACTTAATCTACGTTTGATAAGTGAACCTGAATGTGACGGAGAGAATGAATCCAAGCTGGAAAACACTCTTCAGGATATTAACGTCTCCAACCTAGCAAGAAAAGCCAAAATTCAAGTCCAGGAAATACAAAGAACACCACAAAGATACTCCTCAAGAAGAGCAACCCCACGGCACATAATCGTCAGATTCACCAGGGTTGAAATGAAGGAAAAAATACTAAGGGCAGCCAGAGAGAAAAATCTGGTTACCCACAAAGGGAAACCCATGAGACTCACAGCAGATATCTCGGAAGAAACCCTACAAGCCAGAAGAGAGCGGGGGCCAATATTTAGCTTCCTTAAAGAAAAGAACTTTCAACCTAGAATTTCATATCCAGCCAAACTAAGCTTCATAAGCAAAGGACAAATAAAATCCTTTGCAAACAAGCAATTGCTCAGAGATTTCCTCATCACCAGGCCTGCCTTATAAGAGCTCCTGAGAGAAGCACTAAACATAGAAAGGAACAACCAGTACCAACCACTCCAAAAACATACCAAAAGGTAAAGAGCATTGACACTATGAAGAAACTACATCAACTAATGGGCAAAATAACCAGCTAACATCAAAATGGCAGTATCAAATTAACACATAACAATATTAACCTTAAAGTAAATGGGCTAAATGCCCCAATCAAAAGACACAGACTGGCAAACTGGATAAAAAGTCAAAAACCATCAGTGTGCTGTATTCAGGAAACCCATCTCAGGTGCAAGGACACACATAGGCCAAAAATAAAGGTATGGAGGAAGATTTACAAAGGAAATGGAGAGCAAAAAAAAGGAGGAGTTGCAGTCCTAGTCTCTGATAAAATAGACTTTAAACCAACAAAGATGAAAAGAGACAAAGAAGGACATTACATAATGGTAAAAGGATCAATGCAACAAGAAGAGCTAACGATCCTAAATGTATACGCACCCAAAACAGGAGCACCCAGATACATAAAGCAAGTTCTTAATGACCTACAAAGAGCCTTAGCATCCAACACAATAACAGTGGGAGACTTTAACACTCTACTGTCAATATTAGACAGATCAACGAGACAGAAAAATAACAAGGATATCCAGGACTTGAACTCAGATCTGGACCAAGTGGGCCTAATAGACATCTACATAATTCTGCACCCCAAATCCACAGAATATACATTCTTCTCAGTACCACATCACAACTACTCTAAAACTGACCAGATAATTGGAAGTAAATAACTCCTCAGAAAATGCAAAAGAACAGAAATCATAACAGTCTCTCAGACGACAGTACAATCAAATTAGAACTCACGATTAAGAAACTAATTCAGAGCCACACAACTTCATGGAAACTGAACAACTGACTCTTGAATGTTGACTGGATAAACAATGAAATGAAGGCAGAAATAAAGATGTTCTTTGAAACCAACGAGAACGAAGACACAATGTACCAGAATGTCTGGGACACATTTAAAGCAGTGTCTAGAGGGAAATTTATAGCAATAAATGCCCACATGAGAAGGAAGGAAAGATCTAAAATCGACACCCTATCATCAAAATTGAAAGAGCTAGAGGAGCAAAATAAAAAAAAACCTCAAAAGCTAGCAGAAGACAAGAAATAACTAAGATCAGAGCTGAACTGAAGGAGACGGAGACACAAAAAACCCTTCAAAAATCAATAAATCCAGGAGCTGGTTTTTTGAAAAGATCAACAAAATAGACCACTAGCCAGATTAATAAAAAAGAAAAGATAAAATAATCAAATAGATGCAATAAAAAACAATAAAGGGGATATGACCACTGATTCCACAGAAATACAAACTACCATCAGAGATTACTACAAACAATTCTATGCACACAAACCAGTATACCTGGAAGAAATGGATAAACTCCTGGACACTTGCACCCTTCCAAGCCTAAACCAGGAAGAAGTCGAAACCGTGAATAGACCAATAACAAGGGCTGACGTTTAGGTAGCAATTGGTAGCCTGTCAACCAAAAAAAGCCCAAGTCCAGATGGGTTCACAGCCAAATTCTACCAGACATACAAAGAGGAACTGGTACCACTGCTTCTGAAACTATTCCAAACAATCCAAAAAGAGAGAATCCTTCCCAAATCATTTTATGAGACCAACATCATCCTGATTCCAAAACCCGGCAGAGACTCAACAAGAAACTAAAACTTCAGGTCAATATCCATGATGAACATAGATGCAAAAATCTTCAAGAAAACACTGGCAAACCGATTGCAACAGCACATCAAAAAGCTTATTCACCATGGTCAAGTAGGCTTCATCCCAGGGATGCAAGGCTGGTTCAACATATGCAAGTGTATAAACGTAATCCATCACATAAACAGAACCAAAGAAAAAAACTACATGATTATCTCAATAGATGCAGAGAAGGCCTTTGACAAAATTCAACAGCTCTTTATGCTAAAAACTCTCAATAAACTAGGTATAGATGGAACATATCTCAAAATAATAAAAGCTATTTACGAAAAAAAACACAGCCAACATCATACTGAATGGGCAACAACTGGAAGCATTCCCTTTGAAATCTGGCACTAGACAAGGATGCCCTCTCTCACCACTCCTGTTCAATATAGTATTGGAAGTCCTAGCCAGAACAATCAGGCAAGAAAAAGAAATAAAGTGTATTCAATTAGGAAAGGAGGAAGTCAAATTGTCTTTATCTGCAGACGACATGATTGTATATCTAGAAGATCCCATCGTCTCAGTCCAAAATCTTCTGAGACTGATAAGCAACTTCAGCAAGGTCTCAGGATACAAAATCAATGTGCAGAAATCATAAGCATTCCTATACAACAATAATAGACTTAAAGAGAGCCAAATCAAGAATGAACTGCCAATCACAGTTGCTACAAAGAGAATAAAATACCTAGGAATACAACTAACAAAGGATGTAAAGGACCTCTTCAAGGAGAACTACAAACCACTGCTCAAGGAAATAAGAGAGGACACAAACAGATGGAAAAAACATTCCATGCTCATGGTTAGGAAGAATCAATACTGTGAAAATGGCCATAATGCCCAAAGTAATTTACAGATTCAACGCTATCCCCATCAAGCTACGTATGACCCTCTTCACAGAACTGGGGAAAACCACCTTAAACTTCATATGGAACTAAAAGAGAGCCTACATAGCCAAGTCAATTCTAAGCAAAAAGAACAAAGCTGGAGGCATCACGTTACCTGACTTCAAACTATACTACAAGGCTACAGTAATAAAAACAGCATGGTACTGGTACCAAAACAGAGATATAGACCGATGGAAGAGAACAGAGACCTCAGAAATAACGTCAAACATCTACAATCATCTGATCTTTGACAAACCTGACAAAAACAAGCAATAGGGAAGGGATTCCCTATTTAATAAATGATGTCGGGAAAACTGGCTAGCCACATGCAGAAAGCAGAAACTGGACCCCTTTCTGACACTTTACACTAAAATTAACTCCAGATGGATTAAAGACTTAAACTTAAGGCCTAACACCATAAAAACCCTAGAAGAAAACCTAGGCAAAACCATTCAGGACATAGGCATAAGCAAGGGCTTCATGACTAAAATGGCAACAAAAGCCAAAACAGACAAATGGGATCTAATTAAACTCCAGAGCTTCTGCGCAGCAAAAGAAACAATCATTTGAGTAAACCAGCAACCAACAGAATAGGAAAAAATTTTTGCAATCTACCCATATGACAAAGGGCTAATATCCAGAATCTACAAAGAACTAAAACAGATTTACAAGAAAAAAACAAACAAACCCATTCAAAAGTGGGCAAAGGACAGGAACAGACACTTTTCAAAAGAAGACATTTATGAGGCCAACAAGCATATGAACAAATGCTCATCATCACTGGTCATTAGAGGAATGCAAATCAAAACCACATTGAGGTAGCATCTCATGCCAGTTAGAATGGTGATCATTTAAAAATCTGGAGATGTGGTAACCATAAAGATAAAAACTATAATAGATACACTAAAAATAAGTAGAGAATCAAAACATAAAAAAAAAAAATCTGGAGACAACAGATGCTGGAGAGGATGTGGAGAAATAGGAACACTTTCACACTGTTTGTGAGAGTATAAATTAGTTCAACCATTGTGGAAGACAGTGTGGCGACTGCTCAAGGATCTGGAAACAGAAATTCCATTTGACCCAGCAATCCCATTACTGGGTATATATCCAAGGGATTATAAATCATTCTATTACAAAGACACATGCACACGTATGTTCACTGTGGCACTGTTTACAATAGCAAAGACCTGGAACCAGCTCAAATGCCCATCGATGATAGACTGGACAAGGAAAATGTGGCACATATACACCATGGAATACTATGCAGCCCTAAAAAGTGACAAGTTCGTGTCCTTTGTAGGGACATGGATGAATCTGGAAACCATCATTCTCAGCAAACTGACACAAGAACAGAAAAACAAACACTGCATGTTCTCACTCATAGGCAGGTGTTGAACAATGAGAACACATGGATACAGGGAGGGGACCATCCCACACTGGGGTCTGTTGTGGGGGAGAATAGGGGAGAGACAGCAGGGGGTGGGGAGGTTGGGGAGGGATAACGGGGAGAAATGCCAGATATAGGTGATGGGGGATGGAGGCAGCAAACCACATTGCCATGTATGTACCTATGCAACAATCCTGCATGATTTTCACATGTACCCCAGAATGTAAAGTGCAATAAAATATATATAAATAAAAAGAATTTTAAACCCCCACCCCAAATTCTAATGTCCAGCTAAAATGAAGAACCACTGATGCAGTGTTTGCTATCACTCTTCGTTATTTTAAGATTACTATAATCATGCATTCTTAATTGACAATTTGTTCATCTGTTAAAATTGGTGGAGGTGATGGTTGGTGGAGAGAGAGAACACAGAGATGAATTTTTTACAAAAGTAGTATGAAATGTTTTCATAGGGTATTTTAAAGTGAGAGCCTTTAAAAAATATTCTATTATCATAATGACATATACTAGAAAATTATGACAATGGATTCAATTAAGTGAACACTAATCTACCCTTATAGTTACCTTTCTAAGCAAAACACAACCACAAGATTAAGAAAACTTTCAAGAAGTTAAGAGATACATGAAAAGGTCTGAATTAAAACTTTTATAAATTTGAGATCTTACTGATCTCAAAGACCTACAATGGAGAGTAGAGTATCAACATCTTGAAGACAGACAGACAGACAGAATGTATTCGTGATATAATAAGTCAGTGAATTGCGTTTAGCTGAGTAAGATTTAGTGAGATACCAACTGGACATAAGGTAAATGACTCATTCTATAGCTCGTAAATACTCAGAATTCCATGAGTATCTAGGAAAGGTTTTCAAATAACTAAAGAATATTTGGTTCTCACTCATATGTGGGAGTTGAACAATGAGAACACGTGGACACAGGGAGGAGAACATCATACACTGGGGCCTGTTGAGGGGTCAGGGACAAGGGGTGGGATGGCATTAGGAGAAATACCTAATATAGATGACGGACTGATGGATGCAGCAAACCATCATGGTACATGTATAACTATGTAACAAATCTGCACATTCTGCACATGTATCTCAGAACTTAAAGTATATAAAAAAAATAATATTTTGGATCAACATTCTAAAATACTTATCTTTTAAAACTGAAGACCAGAAGAGAATATTTAGAAGAAATTAGTTAGGGTCATATCATGCTGGTATATGATTCACGTTAGTTGATCTATCATCATTAAAGGTACTATAAGTAGGGTGACCATATGGCTGGCTTTCTTAGGACTGTTCCTGCTTATACCTGTTGTAAACCAATCAATGCCTGTTACTTATATTTAGTTCTGCATTTCATTTTCAAAAGTGTTAGCTCAGTTTGAACTAACTAGAATTCATATTTAAGAAATATATTAAAATTTCTGCAAATGTAATTTAATTTCACACAATTTGCAGCAGGATCTCAAGTTTTCTTATAAATCCCACTGGCTAGATTTGGATTCTTATTTATAAGCCAATATGTTATATTACACACACCAGTATATATTTGGAATATCTCTTTAAGCTTTTCAAAGAGCTTTATATCTAGCCTCTAATTTTACCTTTGTTAACTTCACAAGAATCATATGAGATTGTGGCATAGGAATATGTATAGATTTTCATGGGACTTTTTTTTTTTTTTTTTTTTTTTTTACTTCATAGAGAAAATTCTGTAAAGTACGTCTCAAATTCAGTTATTTTCTTCCAGAAACCACAAGGCAGTGTTGTCTGTCAAACATTAACCCATTCAACCATAGGGTAGGTTATTCTGTTTTAGGTGGTGTCTCCTTCCTCCTAGCTGAACCATTTGGAAAGCTGCTACCAGGTGGAAAACTGCTCTGTTAAGAGCAATTAAGACATTTCATCTGTGCCTATCTAAAAGGCAAAACCTTTAGAGCATATATGTCTGCCAATTATTATCTGAGAAATGTCTTAAGGACTATTTCAGAGAAAAGGGAACCCCAGCAGCTCTGTTTCTGAGCTTCCTGCTAAGATTTCTTTTGAGACTGCAATTTTATCTGTTTATAGGTTTGGTTTTCTTATAGGCTTTTATTGAGAGAAATGTTTGAAAAGAAGAAATGTCGTCCAAACTGTTCATTTCACAGGTAAGGAAATGAGTTCAGAAAGCCTGCATGCCTTTCAAAGAGTAATTAAATATTGTTTTTCTAGTTTCAGCCCACAGCAAAGCCACTAGAAAAACAATTCCTCTGCATGCCAAATGTTAAATGTTGTCCTTAGTTTATTCTGATGTGTTTTCTGGGCAGTACTTTCTCAAACTTTGCTTATAAAATAATCACCTTTCCACCTATACTGGGATGATTGTATTACAACAGAGAGATGCTACTTTTGCCTATCTGCCTCCAATTATGCAAAACAGCATTTCCTCTACTTCTGTTTATCCTTCCGGTAAGAACAAAAGTCAACCAAATGCAAGATCTTCCTTTTATTTCCCATTTTCTTATTTCCTTTACTTGGGAAAAATCTGTAAGGAAACATGGCCCGGTGTAGGGTATTTGGCCATCTTGACTTCCAGTAGGAAAAAGTGTTATCAGTTGCCATGACAACCGCATTTTTCCCAGAGCTCCCTGCTGCAACTCATTTGCACTAAACAAGAACAAATCATTATTATTCAATGAAGGCCCTGATAAAGCTCTTTTCCTTTTAATCGTTTTCAATACTCCTTGAAACTCTCCTTTCTACAAAGTGAAATGGCTCTCTAGGGCACATACATTGAGTTTTTCTAGGAGAATGTCACCTTTACCACCTATTTACCAAGCAAGCATAGTGCATGAGTACAGTCCATGATATATACCTTCTGGGCACTTGTCAGATGTTTCTACTATGAGTAGACTTTGATTTAACTAAAAGTTCAAAACATGTGTCTGATATTTAATAACTTACATTTCTTCAACTTCTCTCATTTCTCTGTATGTATTGAAAGATGACTAGCACCATCAAAATTTTTTCATTAAAATTTAACATAAAACTTTTCCAAGTGGCATACACAATGAGAGCTTTTAAACTTCATATTAATATGATCAGAAATGGAATGCGTTTCAGATGGAGCCTGATCTAAAAACCATTCAATTACTTTACTTTTTCCTGCCTTCTCCTGTATCTACTTCCTCCTAAAGTTAGTTTTCTTTATCCACAAACAATGTCAGCCTATGGCTTCTAGGAATGCCATGCTTTCTTGTTTGTGTCTGGCATATAATAAATATATCTCATGTAGCTTCCAGAAAAATCCCTCTATACTTTTTATACTGAATTGGGTCCTGTATCAAAGCATTGTGGCCAGAAGGAGAGAATATGCTGACTGATTTGAGTGCCTACCCCTTGGAGTACTGATGTGGTGAGGGAGTACAGATGGAAGGATGGGAAGGTTTCCCATGATGCCCGTGGAGGAGAGGAATAGATATCTGAATAAATTAAGCAACTTTTACCAATATGAACAAGTTGGCACTCAGTGTCTCAGAATAACAAATATTCACTAAAACCACAGAACAAATATTCTAGAGTATTCTAGAATTCTTAAGCCCCTCCACAACAACATGCTTTCTCTCTCTCTCTCTGTTTCTCTAACATACATGCACACACAGAGGCATACACACAAACACAATGCCTTCACTAAAACATGAGTTAAGTTGTTGCCTTGGATTTTTATATGTATGGTATTAATAAAAGAAATCTTCTGAGAG
Source organism: Sapajus apella (assembly GCF_009761245.1). Taxonomy (NCBI): domain Eukaryota; kingdom Metazoa; phylum Chordata; class Mammalia; order Primates; family Cebidae; genus Sapajus; species Sapajus apella. The sequence continues at coordinate 18,654,959 of NW_022436957.1, forward strand.
AAAACTGAAATGCTTGTTACAAGCATTAATGTATAAGATTAGAATCTTCTATATCAGAGGCTGGCAAACTATAATATTTTAGGCTTCGTGGGCCATACAGTTTCTGTCCCAACTACTCAACTCCGCCATTGTAGCAAAACACCGGCCATAGACAAGAAGTAATCAAATAGACATGACTGTGTTCCAATACAACTTTATTTACAGAACCAGGTATGGTATGGGATTGGCCCATGGGCCCATTAGCCCCCAGGTTGCTCATCCTTTCTCTGTATAATAAACTCAAACAAAGTGAAAGGAACTTGCACATGTATTTTCAAGTGGTAGTGAAAACTGTAACTCATCTTGTTTTGCTCTTTTTTATGCTACCAGGAAGCTCAGAGCTAAATTAACTGTTCCCCTTAAAAAGTACTGCTTTTAATTTTCTTTTGTATTTGAGTATCTCTCCTTCTATATGGTCTCATATCTCTGCTTTTCTACTGTAAAACTTTCTTAGCTCTATGTCCTTTTTAATATTGTAAAGTCTTCATGTTTGACATGGATGAAGGGTACATTGTATTTACAACTTTCAGCACTCTGGCTTTTTCTCTCTCTGCCACACACACAGAAACACACACACACCCCACAGGGTCTCAGTCTCCTTCAAACCCATTATACAAATAGACAAACTCAGACCCAGTATCACCATAATCATAAAGCAAAGAAGTACTAGTCGCTTAACTATCACCTTGATCTCCTATGTCTGAACTCAGGTTATTCTAGAAATAAGAACAGAAATAGCAATACAAAGGAAAATTTTCTAGAATTGTCACATTGCCACAGTGCAAATTGTTCCTAGTTTTACCTTAGATAACATACCACCAGACCTCTCTTTCTCTTTCAACTTCTCTCTCCCTCCGTCTGTCCCTCTCCCTGTCTCTCACCTCTGCTCCCTATTTTCCTCTTCCTTCGGTTGTCTCACAGCCTGAACTCTTATAGGCTCATCTTAAATCTTGGTTTTCACCGGTTTTAAAAGTCCCTTTGTCTCCCTGCTGCTTCTCCTTCTATTCTATATGGATCCTGTGACTTTCTCGACTTTGTTGCTGCCTTTATAGGGTTATTGTTTCTATGTCCTTTCCAAGAATCCTCCCTGGTCTGTGCTCCCACTTTCATACCCGACTTACTGTAATCCCTCAACTGTTCTTGAATGTAGTTTCATTTCTGGTCTTTGGCTTTAATCTCTGGCTGTCAACATCATCTTTTCTTCTGTTCTTTTCTCCAGCAACTCCAGTCCAGGGGCTATATTTTTTAATAGCCTTAGGCTAAAGAATCATCACAAGCAACTCTCAAAATTGGCCCTTAGTTGCCTTAGAAGATAAAAAGCAAGGAAGAGAAAAAACAACTAAGAGAAGAGTAAATCAAACAAATGCAGTCATGTTAGTGTGCATAGAGTTTAGTTTCATTAGCCTCTGCTCACTACCATGTCAGCTGGAAACTGTACATAAACCTCCCAAGAAAGGAACTGCAAGCCTATAACACACTAGGCATTAATGTGGAGCTAGAACAGATTTAATGGAGAAACTCATCATACTCTCCCCATACTAGGCTCTATGAAATTATCCAAAAAAATAATTACAGAGAAAACAATGCACTTTAATTTATCTTTGGAGATTATTACTGGAATGTTCTTCAACTCTATGATTTGGACTTTCTCACTAGGGAAATCTTATTTTGGTTTTAAAAATAACTAGAGTCAAATATTTCTTTTTAATTCCAAAATTTTCCAAAAGACTAAGCTTTTTCAAGTACAAATTTCATTAGGGACCAAACAAGAAACTGAGCACATATTTCACTGAAATTTTCTCTTTCCCACTGAGACTAAGAAAATAAATTAGGTTAAAAACAAACACTTAGAAAAGCAAGTAGCTTAGAAGATGTTCTCTGAAGCTTTGCTCAAAAAGTTGAGGCAGAGATTTGTCAATATCTGGTTAATTTTATTAAAATTGAACAGCCTTGGATACCTACATGCATGCAATACTATGTGCTAAGGGCATCAGGAAAGCAAGGTCCTGTGAAAATATTTATTTAACAGTTATGAATTATATTTCAAAGCAAGCATTAGAATACTCATCATCACAGAAAAATCAGAGTTTTCCATCATTTGGTATTGTTTTTATTTGACATTATTTATCAGCATATGGGGGCCATAAACTTTTAGGGATAGGGTCTCTAACAGTCCTATTTTGACTCAGCCCACAATAGATGCATGCATACACACATACCACACCTGAGCTAAGTAATTTTTTACTCATAAGAATTTAAAATTAAAAGTCATCCAATTAAAAGAATCACATTTCAAACTTTTCTATTCCAATTACAATGTAACTCAATCAAAAAATAAACACAGTTCTTTGGGAACACTTCTACTACATGGAGAAACAAACATCGATATTATAGTTTGCTTTATTAATAACTTTAATCCTATTGAATATTTAAGATCACATTTTCAAATTGCTCATACGTTTTTCTTTAAAAAAGAAAGCCATGAGATGAGTCAGCTTTATTACTAGCTGTTTTGAGAAGAGAGATGGACTGACTAAAATTCACACACGTAGAACCATGACCAAACCAGGATTACAAAGCATTTCTGAGATCTTTATCCACGGAACCTAAAGTCCTTTCTAAGATACATTTAAAAATATTATCATATTACCTATGTTCATAAAAATAATGAATTTCCGATATTAGATGTGGAATCAGAAAAGAGACTCTCTCAAGATACTGTTTTGGAAGTGAATGAAATGAAAATCCAAGTAGCTTTACATTCTCATGACATTGAAAACTTTCTCTAGTTTCTATATTATAAAATTTTCTGTCTTTAAAGATTTCTCGCAAGAGAATAGAGAATCCACTGGTCCAGGACAAGTTACCAGAATTAAGTTTTATTCCTGGTTCACCCCTAGTAAGAAATCTGGCAAATTACTAAAATCAGTTGTATTTCCATATTAAGATTATTGTTAGTATCTGATAATGATTTACATTTTATTATGGGAAAAAGAATTCTAAAACAGCCATCTGAAGGGTTTTCACCACAGCACTTCTGATACCAAATGTGTGGGGTTTTTTTCACACCAACGACCAGTTCTCCAACAATTCAGACACCAACTGAGTGTCCTACAATTCAACTCAATTTTGACTCTGACCACATAGAGTCAGCACAGGCCCTACAGGTTGAGGGCTCAGTCCCACAAGACTGCCCCCACTTCGATGCCAGTCACAAATACAGGTTGCCATCTGTGCTACTGACCAATCAGCTATAAATTAGGGATTCCCATGATCCCTGCCAACGTTTGATAATTTGCTAGAACAACTCACAGAACTCAGGAAGGTACTTTACTCACTATGACTGGCTTATTATAAAAGATACAACTCAGGAATAGCTAAATGAAAGATATGCATTTGGCAAGGCATGAGGGGTTGGGGAGCTCCCACACCCTCTCCAGGAGAGCCACCCTCTCAGCATCTCCATGTGTTTGCCAATCAAGAAGCTCTCTGAATCCCATTCTTTAGGGTTTTTATAAAGGGTTCATTACACAGGCCTGATTGATCGGCCATTGGCAAATGTTGCAGGCTAAGGCTGAAATTTCCAACCTTCTAATCATGCTTTGACCTTTCTGGAACCAGTTCCCATCCTGAAACTATCTATGGCCCACCAAGAGTGGGATCTCTGGAACAAAAGATGCTCATATCGCCCACAAAATTCCAAGCAGCTAGGAACTCCATGTCAAGGAATCAGGGACAAAGGCCAAATATATAATTTTTATTATATCATACCCTCTGATTAACTTTGAAAACATAATTTAAGAATTCTGCTTTCTTTTTTAGTTTGATACATGATGATAATAGATCAGAAGCAATATTCATTTTAATGAGTATTTTGATAAAATCATGGATCCACAGAAGTGGAGAGGTCTGACAAATTATGGATCACACTGTTCAATATCTCATGGCTATATGAGAGTTACAATAATTTCAGATGCACTTATATTTCTTGTACATATACTAAAACCATAAATTATGGATGAGATGCTGAAAATCATATCAAAAACTCATGGTACGTTCAATCCAACTTTTTCTCTCTGACAACAGTACTAAGGTATGTTTATTCTTTAAACATCTCAAATATTTACTCATATACTCTCACATATCTCCATTTATTTATATTTCCTGCAGTAGAATATAAATTCTCCTGATAACAGTTATATATTCCAAAGCCTGCTCCCTATTATTTTTTAAACACCTTGAAATGTTTCCTTTCACAGCCTTTAAAATGAAAACAAAGGGGCAGGGAAATGTTACCTTGCGATGGACTCTCTGTTTCCTGATGGATGTGTCTTTTTCTCCATGTGAAAAATATTCCCCTTTTCATTTTCTTCTCTCTCTCTCAAATAACTCCCTACTCCATTTCCCTGTTAATAGGATGTTCCTATAATTGAAAAGAGAAATGACTAAGCTTAGTGACCCAGGAGCTGCCAGCTGGTTCTCAAAGGGTAGGACTGTCAAGGGAAAGAAAACAGCAACATCCCTCCCTTTAACATTCTCCTCTACAATTTAAGTGCTTCCTCTTTTTAATTTCCCAGCCCAGATGAAATACTAGATAGTACTTTTTACTCCATTTTCTGCTTCTGTTGCCTGGTGCTTTTACTTCAGCTGAGGTCAAAGAGACGAATGCCTGGTCTATTAATCTAGTACAGGGAGCAAGCAAGTCCCCTCTCTAATGATGATGTATAATAACTGTGAGTTAAGAGGAAATCTTCTGCTTTGTGCTCTATTAACTATGCTTCATTTTTTATACTTACCAAACTTAGTCCAACTTAGAAAATTATCAATAGTTTTCCCTATTATCTTCTCTTTCTTTGAACTAATGGGGAAGCCACTTTAAAGTGATTAACTTTTAGAAATTGGCTTAGAATATGTCTAGTTGATCTAAGCCTAGTTTCTGTTCAATTCTTCAAATGCATGATTATTTGTAAGGCACAGGCATGTGGACCTGAAGGAAATTACTAATATTGAGCATTGTTCTAGAAGTCCACCAGTCTATAAACTCCATGAGGAGAGACACCCTGCCTCATTTGCTGTTATATTCTTAGGGTCCAGTACTGTTCAGGCACTTGATAAATATCTGTTGAGTGAATAAATAGATGTCTTCCTCCATCAAGCCATCAAAAAATATTCCAAATAGTGTTTGTCTTTATAAGCTCAATTTACAGAACTTAAAGAACTCAAATTTGAGTGATGTTCTATATTAAACTATGGGGAATAGGATATTCACAGGTGATTCTGTGTGATCATCATCATTATTATTATAAATGATGTTGTGACAAGAAGAAGATGTTATTCCCCAGTGAAATAACAACTTACATCAGGAAATTAGAGCAGAATAGTCTTTCAGCTGAGTCACTGTTTGCTTATTTATTATTGGTGTTCCATGTTTGAACTATATCCGGCTTCCACTTCATAGTGGCAGTACTTTTAGTACTCTGATTTCAATGAATGTTCAGTACCTGGGAACATATTCCTAAGAGGCCCACTAGTCACTCATTATAGAGAGTAAATTATATATAATTATTTCCATAAACATTTACCGACTACAATTTATGTGTGAGATAATGTACTGTCCCATTGAATTTGTCCAATCATTAGGAAAGAGATTAGTCATCAAACTAAACAAAGAAAAACCCAGTTTAGCCGCATTATAAACTACTCCACCTTCTTCAATGCACTTTAGAATATTTTTATTCAAGTGCATTCCTCAATATTTTTAAAATGTGCATGAAGGGAAAAAATGGAAAATGTTATTATTCAATTGGAGTATGCAAGCATGTTTGTGTTAATATAGTAGCTACTTTTAATTATCACTTAATTTAAACTACTTCGCATTCCTTTATCTTAGTTCTTTTGTTCCCTTCTAAGGACTTTAATGTGACTACCTCTTGGAATGATATCCTGCTTTTGCAGGAAACAAGCAGCTTCCTGACCAAGATGGAAGCTACTAGTCCTTATTGCCAGTTCGTTTTCACTGTCCTGGTTGCTCTCAAGGTTATCCCCAACCTCAGCTCCAGTTGTCTGTCTGTTTCCCAGATTTGACTGGGCTTCCTTCATACTATATTGCATGAGAAGGTCTAGCAAAAGATTAGCTCAGTCTCAACTCTGTAAAAATGGTTTGCTATTTACACTTCATTCTGTGGTGAGGCCAGCTTCACAGAAGTGCGATCAGTCTGTGCAGTCACACAGGATACCAAACTCAGATGAGCGGCATGCTGTCATTATTTTGAAATTCTTAATGATTTTATCTTTGAACTTGTGTTTTACAAGTAAAGTCCAATGGGATCATGAAGCATGCATAACAGCAAAACAGATATGCAGAAGAACGAAGAAAGCTCTGTATTTTAACACTTTCTTTGTGCTTGTTCAACATGAGACCCTGAACTTCCATTTTGAACTGGGCTCCACAGATAATGTAGCCAGTCCTGTTCTGAGAAATATCTAAAAATGGGATCCAAACTACAATTTCTCCTAAAGAAAACATCAGATAATTTGACTTTCAAAACTGCTCTTTGAATATCATCAAAAGTTTTGGTATAGCGAATCTTTATGATAAATATAGTACCTATCTAGTAAAGCAATTTAATTATCGCAGGCTGTATTAATAACCATAATAAACTCCACTCCAATAGGATTCTAGGTAGACAAGTCTTCCAGCCTCGGGCCTCTCCTCATTAAACTGCAATTAGTATGATAAATAGGGAGTGTGATTTTCCTGTAGCCAGTATTAGCCCTACTTACTCATGAGGTGACAGGGGAAGCCATCAGAGACAGAATTAAAAATATTTAAACAACAAGGAAAATAGTAGAATTTACTGTCTTCTGGTTGTTAGTTCAACACATCTGTGTGCAGGTATACCGTACACATTTGAGATGTAAATGATGAAGATCTCAAATAAGCACTGATGTTAATATCTGCTAATACAATCCAGTGATAAACAGTCTGTCTTAGGAAGGTCGTGTTGTGAGAATTCAAGATGACTATAATTTTAACAAAGCATTAATGGGCAATCTGACTAAATAAGATGGCTGCTATAGGTGACTTCGAAAACACTGTGCATTCTTAATCAGGTGATGAGATATTTCACATCTGCTAATGGTATAGCTCCTACAGCTTTGTATAACCACATATATTAACATTTATTAAATTTAAAATGCATCCCCCCTCAAAAAAAATAAATAATAAAAAAAATAAAATGCATCCCTTAACAAGAAGGCTTTGTTGGATATGGCTTTATTGAAACCTAAAGCTAAAACATATTACATAATTTGATTCTAATCTGTGAAGACATGCTATACTCCAGCAATCAGATTTCAGGAGAATCTCTGTATCCTTGCAGTATACTCAATTTTAACCTGAGTTTCCTTGAATAGCTTTCTGTTCCTTCACATCAAATATTCCTCAAAGAAAGATAGGTTAAAAATTCTAATCTTAATAAATAAATACTCAGGGGAAGAATACCTTACACAAAATACTCTGACATTCTGCTAGATTTTTAAATTCTTTTGAAAGAAGTACCATCTACTATATTTGATTTTAATGGCTCAATGCTAAAAACGATGGTCATGTTTTCTTTGTTCTCATCCAAATATTTTATCACCAAATGGAGAGGGCTATCTTGACATTTGGTTACATTGATTCAGCATTAAAGTTTATTGCAAGTGTGATTTTTTTTAAAAAAGTATAAATCCACATTTTATTCAGATTTTTGTGTCCTTTAAAATAAAACACGAAAACATAGTATGGCAAGGACTGTAATCTCTTGCAAATGACCCCAACTCTGCATGTCCAGTACTGACATTTTTTTCTCAAATCTGTACCCAATTCCCAACCCTCTACCAGGGACTCCATTAATAAGAGACATCCAAGTGAGCTTCATCCTTTGTTCTCTCAGTTCACGAAGGAGCAGCAAGCTAGGATTCATTTGATTGCCTCCTTTTCCAAAATTTATTTCAATTTTGTCATCAAATCCTGTCAATTCTGCCTCTAAGACATCTATCACATTCTCTTCTTTGGCACTCCCACAGACAAAGTGGGCATTTATCTCTATAGGTTTTGTTTTTAGATTTATCCATATTTCACTCCCTCATGGAATTGTCCTATCCACTACTGTTATCTTCATTGGGGAAAGCTGCAAAGGAGAAAGGACTTACAGAGTGCCTACATAAATTGGTTATGAGTAACATATACACAAGGAACAATAAACGGCGGAAGGCTGCAGGAGGCCTCTGAGGAGGAAGGCCTCTTCATGACTCATGTTCCGGTGCAGGGTGACCTAGGCTCTGTTACCATAAACATTGTGCTCAAGGACATAAAACCCCTTCGTAGCACAATGACGTAGCCAGACTTGTAGGTTCCTTGTAAGGCCCGTGTTCCATCAGCTGTACATAGATAATAAGCTAAAGATAACAACATGTTCTTGTTTCCTGAAACTCCCAACCACCACTGTCATCAGTCCTTAGAATGACACACCAGTTCTGGCTCACTGACTCACTTCCGGCTCACTGATTCATACCACCATCACTCCACCTCTACCCTATAGATCAAAGTCATTGTAATCAATAAATAGTGTGGATGATCAGAGCTCGGGGCCTTTACTGTAGCCTCCAGAGTAATAAAGTGATGGCCCCCTGGTCCCACTTTTTCTCTTAATCTGTCTTTTTCTCATTCCTTTGTTGCCACCAAACTCAGAGTACCCATGGGTGATATAGGGCTGGCTCCCTACATTCTGGTGCACCAATGTGTGGGGCTCATGGATTCCCTACAGATCTTGTTATTGTCCATTGCCACTCCATTTTTACTTTGCACGTATGGGATGTACAAATATTTCAATTAACTATGACTTCAATATTAATGCATAGATTATTTAAATGAATTGCTACTTAAACTTTACACATTATCATTAGAATATAAAAATATTTATTAAATCAGAAAGACCTCTGTACATGTTAATAGTACATATTACTTTGAGCCTCAACTCTTGAAAACAAAAAAAATAATGGTGAAATGAAGAGTAAGATGATATCTGCTATCCAGGCAGAGTATTTCCCTTGTGCCAGGCATTGTGCTAAGGATTTTACATATATTATATTATACACTCTTTGTAAAAACCTAGTCAAGTAGCTTATCCATTAAGTGCACATTTTAATTGTACTGTGTCTTCTACATGCAAAGAGAAACACTGGTGGCTGCTAGTTGATCTGAAGCATCAGTGCTTGTCTTGAAAATTTGCCACTTCTGGTGCCAAATGTCTCTCATCACATGCTTACTCTAATTATTCCAGTTAGGGCCTTATTGATTCATATCCTGTTGGTCTTAGTGAAGAAAAGTTCCTGCAAGAGGCACACTGCCTTGCTTTGTGTACCTTCCTTCCATGAGCTTTCTCATCCTGCCCTTCCTCTGGTACCCAGCAGCAGGGTTGAAAAAAGGGCAGGGGGGACATGATGCACTAGGTACTTGGTGTAACTCATCCTCTGAGAGTTTTATTCCACTAAGTAGAGAGCTTGACACTGGAAAAATTTGCTTATGCCCCTCATTGCTATCCTTCTATCTCCTTTGGAATGATGAATCTGCATAGATGGGTCTCACTGTAGCAGGCTCAGAGTGGAATTTTCTTTTTTCCAACTTCCTTCTCAAATAAGTTTTACTTTTTATTTTTGAATATGTCAGAAAACACTTTGAATAACAAGAAACCACTGAATATGCTTTACTGATGTTTCCTCATGATCTCAAATGCATCATGCCTATCCATATTCTATTAACATGTTCAAATTGTTTGTCATTACATTTCATTAGGGGACAACATTCAATCTTGACTCAAGCACAATTGCATTGGAAAAGCAAATGGGGTGGAAAGGGAAGAAAAGACTTACTATGGCTGGCTGCTAGCCCTTCCTCCTAATGTTCTTCGAGCCAACCTTGACTGGATTTTTCAGGCCTCAGCAAGAGGTTCTACACTGTACTTAAGTAACTATTTATCCTCCCTTACACCCTCTAACAACACTAAATGCTTGTAGTTTTTCTAACATGCCAAGCTATTTCATATCTTGGTACCTCTGTACATACTGTTGCCTTTGTCTAGAATATTTTTCTCCCCCTTGTTCACCTGGCAAACTTAAAGATACTTGAAAACCTAGTACAGATGACTTTCCTGCTAATCAACTTCCTCCTGGAAAGGTAATCACATTTTCAGTGATTAACTTGTAGATATGAAATACTATTGATATACGTATCACATGGGTTATAATGTCCTTCTTTGTATTTCCATTTCTATTTCTTCTTGAGAGTAGAGCCCATTCCTAGTGTAATTCCCTGGCACTTAGTAGTTCCAAATTTTACAAGAATGTAGTTGCTGAACACTAACTAAAAAAAAAAAAAGAAAACCCTTAAATCGCATCAATTTTAGGTTGTAGATTTTTCATTTCCTGTAACGGACAATGTAACCTTTTCAGTGCAGAGACACTGTTTCCCCTTTACTTGCTCCACTCACTAGAACTAAAGTACATGCAATGTCCAGGAGGACTGGTGATGGGTAATTACTCTTGTCAGGTGCTTTCGACTAGCATCAAAATCAGGCCCTTTATAGCACATATTCATATAAATGACAGCTCAAGTCAAACCTATCTATCTCCCTAAATAGATGAAACCATTTCCCACCCTTCAAACATTCTTTTCTCTTCTCTAAGGTTATGTCAGAAATCATCATGATTAATAGTCAACATGTCCACTTCACTCAATGAAGCTTCTAAAGAATTTGTTATTCTTTTAGAATTCTGTAGGAAATAAAATCCTTCCAAAGCAATTACAAAGCTCCAAAGAAAACATGGAGGAAAAGATATCTGTCATTAGCAGATATCTACTAATACTGTCATCAGTATTATCATTGTTATCACTGCATAATAAAGTCCTTGGTTATCAAATTACTTCATTTGAATTAATATGAAATCACTCATATTTTTTTCATTCATTCATTAATTCACTTATTCCTTTCATTGCACGTCACCACCCTCATAATTTGTGACAACTTATGACTTTTTTTAAAAAACTGGAAAAGTATAATTAGATGACACAATAAGGGTTAAAACACACACACACCCTTTCTCTTTCACCACGTCTCTCTCTCTCTCTGATTCTGATGAGAGACAGATACCATGTTAAATTCCAGTTCTGATGAAACTTTTTACTCTGAAATACATTTTTGGAATTCTATAAGGTCTCTGTAAGATGTGGCAAAATCAAGTACGTTTCTCAAAAACCATGTAGGTTATCTAGTTAAGTAAAAGGATAAGAAAAAAATCACCTTTATAAACTGGGAAGACTGACATTATGTCTATTGATTAAACAGAGCTTCCTGTTGTAAGAACAGATACTATTCTGAGAGAAATAGATAAATACTCCTGTCCATTTCTATATCGTGTACAAACTAATACTTTTAGGGAAGAGGAAAGGTGGTCTCTCACCTTCTCCTAATCACTTTCAAATAGGGATATTCCTACTATACAGAAGAATTGTATTTTGGAAAGACAATTTCATGAACTAAGGCGGAAAATCTCCTAGGCTGTGGCTGCTGTGACTTCTCAAATCAGCAGTCACATGCAGAAGAGAGTGCTAAATGAAACCCCTCTTTCTTCTTCCCATCCTCTCTGCCTTTTTCTCTATACTTTTCAAAAGCTGACAGACAGTAAATACCCACACAAAAGAACAACCAAAAATGACAAATTAAAGATAAATTTCTCTCATTTGCCAGAGAGGATTTAGAGAACGTGTCATAATTTTATACAATGCTAGTGCAGCAGGTGAGACTAGAAAATCATTTTGGTTTTCAATTTCAGAAATAATTCTGTTTTATACTGACTGATTACCATTCTTCCGAAGATGACCAAATCAAGTTCCAAAATTAAGTCATAGTTTCACCTCTTCTGCTTCTTTTCTGTCTTGCTGAATTTAATAATTTAAAGTATTACCAATTTTGTTAGTTTTTAAATTGGCCAGAAAAAGACATACCACCCAATAGTAAACTAGCCAAGAATTTTAAAAGGCATGAGAATGGATACCTAAATACCCAGCGAATATATGCGAAGGTATTCTGACTTGCTAATCATCAGAGAAATGCAAATTAAAACCACAACAAAATATCACCATATACTGAATAGAGTGACAAATTTTTAAGAAGACTGAAAATCTAAACTATTATGAGGATATGAAGTAAGTAGGATTTCCATAAACTCCTAGTAGGATTGTAAATGGACTCAACTACTTTGTAAAACTGACACTTTTGTCAGCATATACACAAGTGGAACACAAGCAAATTTATTTTCCAACTGAAATATGTGCAAAAAAATCCATGCACAGGAGTGTTAATAGCAGTTTTCTTCATAACAACCCAAAACAAGAAATAATATACATATTCTGCCACAGTAAAATGTATAAATATTTGTGATAGGATCAAACAAAGAAATGTTATATAGAAATAAAAATTAATGATACACTGCTATACATAGAAAATACATGAAATTCACAACATAATGTTGTTGGGGAAGCCAGACCCAAAAGAATAAATACCTGACTACTTTGTTTATATAAAGTCCAAAAAAGTGAAACTATTCCATGATGTTAGGAGTCAGGATGGTAGTTATCTTTGGGCAGGAAGTGGTGGTCGTGATCACAAGGGGCAACAAAGAGGGCTTCTGGGGTGCTATTCATGGTCTGTTTCTTGTTCTGTGTGGTATGGTTACACAGGAGTTTTTAATTTATAAAACTTATTGAGGAACTCTTTTGCTTCACTGCTCTCTATGTATGTTATACTTGAATTAATATGTTTATTTAAAAAGAAAAGACAAAGAGAATGAGAGACTATGACAAGTACTACTTATACATTAAATTTGTGTCGAATACTTTTTTTTTCACTGTAAATCTCCAGGTGGTTCCTTTAAATCCTTTTCCTCTCCCCCTAACCTCCCCAATTTCCACTTTATGTGACTCCAGCTATGATGATTTCTCCCCTGGCAGCAGCAGCCTGTAGCCCAGCCAATGTTCTTGCCTGCAGTCTGGTCTCAGTCCTCTTCATTCTTTACTTTGCAAATAGCACATTTGTATTTTTAAAAACATCTTGTATACAAAATAGCATGATAATAAATGTACAGTTTAGCAAGTAAGAATGAACAGAAAATAATTTAGCAAAATAAATACCCATGTACCTCCACCATCCTGCTTAAGCAATAGACACGACTTTTTCAATCTGTTGTCCCTGGACAATCCCAATCTGTCTTTGCATCAGAGGTATTCAATATCCTGAATTTGGTGTTAAACATGTCCTTGCTTTTATTTATTGTTTTATAACATAAGGTAGTAGTTGTAGGCTAAATAACACTAACTAAAAATAGTTTAAGCAGTATTTTGTTTGGTTTTGCTTGTTTTCATTTTTTTTTTAACTTGTTTCTAAATTTAAGTTACAGAATCTCACAGGTATACTCTGCTGTAAGCTTTCTCTTCCCCCCCACCCTGCCTTCTCTCTTGCTGGTATACCATATGTTACTGAGATTAATCCACCCAGATGCCTGGACCTTTTAGTCCATTCTTTTGTCACTGCTGAATAACATGCGTTGTCTAAGTACATCACAAATTACTTATTTTATTTTTAATATGTGTATTGTTTTCAGTCTTTTTGTCATTTCAAATGGCAATCTTAAGAGCATTCTTCTGCATGCCTCTTGTATACGTATAAGAGTTTGCAGGTTATATGTCGAGGAATGGAACTGCTGGGTCCTCGAGTATGCACATTTTCAAATTTATTAGGTAATATCAAATTATTTTCCAAAGTAATTGAACCAAAATGATTCCCTGTTGTCCGCATCTTTGCTTTGTGTTGTCATTATTTTTAGTCATTCTAGTTAGTGTGTAATTTTATCTATACATTTACATATATAGGCCATTTCATTTGAATTTCCTCTTCTATGAAAATACTAATCATGTAATTTGCTCATCTTTCCCCCACATCGTGGTCTTTTTCATATTGATTTCTGACAATATTTATATACTCTGAATGTGACAGTTTTTTCAGTAAATAGTATTACAAATATTTTTTTCCATTATGCCTAGTCTTTTCTCTCATTATTGTAACTCTTAATAAAGAGAAGTTCTTAAATTTTAAATATGAAATTATCAATATTTTCTTTAATGGCTTGTGCTTTTATGTCTTATTTAATAAATTCCTCCCTACCCAAAGGTCCTAAGGATTTATCCTTTAATTTATTGCCTTCACAGGTAAGAACATGATCAGTCTAGAATTTATTTTGTATATGGATGAAAACAATGTCTGTCTCCTTTTACCTTTTTTCCACATAACTAACCATCACTTCCCTTACCATTTAATGAATAGGGCATCCTTACCCCACTGATTTACATTGATTCTCTGTCATATATCAAGTTTCCATTCACTTTTGGACCTATTTTTGTCTCATTCATCACTGAGGCAATACCAAAGTGTTTCAAGACATTTACTTTTTAAAAGAGAAAACTAAAAATATTTTTATTCATTAAGTTAAGCTGAATTAGAATTGTTAGTCTTAATTTAGTGACTAAATATTTGTGTTTTACAGTAAAGTTCCAAGAAACAAACAATAACTTCCAATAAAAACATGAAAGTAGTTTCTTTTCCAGTAAAATTTATCAGAAAACTTTCATTGCACATAAAATAAATTTCTATCTACTCATTTAAAAATTCAGTTAATTATACTTTGAAGTGCTTTCCATGCTGTCTTTATAAACCTGCATAAACTAGGACATTTTGACTACATATGAATTATGGTTTTGTTAAAATTCTTTCTGGGTCAAGTGATATTTTTCTTAATCCAGGGAATATCCAATTAGAAACAGAGATAAAAATCTCCTTATATTCAGTTCTTAATTATTAAATTTATTCAATAAAATGCTTTTACTTTGGTTGTGACTCCTGAAGGAAATGTTACAAATATTAATCACATTATTTTCATAAAAAGAATTTTATATATATATATATATATATATTTCTTTATTCACTCACCTGTTGATGGGCATTTAGGTTATGTCTGTATCTTGGCTATTATAAATAATACTGCAATGAACATGGAAGTGCAGATAGCTTTTTGAGATAGTGATTTAATATTTTTTTTTTTTTTGGATATATATCCAGAAGTAGGACTGCTGGATCAGAAGGTAGCCCTATATTAAATTTTTTGAGGAACTTCCACACTGTTTTCCATAAGTCTGCATCAATTTACATTTCCACAAACAGCGTACAAGGGTTCACTTTTATCCACATCCTCGACAACATTTATTTTTTGTTTTTATAATAGTAGCCATTTTAACAGGTGTGAGGTGATATCTCACTGTGTTTTTAAAATAGAATTCCTTTCATTTTATTTATTTTTATTTATTTGTTGACATTGACAAATTATAATTGTATATATTTAGGGAGTAAAAAGCAATGCTATGATATATGTACATAATGTGGAGTGGCTGACTCAAGCTAAATAACATATCCATCACTTCAAGGATTTATCACTTATTCTTCCTGTCTAATGAAACATT
Organism: Sapajus apella; assembly: GCF_009761245.1. Taxonomy (NCBI): domain Eukaryota; kingdom Metazoa; phylum Chordata; class Mammalia; order Primates; family Cebidae; genus Sapajus; species Sapajus apella. Next base: position 18,670,608 of record NW_022436957.1, read on the forward strand.
ATCACCTCTGACTAAGTTCTCCTCATTCCCCTATCTCCACAGACTCTGATAACCACCATTCTACCTTCTGCTTCTGTGTGTTTGGTTTTTCTTAGCTTTCACGTATAAGTGAGAATATGAACATCTGTCTTTCTGTGCCTGGCTTATTTCATTTAGAATAATGTCCTCCAGATTCATCCATGTTGTTGTAAATGACACAGTTTTTCTCTTTTTTTAGGCTGAATAGTATCCTGTTGTGCATATATATCATATTTTCTTTATCAATTTATAGGTTGGTGGACACTTAGGTTGACTCCACAACTTGCTACTGTGAATAGTGCTGCAATAAACATGGGGTACAAGTATGTCTTCAACATACTGATTTCAAATCCTTTGGATATATATCTGGAAGTGAAATTTCTGGATTATATGCCAATTCTCTTTAGATTTCTAAGAAACCTCCACACTGTTTTCTACAGTGGCTATACTAATTCACATTCTCAGCAACAGTATGCAAGGGTCCTCTCTTTTCAGTCTCCTTCACCAACACTTGTTATCTTGCATCTTTTTGATAATGCTCATTCTGGCAAACATGAGGTGATATTTTGTTGTGGTTTTAACTTACATTTTCCTGATAATTAGTGATGTTAAGCATTTTTTAAATTTATGTGCTGGCCATTTGCCTGTCTTCTTTTGAGAAACAACTATTCAGGTACTTTGACCATTTCTTAATCTAATTATTTATTTTCTTAATATTGATTTCCCTGAGTTACTTAAATATTTTGGATAGTAATCTCTTATCAGATGTATGGCTTGAAAATATATTTGGTTAACTCTTCCAATCCACAAACATGTAATATCTTTCCATATTTTTCTTCTTTGGCATTTGTTTCTTGCATCAGTTTTGTAATTTTAAGTGTACAGATCTTTCCATCATGTAGCAGCTATCACATTTGTCTCACTCATTGCAGTTTTCATTTGCATTTTCCTGATGATTAGTTATTTTGAGTACCTCTTCATATTCCTATTGGCTATCCCTATGCACCTTTGGAAAAATGTCTACTGGAGTCTTTTGCCCACTTTTTAATTTAGTTTTTTTTTTTCTTTTGCTATTTAGTTGCATCAATTTCTTATATATTTTGGATATAGATCCCGTAACAGATACATGGTTTGCAAATATATTCTCCCATTCTGTATATTGTCTTTCCATTTTATTGATTGTTTCCTTTGCTGTGCAGGAGCTTTTTAGTTATAGTCCTGCTTATTTATTTTTGCTGTTTTTGCCTGTGTTTGGGGGATCATATCCAAAAAATCATTACCAAGATTACCAAGACCAATATTAAGGAACATGTTCCTTATGTGTCTGTTTTTATGCCAGTACCATGTTTTGAATGCTATAGCTTTGTAGTATAATTTAAAATCAGGAAGTGTGATGCCTCTAAATTTGTCCTTTTTTTCCTCAAGATTGCTTTTCCTATTTGGGGTCTTTTATTGATTCATTCAAGTTTTAAGACTGTTTTTTTCTATTTCTGTGAAAAATGGAATGGGAATTTTCATAGGGACTGTGTTGATTATATACATTGCTTTGGGTAGTATAGACATTTTCATAATATTAATTCTTTCAGCCAATGAACTTGAAATACCTTTCCACTTATTTGTGTCTTCTTCAATTTCTTTCGTCAATGTTTTACAGTTTTCAGTGTAAAGATTTTTCTTTTCCTTGGTTAAATTTATTCCTCAGTATTTTTTGATGCTATGGTAAATTAATTCTTTTGTTAATTTCTTTAGGATAATTTGTTACGGTGTAAAGATTTTGCTGTTGACTTTTGTATGTTGCTTTTTATGACCTATAACTTTACTGAATTAATTTATTAGTTCTAACAGATTTTTATCAAGTTTTAGAGTTTTCTACATATAAGATCATGCTATCTACAAACAGAGACAATTTTACTTCTGCTTTCTGATTTGGATGTCTTTTATTTCTTTTTCTTGTTTAATTTATCTGGCTACAACTTTTAGTACTATGTGGTATAGAAGTGGAGAGAGTGAGCATTCTTGCCTTATACTGAATTTAAACTGAAAATTTTTCCTCATGGATTATGATGTTAGTTGAGGGCTTTTCATAAATGGTCTTTATTGTATTGACATAAGTTCCTTGTATACTTACTTTGTTTGGAGTTTTTATCATGAAAGAATATTAAACTTTGTCAAATGGTTTTTCTGCATCTCTTGAGGATGATCTTTTTTTTTTTCTTTTTGTTCTGTTAATGTGGTGTATCCATTAATTAATTTGCATATGTTGAACCAGCTTTGCATCCCAGGGGTAAATCTCACTTGGTCGTGGTATATGTTCCTTTTAATGTGCTGTTGAATTCATTTTGCTAGTATTTTATTGAGGATTTTGTATATATGTTCATTAGAGCTATTGGCCTATGGTTTTCTTTTCTGTGGTATCTTTGATTTTGGTATCAGGGTAATGCTGGTCTCACAAAATGAATTTAGAAGTGTTCCTTCTTCTATTTTTTGAAAGAGTTTAAGAATAATTAGTATTATATCTTCTTTGACTGTTTGGTAGATTTCGCCCTTGAAGTCATCTGCCCTGAGCTTTTCATGAATGCCCCTCTCTCTTTCTATCTGACTCTCCAACTTCCATTCAAAACCCTCCTATTATTTCCTTCTAGCTATCTTCCCTTATCCCACCAGTGGTAAGTAATCTTTCTTTCACACGAAGTGTACTGGGAATATTCAATTCTATTAAACTGGCAGTTAATCTTTACCTGACTGTTCTATGCCATCTTTTTGTTGTTGCCTTGAAATTTTAAAACATCCCTATGTTGTGCTTTGTGTCTTAACCAAGTGTTATGACCCTACAGGGCATGGATTTTGTTGTATAACTCTTTTGGTCCTGTGGAATCTTGAACCTAGACAATTAACCAATGTTTGTTCATATGTGCAAATTAATTTATAAGTTGTTTCTAAATAAGTGGTTCTCAAACTTGAATGTGTATCAGAATTACATAAAGGGTGATTAACACAGATGAAACATGGATTGCTGGGCCCTACCCTGGGGATTCCAATTCAGTAGATCTTGGGAGAAGCCTGATAATTTTTGTATCTAACAAATTCCAAAATGATGCTGATACTGCTGTGTCCAGAACCATACTTTGAGAACCATTGTGCAAAACCTTTGTGTCTTGAGAATAATTGCTGTGCTATGGTTTCTACTCTCTTTCTAAATTTCTACATTAGTATCTGTCGCTTTATGTAGGCTTATAGAGGACATTACTCATTCGGAACTAATATATACCGTACTAGTCATTCAGCTGTGGCCAGTAGTTGTTTCAAATCCACTTTGCTCTATTACTTCTAGCCTTTTGGTTACTATCAAGTAGTATTATAAACCACAAACACCACACAAGCATAACATCCTACATCCCCTTTTTTTCTTGGAATGCTCAGTTATCTCCTCTTGTGATTAAGATTTTATAACTTAGCTGGAAATCTTTACCTTTCTCTTATTTCCTCAAAATGTGGGTGCTCACCTTGTCTACTGATACTGTGCTTTTAAGAGGACATCTGTACCACCTGTTTCATGAAAGAGGGTCAATATTTATAGGTCTATTCTTTCTTTTTTCTTGATATGCATCCGGAACAAAAGCATGATAAAAGCTAGGGTGATATGAGTGAGGGTATGAATTTGAGAGGGTTGAATTTGAAGGAGATCCATAGGTCACTGTTCATCTACAGCCACAAAGTGGTAGATTTAGGGAATCTCAATTCTGACTGTGTTAGGAGAAGAATCTGGAAACCAGCTGAATATAAGGAAATATTTTGTGTTTGCTTACTTTACTTTACAAAGAAATCTCATGACCCAAAATAACAGAAATAAATGCAATTTGCCAAAAGAATTTTGTCATGTTGACAAATGAAGAAAAAAAGCAGAAGGGTTACTGAGAATAATACATCATTATGTATTATTTAAAATGAGACTAATTTAACCATATAATATATATTGTGAAGTGCAAAGGTGTCAAATGCTGCACAGAAAAGGTTCTAATACAGTAAGTAGAATAAAACGATGATGAATGGCTAATTAAATACCTCCTCATAAACTTGTTTGTGATTTTTGGACAATATTATATTGCTTGAAATTCACGTTTTAATTTTTAATTTTTGTGGGTACATAATAGGTGTATATATTTATGGGTCATATGAGATATTCTGATATCGGCATGCAATGCATTATAATCACATCAGGGTAAATAGAGTATCCATTACCTCAAGTATTTATCCTTTGTGTTTTAAACAATTAAATTATACTCTTTCAGTTGCTTTAAAATGAACAATTAAATTATTTTTTACTATAGTCACCCTGTTGTGTTAGCAAATATTAGGTCTTATTATTTCTGTGTATTTTTCTGTATCTGTTAACAATTCCTCCCTCATCTGATACCCTTCTCAGCCTCGGGTAACCATCCTTTTACTCTCTATCTCTACGAGTTCAATTGTTTTAATTTTTAGCTGCCACAAAGAAGTGAGAACATGTAATGTTTGTCTTTCTGTGCCTGGCTTATTTCACTTAACATAATGACCTCCAGTTCTATCCATGTGGTTGATAATGATAGGATCACCTTCTTTTTTAATGGGTGAATAGTACTCCATTGTATATATGTACCACATTTTCTTTATCCATTCATCTGTTGATGGACACTTAGGTGGCTTCCAAATCTTGGTTGCTGTGACTAGTGCTGCAATAAACATGGGAATGCAGATACCTCTTTGATATACTGATTTCCTTTCTTTTGGGTATATACCTAGCAGCGGGGTTGCTGGATTGTGTGGTAGCTCTAGTTTTAGTTTGAGGAACCTGCAAACTGTTCTCCATGGTGGTTGTATTAATTTAAACTCCCACCAACATTGTATGAGAGTTCTCTTTTCTCCACATCCTCAGCAGCATTTGTTATTGCCTGTCTTTTGGATAAAAGTCATTTTAACTGGGATGAGGTGATATCACATTGTAACTTTGATTTGCATTTCTCTGATGATCAATGATGTTGAACACAAATGGTCTGTTTGCCATTTGCATGTCTTCTTTTGAGAAATTTCTACTCAAATCTTTTGCCCGTGTTTTGATTGGATTCTTAGATTTTTTTCCTATAGAGTTGTTTGGGCTTCTTATGTAGTCTGGTCATTAATCCCTTGTCAGATGGGTAATTCACAAATATTTTCTCCCATTCTTTAAGTTGCCTCTTCACTTTGTTGATTATTTCCTTTGCTGTGTGGAACCTTTTTAACTTGATGTGATCCTATTTGTCCATTTTTGCTTTGGTTGCCTGTGCCTACAGAACATTAATCAAGAAGTCTTTGCCCAGTCCAATGTCCTGGAGAGTTTCCTCAATGTTTTCTTTCAGTAGCTTCATTATTGGAGGTCTTATATTTAAGTCTTTAACCCATTTTGATTTAATTTTTCCATATGATGAGAGGTAGGGGTCTAGTTTCATTCTTCTGCAAATGGATATCCAGTTTTCACAGCACCACTTATTGAAGAGACTGTCCTTTCCTCAGTGTATTTTCTCATTGAAAACGAATTCACTGTAGGTGTGTAGATTTGTTTCTGGGTTCTCTACTTTGTTGCACTGGTCTACATGTCTGTTTTTATGCCAGACCATACTGTTTTGGTTACTACAGCTGTATAATATAATTTTAAGTCAGGTAATGTGATTCCTCCAGTTTCGTTCTACATATGGTTTTCAAAGTAAGAATCATGACATTTAGACAAAGGAAAAAAAAAAGATATGAAGATGCTCAGTGAATGTAAATGTTCATCAGCAATCTTACATTTTCACTGAATAAACCCAGAATAAGTAATCTAGAGAGAATATAATTTTGAGTCTGCCATTTGGGTATTGGGCCCATCTTCATCACTTATTAATCCCTTAACTCTATTACTGAGAAATTTATAACTGTTTCAGGTAAATGTCCTATGCAAAGGGTTTCTGGACTATCTGGAAAATACAGTGATTAAAATATATTTCTTTTAGAATTTTGCTTTCCCTGACATTGAAAGCAGAGCAATATAAAGCTTCTTCATTTGTATCTAAACATTTTAAAGTCATGTATTACATTTAAATAGAAAATAAACATGAAGCCAAGAAAGAAGGTCATTATTCAGAACTAACTTTACCCCTGACCGATTTAAAAATTAAGTCAAGTAATTCACAAAACCATTGTTCCTTACTGAATCACCACCTCCCTGTCAATTAAGGAGAAAGGATCAAAATAAATATCTTGCAGCTATGGCAACATAATTTTTAAAAGACTAAAAAGATAAACAGAAATGTGTATTCAAAAGAAGAAATTTTCTTTAAAGCATCAGAAGCAGAGTAATAGATACGCCATGGTATTAGATAGGATTAACACACCTCTCTGACACACACAAAAAAGAAATAAAGAACACTGAGTACAATAGTAAGGAAAGCTTAGTTGTGTGGCATTTTTCTTTGTTATTTTATTTTAAAAATCTGACACTAAGGTTATAATACCCAATGCGCAAAGTAAATATACTTTTGGTACCTTTTTAAACACTACATCAAGAAAACTGAGTAGCTGTATTTTGCTTTCCTTTACAGCACTGTAGATCAAGCTTATAATGAAATAATTACTTACATAACAATTTTTAAATGTCTTCCTACCTTGCCAAATCTAAGATTTCATCAAGGAAGAGAATATTTCTCTCATTTTGTTCATGGCATTGCTCCTACTGACTGGGACATTATAAGCCCTCAATAAAAAAAATTTTGAGGCCGGGCACGGTGGCTCAAGCCTGTAATCCCAGCACTTTGGGAGGCCGAGGCGGGTGGATCACGAGGTCAAGAGATCGAGACCATCCTGGTCAACATGGTGAAACCCCGTCTCTACTAAAAATACAAAAAATTAGCTGGGCATGGTGGCACGTGCCTGTAATCCCAGCTACTCAGGAGGCTGAGGCAGGAGAATTGCCTGAACCTAGGAGGCGGAGGTTGAGGTGAGCCGAGATTGCGCCATTGCACTCCAGCGTGGGTAACAAGAGTGAAACTCTGTCTCAAAAAAAAAAAAAAAAAAAATTTTGAAAGAAGGAGTTACTGTACATTCTCTTGAACATAGTTTTGAATAATGGTCATAATTTATTGTATTTTATTTATTTGAATATTTATATACACATATTAATTTAAATATTAGTATTCATAAGAATTTAGGTTTCTAGTCTATATTAAAAATCTAACAAGCATAGAACAGGTTAATCTGTGGCAAAGCAGAATAAATGTTTATCTGAAAAGGATCCTGAACCTCAAGTATCTCCCTTCCTGATACCTCATATTCCATCACTTAAGATTTCTATTTTTCTGTACTGCTTTCCCCAATGGTCTTATTTGAAAATGCAGATTCTCCAGGGAGAGGCTTTCCAGAGTCTAGAATATATTAGTGTGAATTAGTTTTGCCACTTCACTTTTCTAATTGAGATTTTCTGGCAAAAATTTTATACTGAAATGATATTGGCACAATTTTTCAGACTCTTGATTAGTAGAATAAAAATATATACAGGATAAAGAGGATGAAAGTTTTGAATATACTGGAGGAAAGGTCATGAAAGGTATACTTTCTTTGTGATTGACAACTCTCTACCATATTGATTTATTCAGTAATATTTTCAAATACTTATTCTTCTCTTACATATCCTGGAGGTGACTGATTGGAGTTGTTGGTAGCTGAAACGTTCTGATTTTTTTTTTATAGAAACTATATTGACATACAACATAAACACAGAAAATATTCAACTCACAAATGTACAGCTCACTGAATTTGTGGCAGAGTTAACATATTCATATAACCAGCACCCAAAACACTAGCAGCTCCACTAAAGCTCTCCTTGCACTTCCTTCCAGTAACTGGCTTTTAACACCATATAGAAGTTTTCTGACCTTTTAGCTAGCAGCTCTCTATAGAATGTGTAGGTACTTATCATCTCTTTTTTTTTTTTTTCCTTCAGTTTTTCAGCTCTAGCTAAAATTCTGAGAAATAAACACAATCCCATTTGATATCCTCTGACACATCTATAAGATTAAAAGACCAAATCTCTTAAAATAATTTTGAGACCCACCCAAAGGAGAAATAACTCTAATTTTTACATTTAATATTTGATATCTTTCCCCAAAATCATATCAGGGAATTGATTTTATCTGTTCTTATTACCTCTTGCCTTGAAAACTGGGGAAATCAGCACTCAAATTTTCCCCTGGAAGTAATTATTCTCAAAGAGACAGGTTCTAGCCGATCCTTCACTTACACTGACTTAAAAATAAAAGAAATCAAATTTTCAATGAACTTTAGATTTAGAGGACTAGACCTGCAAAATACAATAATGATCATTCCACCCAGCCAACTCAATTTACAAATGAGAAAGTGAAGGCCTAGACAAGTGAAGTGTTTCATCACAATATTAAATTAAGCAGATCTGTCCTATTCAGACCTGATCTGACCTCAGTCTTCCTAAATCCAGTGCATGGCTCTTCTCAAACTATAGTCAGAGATGCTTCTGTATAGTGAGATGGCCTGGATTTAAGCTCTGGCTTTACCACTGACTAGCTAGATGAGCTTAGACAAATTGCTCATGTCTCTGAGCCTTGGTTTATTCATCTTTATAATGAATTATTATGATAATTGAAGGAGGTAATGTTGGTAAATTACCTAGTATGGTTCTTGGTATATAATCAACACTCAGAAAGTGACCATTATTGCTGCTGCCATTTTTGATGGAGAGGAAGAAAACCAGGTGTGACTTCACTGCATATATTCTCATAAATATGAGGCATCAGGCATTTAAAAACATGCTTAAGGATATCATAATGGGGTGTGGCACTCATGCCTGGCAGCCTTCTTACGCATGCTAGTTTTCCCCAAAATCCAGTAACGACTGTTGGTGGAGGAAAAGTAAAACAAAACCAATGAATATATTCCTTAGTCACTGAACCTCAGTACTATTTGTAGCATTGAATGTCATAGAATAACATGCTCCCTCAGAAGGCTGACCCTCTCAAGTCCCTTCTAATGGAGATGGGGAATCAGAAACATTCACTGACCAACAGTTAGATAATTATCTACGACTGTCAAGATACCCTGGAATGACATCTATGGGAGGTACAGCAAAAATCAATTATAAATGGATTGATTAAAGATATTCACCAGAAAGATTATTTCTCACCACCTACCTCACACATGAAGAGTTGTGAAACTTTTTTCTCCCTTGATTTGGACACCAGTACAATGTCGTCTAAGAAGAATTGACCTTATTAGCAGACACATCCATCATTGGATCATTTTGTTCTTGTAGTTCTTATAGTAGTTTGACATCTAGTATTAGCAATTCGGCCCAGGTTTTTAACATCTGAAAATTGAGCATCATATTTCATGTGCCTGCCTCTGAATATTTTCATATTTAACAGGCCAGAAAGGAAGGTAGTAATACTATGTGATGTATAATTATGCTCTCATTACACAAATATTTGTATGGTCCATTATCCAATGCATTTTGGATATAGCCATTCAGACATCTGCAAATCTGCTCAAGTGTACAATTATCCAGTTCCTTTAGTATCCTCTTCTCCACCAAAACAAAGTGATAAAGAATCCTGGCTTTCCCTCACACAAACAAGAATGACCTCATGAACTTCTCTAAGTATATGCACAGTTGTTAAAATATTAACTAAATGATACGTGTTAGACCTGCCTCTCTCTGGTCAGATTCCTTTTTCTAAAACTCCCTTATTTTGCTTCAATCTTTGTTTTGTTAACTTAGAGAAACAGGAAAAAAAATGGAGTTTAGCTTTTATTGAAATCTAAATACACATTCTTTGGAATGAGCACATTATTGTAAGTATTACTGGTCTTGTTCACGTACTGGACATAATTTTATATTTCATCCAGTCTAGCTGCCCAAACAAACACTAGAGTAATCTATGAGTAGATATCAGGTAAACAGCAATAAGAACCTATCACACACTTCTCAAAGAAAGTATTTAAATGCCTCAGCATCTGGGCGACAAAGTGACACTCCATCTCAAAAGAAAAAAAACTGCCTCAATATAATTCTGATTCAGTAAATAAATGAGAGTCCTAGCATTCTAAGAGCTATTCTACTCTGATGGAGGCTTGCTTGTTTGACAATCTCTCTGGGAGTTTCAAGACACCCATCTGCAGCTGTTCTACTTTTTACTAGGCTTTATGAAACACATGCCTCACAAAGAAAAACAATCTGCTCATTCAGGTGCACAGTAATACTTGAGCATATTTCAGGAAGGAGAAGAGAAAGTGGTCACTGGAAATGGATGTGGTTTTCTGGGGGTTTGTGTATGAATTACATAACGATCCATTTCTTGTCATTATTTAAAGCCACAATTCACAGAAGGAATACAACTTAATAATGATACACTGATAAATTTGGATGGACTTCAAAAATGTTATCTAAAATCCAAAGGAATTTTTGTGGTTTTATTTTTTTAGTTATACTTATTTGTACTAGTTATGTAGTCTTTTGTTTCTCAGCTTTGAATATACCCTTGTGTGTTCTACAATGCTAAGACTGGAACCTGAACACTATATTTTCTAGACTCCTTTGCCAGTTGGCTTCCCATTAGCTTCAACCAACAGAAGACACTTGAGAGAGATTGGAAAGCAAGGGGGAAGAGAGGGAGCTGTTTTTTTTTCATGCCCCAGTTCCTTTTGGTTTAATTTCTTCTTGAAATTCCCCAAACCAGCCTCCTTGTACCTACTCAAAAGTACCAGAAGTATTAAGGTGTTTTTACCTCTTCAGAGGTCTGAGTTCCAGCTATGTAGGGTCTCCTGAGATCCTAAGTTACCAGAAGCAGCTGGGTGCTGACTTCAGTCTGAGTACCAATTCAGCCAGGCCCCTCTTCCAAGTTCCTACTCTCTGGCTACCTCTTCCCTTTTATATTCAACCCCTTCCCTTTTATATTCCCAGATGGTAGATACTTCCTACAGTTGTCTTTGGGTTACTTTCCTTTTTACTATTTTAGCCCTCCAACATTTGTATATCCAATTCTCTATATTAATTTTTTTCTACTAAATACCTAGTATGGTTTCTGTTTAACTAGATGGATCCTAACTGGTACATTAAAAAGTGATAAGCAATTAGATGAGACTGATGGAGACTTATGTTTGTTTGCTGCCTATATGACATTTGAGTACTTTCAACATGTGTTTCTTAGTTTAACTTCATAGAATTCTATGAGGTAAATATGACTGCCATTTTATAGAAGAGAAATATCAGGGTGAAGAGGATAAATTGCTGCCCAAGGTCACATATCTGGTGTGGAAAAGAAGCAGAAGTTTTATCTAAAGGTCTTTTGTCACGTGTACCATGCTACCTTCCTGATTAGAAGCCATGATCCCAGGCTTCGGTAAATTTATAGGCAAATTACACCATCATACATATTTCTTGATATTTAGAAAATTAAATGTATATAATCGTGATGAGTTGACTTAATCATTTAACTTGACTAACTTAACTTGATCATTTAACTTAACCGTCAAAGAGTATATATTCTCAAATCTAGTTTTACTAGGTAAAATCAAACAGTCAAAAAGTTAGAAAGTTGTAAAGAAGTAATTTAATCCATCCTTCTACTATTAGACAAGTCTCATCTAGTGCCCATGATTAAGTAAATAAAAAAAGTAATAATTAGTGTGGGAGAAGGGAGATATAACACTGAAGAATTTAATTGGATTTTATTGAAGTAAGAAATGACAGACTAAACAATAAATAGGGAAATAGTACAGTTATATGGGTAGAATAGAAATAATAGTTGATCAGGGACATAGGCACTGGGATTTCAAACCCATTTTGCCACTGGCTCACTTGGTAATATTTGACAAGTTATAAATGGCCTGTTGTTCACTTCTCCTAAAAGAAAACAGAGGAAAGATAATACGACAGTACTGCTCTATATCATAGGTCCATTGTGAGGAATAACTATTCCAAGAAATTATTATAAAGTACTTCAAAAATATCATATACTATACAGTAATACAGCTTAATAGACAAAAATGATTCAAATTTCCAGGTTACTATAACAACTAAATTCTAAACTGATCCTTTAGAAACAAGACAAGATGCTATATAAAAAAATTATAAGAATTCATTACTATTTTCATTCCATTCATTCCAATAGGAAAGTCTGACTTTAAAAGAGTAAATAAACGGAAATTATGCAAACATTCAGATCCAGTTCTCTGGAGGCCACTGAGCTAAGCTTTAGAGAACCCAATCCCCGAATGTTTCATCCAATTCACACATTTCCACAAACAAATCCAAGAGCCATATAGAGATACTAAGTAGATAGTGTCTGTGAAAGTTTTACAGGAGGACTTTAGGATACTTCAGCAGACACATAGTATGTGGATAAAGTACTTTACGGAGGGATAAAGTACTGAACTAGAGGAAGTAAATTAGTTGGCATGCAGGGTAGTCTTTGACCAAAACTATTGCCCAGAAAGTAATGGATAATTATAATCTGAACCAAAATATAAATGGTCTTAATGAAATATAATTCTAAAACAAAATATAAGACCCAATATTCAATACTACTCACTAGGTTCAGCTTCTAGTGTAAATTTGAACAGATCCTGAAGTCAAACAAGTGGCAATCAAACAAGTGGCATAATCTGGGAGAATGGGCTAATGGCATAAACTTGGATATGACATTAGCATATCTGGAGAAGTAGAGTTGTATCTAGATAAGTTTATCCAAGATAAGGCAGGACAATGTGGAACCAAGGACCCAGTTCTGGGAAGTGAAGCTAGTTATTTAAAGGCAGAAAATCAGGCACTAATCTATAATTCAGGATAGAGGGCTTTGCCCTCTCATGATCTATAAAGCTGAGACCCAAAAGATAGGTAGGTAAGTCCTTAGTGTCTCAGAGGGAGATCCAAGGGATTATTAGATTCCAAAGGCGTCACCAAGGTGTTGAAAATTACTAGGATCAGTTGCTTGCTAGTCATTTCAGTTCGTACCTCCATCCCCTTACTCCCACCTCCAGGTTGCTGAGGACTATTATGAGCCTTCTTTATTGCCCTTCCACCAGGAACTTGGAGGAATTGCTTAATGTTTTCTGTCTAGACTGCCCTTATTACAAGGTCAAGGGGAATAAGCCTACAGATTACTGGAAGATCAATTTCTTCAACTGAACTGGAACCTACAATAAAAAGGAAACTGACCCATAGGATTATTTTATAAGTGAAGTATATATTTATAAAATTATTTAAGTATTTCATTATTCCTCAAATTAAACAATACTAGAAATAAATATTACGTTAAATTAGCAGATACTTTACAGATAATTTACACAACTGACCTAGTGACCAGAAAAGAAAAAAATGTATATGTAGGGAACAAAGGCATAAAATTCATTAACCAGGAAAGAGTTCTACGTGAAAAAATGCTAGCAAGGTCAAGGAAAATGTGAGTAAAGTAGAGTATGGAGGACTCACTCTGTGCCACTGGAGAATTTATAGCACAGAAAGTAGAAGGCAAATGTTTCTTAACAAAACAGTATTGTAATTAACACATTCATACTTAGTGTGTGCCAAGCACTTTATAAATTTTTGAAAAATTCTCCTTTGATAAATCCTCAAAGCTACCCTATGAAATGGATACCATGTTTATTCTCATTTTACATGTGAATAAACTGAATTTAAAAGAAGGGATGCTACTGGCCCAAGGTCAAACAGTTAATAAATTGTGGTAGTGAAGTTCCAACCCAGGCAACTTGATTTTAGAGCCCATGATCTTAACCAATTCATTATTCAGCCTATTCAAGTGCTGACTCCAGAGGGACAATTCTGGTTCTAAGGCAATTTTCTTCAATACCTCCTCACTGCATACTGATGATTCTTGTTTTACGGCAAGTTAAAACGTATCTATCCAGACAATGTTCACAAAAGACATGATCTTTTTAATAAGTAAGTTTAATTATCTGACATTTTCTTTCTGTAAACACAGTGGAGCTTCCTAATAATGCTGATATTTAAAACTGTAACTGGTGTTTGAATAATAAGAAAACCTATTAAATGTGGTTTTATGGGGAGAATTAGTAGAAGTCATGAAGCACACTTTGATCTGTCTTAAAAGCAAATCATAGAGTGGGACTCAAATATAGTGCCTTACAAGGTCAGATGGAAATGATGTTTTACCCAAGTATCTGTGGCCATGTAAAATAGACTAACAATCAATCAGTGCAAATGCTCTAAGGACTTTAGGTGCCCATGATTCACATGTCAGCCCAACCAGTGACTATACTATTAGTTGTATGTATGATTCTGTGCCACATGTTCAGAGATCATCAGTGTCCTCATTTTTTTAGATACAAAAACAATCTCAGGATAAGGAATGAACTGGCCTGAGGTCACTTACACAAGTGGTTAAGAGCTGAACTACAGATTTCAAATTCATCTTCTGACCTCTGTTCTTTGACCCTTAACCTACTTCCCCACTCACTTTAATGTTGGCAAAAAGTGATGTTACAAGAGGAAATGAAGATTTTAAAAATCAGAGAAAACTCTTCTTAGAATAGGCTGTAGCACTGAAAGCTAGATGGCAAAAGCACTTTTTATCTCATGATTTACAGAAAGTCTGTATTTAATACCATCTTTAGTAATATTGACAATTTGTAACTAGGTGGTTGTAGTTACTCAGTGTAAATAATCCACTGGTATAAGATTTGTCCTCTAAACATCAAAGGCAACAGAGAAAAAACAACTGCTGCCATGAAGTATGTATAATTTGTGTTTATATAAGTCAGGACATCTAGCAGGAAACACAAATCATTCTATTTATTTGAAGAAAAAGGAAGATTTAAATCAGGAACTTAAGCATTATAAAACCAGTGAAAGCCATAGAGGAGCAGGAATCAGGAGCCATCACTGAAACTCTTAGGTTTAAAACTATGCTGCCCATATACATGTGATCCAAGGATTAGGAGGCTGCCTGTGGACATCCACTAAGCTGGTTGTTTCCTTTAGAAACCTTGATTTTGATTGTAATAGCTTTTCCTAGACATTCTTGGATTTACAACCTCTGTGGGCCAGCAGAAACAGCCTCTGAAATTTGGTCTCTGCCTGAAGTCCACCTTTTAAATGGAACTCCTCCTTTACTTCTAACAAGTAAATTTAATTGAAAGGAGCTACTTCAGAGGTAGAATCTTAGCTGCAAGAGAGTCTGGGAAATGTAGTTTTTAGTTTCTAGCCTTTGCAGACTAGGATAGTACACAGAAAAGGGGAGGAATGAATGAGGAATTCTAATCAGTCATATTCAACATATTGGTGTCTTATAATTTAATTATAGGAAAAATATATCCTAAACAAGGTTTTAAAAAACAAAGTGTTATAGTAAGATTTCTTTTTTCAACCATTTCTTGTAGCAAGAAAGCAGAAAGGATAAAGAAGACATTCTGAGTATCATCCTGGGCATTTCATTCCAGTTGTCCAGCTATGTAGTATGGAAGACAACTTGGAAAAGAGCCAAAATCTAAAGGATGGTATTTTAATTATTCATTTAAAAAAATGTTTATATCCCTGCCTGGGGCCATATTTTAAACACTTATCAGGGATTTGATAACCTTTAAGATTATTAGCCCGATTGGTGGTAGGAAACAAGGGTAGGATTCAGAGACAAATATCACTCATTTCATATTTTTCCCCTAAAGGAAATTTAATGCTAAGTATAACTTTGACTCAGTCTTAAATGCCAGCTCCACTACTGTTGTGATCTTAAGCAAGTTGCTTGGACTTTCAACACTTCCAATGCCTCATTGATTTTGTATGATAAAGATGAAAACAGCATATTTATAGGCTTTTCTCTCTATTGTATTAACTAATTTTGGTAATGTTTTCATTATGAATGTTAAAAGACAAAGTGAAAATAACAGTAATAATTCAAAGTTCCAAGACATTATCAGGAGCTGAATAAATTGGGGCTATCTGAGTCCTAATTCAACATACTTTCTATGGCACTCCCTCTAAAATGTATCTCTATCAATATAAAGAATACACAGTCTCATGTAACTGAGTATATATAAACATAGAGGTTCTTTCAAGTGTAGAATAAATCTGCATGAAGCCCCTAAGAAAGTTCTAATGGAAATTTGTAACATACAGAAAGAGTAAGCCTTGCTAAGTAATTCAAGTCATCCATATTATTAGTTTATACAAAAACATAGCTTTTCTTCTTCAAAAAATAAGCCTAACTTCAGAAAGAAATCACTTAATCACTGGCAGATTTATTCTAGAGGAAAAAAATTGACTTATTTGTGCATATGGATTTTGAAATTTTAGTCCTATGTGGACCATTTATATTAATCTTAGACAAATAAATTCAATTTATTCAGTTAATTATATATAAGGGGAAAGCAGAATCAGTGTGATAGATTGTAGATACTGTAATAAACTAATATTTGGTATAAGAAAATTTTGCAAGTTACTGATAGCATATAAGCCAATAGGATAAGGAACAAAATAGACAAGATTTATTTTCTTATCAAACTAGTCAGAATAAAATATCCATCCATCCATTTATTTAAGAAATATTTATTGATCATCTACTATGTCAGGGTCTATGCTAAGAGTTTGGAAAATAAAAATTAATATCATGGTACCATACTAAAGTTCACAGTTAAGTAGGGAAGGCAATAAGAGGGAATTAAAATTAAATTTAATAAGCCATAATGGTGGTGTTGTAGCTCAGTTTCCATGGTATGCAGATTCTGAGAAGCTTAATTATGCAGGAAATTTATTAGGGGTTGCTCTGTGGATCAACATCCACGGAGGAAGAGAAGGAAGAGAGGTTTGGCACAGGGAAAGGCTAGTTTGCCATAAAGTTTCAACAACGTCCTCAACAAATCTTATGGGGAGCTCTGAAGCCTACATTGCCTTTCAGAGTTGTCCTAAACTGGTACAAGGGGTCAGGTCATCATATCACCTAAAACAACAAGAGATTGGAATGCAGTCTGCACCTAAGAAGGAGGTATGACTTTGGATAAGGCAGCTCTTTGCAAACAAGAGAAATACATTTTCAGCAACTGGGCAAACAGATCCTAAAGCGGAATCTGAGCAACACGCACAGCATCAACAAGTGGTATAAACACAGTGCAACAGGGGTTAGCTGAAGGGAGTGAGCTAACTTCGTGTGATGCAGGTAGAAAGTACACGCTGGGTGAAATGTAATGAAGAGGTATTTAAACTGAAGCATGGACTATGGCGATGATTATTTTAAGTAACAAAGCTAGGGAATCCATTTTCAGGCCCAGGAAGAGCATGGATAAAGTAACGGAGGTGAAAGAGCAAAGCATAATCAGAGAAAGGTGAAAATGAATCCAAGCAGAAATTAGAAAAAATGTTAAGGGGAAGAAACTAAGTCTGGAAAAAGGGATTGGGAAGGGATTTGAAAAGAGCCTTGGAAACTAAGACAAAAAATACAGACTTTCTCTTCTAAAGAACTCTGGATTTAACAAGGGGTATAAAGGGATGAAGTAATAGGATTTTATTTAAAGAACATACTTCTGCAAACACTGAGGATGGATGATTAGAGTAGAAAGAAACCAAGGGCAAGGCAATGTGTTTACAATAACTTGAACACTAAATTGTGATAATGAATCAAAATTGTTTCTTCTTCAAGGAGATAAGAGTGTGACATGAAGTAAATGATGATGTATATATTCCATCAATTTATCAAGAAATAAATTAGCCCTCCCTCTCCTACCCATAAACACAACATACAACACTACCCAGGTGGCAAAAGGTCCTTCCTGGTTTTAGTACCAACATCAAATAATAACTAGTAGCATTGAGGAATTTAGGCCAGAGCTTCAAACATACAAATGCCTGCCAGTTTAGTACAGAATGGAGGATTTGAACGGCAACCAGATAAACATGGAGAGCAACCAACAATAATTGTTCAACTCCATTAAGTGGCAACTAATATCGCAGAGCAACTGTTTCTCATTCAATTACAGGTAAACAAGCTAATGAAACTTTGCAGCATATGACACAAGAATATTCTATACTGAAGCATAACACTGATAAGCAGAAAAATATTTGTTAAACATACAGTGAATTATACTATGACTTTAATAAAAATCCAAGAAAAAAATAGTCTTTGATATGAAATAAAATATGAGGTAGCATAACAGTCTGACAAGAAAAGTTTGATGGCAAAGATATATTTAGTTCTTCATTCAATAAATATTTATTGAGCAGTCTTAGGTTGGCAGAGCTAAGAGGCAGACTCTGAAACGAGTATTCCCATGCAAGTGATTTTTTTTAAAGGAAGCACTCCAAGAAAAGACCCGTGAGGGAGTGGGAGATGCAAGCTCCCAGCTTCAGCCTGAAGTGTAAATTGCACCTCCAGTATTCTCACACCAGTCTTTGGCTAAAGCCCACCCAGAGTGGCTATGTAAACTTCTAGGTGGTTCCAATTCTGTGTGCACGAGCAAGCCAAGCAATTCCAGCAGCCAAAGGATAATTCTCTGAAGAGAAGCACAGACACTGTGTAGGTATTAGAAGGAAAGTGCAGAGTAGCTGAAGGATAGGCACACACAAAGGGTAGAAGGAATCCCAGGGGATCTGAGCACTTAGTCTGAAATCACCAGTGGGTATTATGACTGCAAGGGTAAGCAAGTTAGACAGGATCCCTGCACTAATAGACCTTACTTTGTAGGCTGTGAAATGTGGGCAATAAAACAAATAAATCAAAACTGTAAATGGGATAAGGATGGTTTACATAAATACAATAAAGGAATCCACATGTAAAAAGTAAGAGAGAAAGAAGAGGCATCTTATTTTATATTATGGAGTCAGGAAAGGCCTCCCAGATAAAGGAATATTGGTTCAGATACATGAAGCTATGTCTTAATGAAATTAAAACAGAGCTAAGCTGTGTAAGAAAATACAATAAAGTAAAAATCCAGTAGCAGAATGAAATCTCTATTAAAAAGAAAAAAATCACCTTCACAAAAACAAAGACTCTAAGTCCAACATAGTGAGTTCTCCGAGATAGTGATTTAATGCTTGAGTTTTAATGCATTATGCATAGGGACAGTAAATAAGCCCTGAGATCCAAGAAGCATGGGAATTCAGATCAAAGATCCAACATATACATACAGTTCCTGAAGGGACACATCTTTAATAGGTAAACTAGTAAAAAGTGGTAGAGATGTCTATCTGTCTTGGTCATGATGTTGCATAGAACAGGTAGACAAGCAAAACTCCAAAATGCCTAACCACTTGTCTGCACTCATATGGGTGTGGGGTCTGAATTCACACTATCCATATGGCCCAAAAAACCCAAGATGAAAAATGAGGTCATATGATGCTGGAGTAATAGTGTTCCTGGGTTCCTGAAAAAGCAATACAAATCCTTACTATGTTATAGGCACAAAAGTTCCAAGAAACATGAGCTCACAATAAAGAAGTCACCAAATATATCAGCAAAACAGGAAAACTATGAGGAAGAACTAACAAAAATGACAAAGTACAAACTCAGGCCCACAAAGATGAGAGATTTGGATATTATCAGACATAGAATATAAATTTGCTTGATATATTTATATATTTTGTTATGTTAAAGCATAACAAAAGAAAAAGATTATAAAAATCATCAGACAAGTATGAATCAGTCTGTTAAAACTTTGAGAAATGACAATTGTGGTGAGGCAATATTTGAAAAGATAATGGATAAGAATTTTCCAATAATTTTATTATTTTAAATTTACTTATTTTATTTTATAACTTTTAAGTTCAGGGGTACATGTGCAGGATGTGCAGGTTTGTTACACAGCTAAACTTGTGTCATGGGGGTTTGTTGTACAAATTATTTCATCATCCAGGTATTAAGGCTAGTACTCATTAATTATTTTTCCTGATCCCCTCCCTCCTCCCACCTTCCTTCCTTTAATAATCATCAGTGCATGTTGTTCCCTTCTATGTGTCCGTGTAGTCTCATCATTTGGCTCCCACTTATAATTGAGAAAAGACTGTATATGGTTTTCTGTCCCTGTGTCAGTTTGCTAAGGATAATGGCCTCCAGCTCCATCCATGTCCTTGGTATTTCAATAATTTTAAAAGAGACTAATCCTCAGAGTTATCACTTATAGTACCACATCCCACAATGGTACTTCTCAATGATAAAATTCAAGTAGAAGTAAAATGGTCCAAGAATGATGGCCTGAAGTATAAGAAAGGACTGAAGAATAAATAAAACAGTAAACATGCTGGTATACTAGGTAAACATTCAGTATATAAAAAAGAACAATTATAATAAGAGTAGCCTGATTAGGAGAAGTTAAAAACAATCTTGATAAAACTGAAGTCCTAGATAAAAACATCATTTAAGGAACAAGAGACATGATAGGAGTTAATATTTTCTAAAGTCCCTGTTTTTCTAATAATAGGGACAATTATAAATCAATTTTAAATTTTGATAATCATTACAATAATGAGAAATTTTAAAAAGCAGTCCCTGACTGCTGTTAGTTCGGAATAGGTCTGGCCAACACAGCAAGGCCATGGTGTTCTTTTGTGAAAACTAAACAATCTCACATAACATCAACACCAGGCAAGGCCACTCTGTGATTACCATTGAGCAATACAAAAGGAGATCCACTTTGTAATCACATCTGAATACAGGAAACAATGAACCTTGCCCAAACCACAAACACGACCAAATATTCTCTATCCTGGCTATTATATATGGCTTTGTTTCTTTACCAATGACAATTTTAGCCCAGCTCCTTTCCTTCTGCCTTCTGGTTAAAACTTAATTGTTTCCCAATCACTGAATTGGCCCTCCTTCCCGAGAGCATTCAACCCAGAAAAAGCCCATCCCCAAAATTAGCTAAAACAAACCGAAATCCCGTAACAAGCACCACACCCTCTCCCGAACACTCCCATACTGAGATACCTCACTGTTCCTCAGGGTATGGTGTCCCCTTCGTTGCCAGAACAAACTGACCTTTGTTTGACTCCAAGTATGTCCCTAGAGGTGTTCAGTTGGAGGACACTGACAGCCCTTTAAGATTATTAGGATAATGATTATAAACTAAAAATAGACTTTATTTCCAACCTAGTAGAGAGAAAAATGGGGAATGATGAAAAGGAAGAGAAACTAACAATCCAAAAAAAGTAGGAAATGGAAAAGGAAAAACAAACAGAAAAAGGATAAATAGAACATATAAAACAGTATAGTAGAAAAAGTCCAGATATCGCAGTAACCTTAATCAACATCAATTCATTAAATTTTACAGACACAAGATTATCATTTTGCATAGAGAAAGCCTTAAAATAAAATAATAGATAAAGATATGAAGAAAAAACATTCAAAAGAAAGCTGAAAAATCTAAACTAATACTGGATAAAATTGAGTATAAGGGGGAAAACAGTATAACTAGAAGTAAAGTAGAATTTCTGAGTGTGGGTGAAATGTTCACATGAAAGACTGTTAGTTATCTTCACACGTGTGTTCTCTACTTCTTCCATAAGTAAAAGCAATGGAATTTTAGCTAGGCATATTCCAGCCCTGAATAAAGATATTTTCTAGTCTCTCTTGTGGCTAGATGTGAATGTAAGCAAAAGTAATCTGTGTTATTAACACACCAAAAGGTAATAAAACCATGATATTTATAGGGAACAATTACAGAAATTAAAAGAAACTAGAGACTATTTGGTGCAGATACAGGAAGAATTAGGGACAAAACCCTAACTATTTTTAAATATGTGAAAGGCTGGCATATGGAAGAGGAATTACATTTGTTTTTATGGCTTCAAAGAGTGTGTTTGCAAAAATAGTTCCAAATTACAAAGAGGCAGAGTTCAGCTAAATACAATAAAGATGTTCTGTTTATAAACCATTACAATTTCTACAGTAGGCTTGTAAATTCCAGGTTAGAATTAACTACTTTAAGGGTTTCAAACTAGGCTCAGAGTTTCTTGTTAGGAATATTGTAGAAGAAAGTCAAGCATTAGTTGGCTGGTTCTACTAGATAACCTCTAGACTCACCTCCAAGCTTAAGAAACTATAACTCTTGCTATTTAATTTAAAGTCCATTCTTCAAAATGGCATCACGTTGCAACAGCCAAATTCTGATAGCCTCTATATAAATAGAGAACACTGAAGCAATTTCCCAGAAAACTCAGTCTTACTATTTTTCCTGTAAAAGAGCACTTTACTGATGATCAAGTTCGATATTCACATGACTGAGACCCCGTCACCAATGTCATTCCATTCCAAAAATACGTTATGGGATATATTTAGGGGCAATAATTTCAAGGAGATCAGATAATATACAGTCACGCATTTCTCTGAAATGTTAGAATTTTCTAATAAAGGATCAAGATTTAGTTAATTAACTGTATTAATGGATTAATGATTCAGAGGGTGGACAACTCCAACTCCAAGTTCATTTTTATGTTAAGGCTATTTTATGAATTGCATCAATGCTAACTTTCTTCTCTTATATTCTGATGTCATTTAATATACAGCATAGAACTAATAGCATCCCTACCACTCTCCACTATGGGACTGAGAATTTTTTCTAAAAAAGATAAGCCACTAAAAATGAGAAAAGATAACAGTTGGCAAATGATTAGAGGCAATGTGCTTGTCTTTATTATTGCTTTATTTGGAATACCAGCTTTTTTCATCTTCCTTCTCTTCAAAACAAGCAAAACCTCTGTCCATGTGCAAAATCCATTTACATAAATATGAACTATTAAAAACCTTACATTCAATACTTTCCATGTTTTAACAGCAATTCAATTTCATTTTCCAATAGGTCTCAATAAAAGTTTGTTGAATGATTTAGTATACCCACACTATTCTTCATTATGTGAATGTTCCAGGTCTAATCTTGACCAGTTTATTTTGAATGACTGAACAACAACAAAAAAAAACAAATATTATTTGTTGATTCTAGGCAGTATTCTCACCCCTCTATAAGTCTTTCCTATACCACTTAGGCATAAAATCTGGAAACTACATTTCCCAGATTCCATTGCCAGCAGGGTTTTAGCTAGAACTTGCCAATGAGAGGCACCTGCAAGAGATTTCCATTGTGCTAGACAAGGAGAGCATTATTTTTCTCTGGCAGCTGCATTGAGGAATATGGGCATCAGCGGATGATAAATTTCCTGAAATCCACCCCTCTGACTTTTATTCTCTCAGCCTTCAATAGTTGTGTGAGCCTCTAATATCCAATATTAAAATTCCTCCTGATGGAAATACCTCGAGAAGCTGCTGTTTTCCTGATCAAGCCTGAGCCCATGATCTAAGAGGCATGTATAGTCAAGAACAAGAAAGGCAAATAACAGTATCCACAGGCACTTTAAAAAAGAGTCTTGACAGCAGTGATTTATAGTCAGAGCTGAATTTTGACAATTGGATTAAATATTGAGATTCAGAAACATGGGTTTAGTAATAGAACAGCTGAGCAAACTGTTGAACCTCTTCCTTGCTGCCAACACAAAACAGACACAAATAGACAGATTCGGCAATACGAGTAGTGGAACTTTTCAAGTTATAAAAAATGGATCATCATAAATATTCCAAAAACCTAGACAAGATGTCAGACCCCTTTCAAATTAATGCGATCACAAACAAGATGATAAATTAGGCAAATACTGAGCTTAACAGCCTAAGTCACTGCCAAAAGTTAGGCTTATTCCTATAATAAAAGACTCTGGTGGCTATATTAACGGATGACTCCCTTGCTGTTATTTCAATTCAAGGATTTAATTATGCGCATCTTCTCAGATTTCGGGAAATGCCAACTATTTTTAGATCCTGCAAATGTTACTGAACATGGGACTTTGAGAGCTTAGGGAATATACTCAAATTTTCCTTAATATACTCACTCACAGAAATAAGTCAACTCCTTAATCGTCAAGACTTCTGGCTTGTGGAGTTTTTCTGCACATACGCAAAAGAACATTTTAAGCTTTTAGAGTTTTCAGTTAGAGAAAAAGATATAAAAATCACTTGGTACTAGAGTAATTTTAAAATTTATGTAGACTCTAAGCCATCTTTCTAATGCAGAGTTTCCATCCCATGTCATACCAAATGTATTATAATGTACTCATATCCCGCAGTTATTATAAATGTTTTGCTAATATTTAGAGGAGTTTTATAATTTTAGTTTTGAAATATTCACACTTGCATCATTAATTTATTATTGGTTATAATATCTCATTAATCACACTGCATACTGGAGAATCGTATCAAATTAGGTAATTCAAAGTTAAGTAGTTCTCAAAAATAGTTAAGTTTTCAAAGACTGCCAAAAGTTAATAGTTAATAAACTTAACCTGATAGTACATTTTGGAGATATTCACTGAAATGTAACTTTTGACATTGCAGTTGTTATTTTTATATTTTAGAGCCAATAATATTTTTTTCATATCTCAGACATTTCCGAAGTCTTTAATAACCTGCTTAGTATGAGACACGGGACCATCAATAAACAATCTTCAGCAAAGGCTGAGAATATAAATTCACATGGTCATCTAACTAAAAATTGGCAAGTTTTCTTCTTCCCAACCCAAGCTACTAGAGAAAGGATAAGAAGAGATTGATTTGTCTGTCCCTCTCTCTTTGCAGTCTATTTAGAAATCCACCTAGCCTCTGATATTGTACTGAAATCAATGTCTCCACTCCCGCATCCCATAAGGGCAGAAGTGCTCTCTCTGTTACCTGGCTACTTTGTGAATCCCTGTCATCTTCTGACCACTTCCTACCAGGCATCAGAGCCTGATGCCTGAGCCCAGTTTGGCTAATGAGAAGTTGGAAGACATCAACAAGGGTCTAAAGTTCAGAACATTGTCACTATTCAGATAGAAGCATGTAGTTAAGCTGACAGTCCTCCTGGCTGACACCACATGCCTTTTTCTGCTATTTCACTAACTTTCTGAGAGTAGGTGTTTTGATCATTGTCTTCCAGTGTAGACAAATTGGTTTCATCACCTAATAATCATCACTTTTGTAAGAGGAATGTCTGGATGGATATCAGTTTCAATGATAAGTATTATTCTTCTCCATCTATTAATTCATCTTTCTAGCAGAATAGCAGCTAGCAGGAGTCTCTCCTCTTAGGAGAGGGAATTTTTTATCAAAAAGCTACTTTGTGCTTGGCACTGTGGTAGGTGTACCATATACATTCAAATATAGTTATAAAATGCTATTAAATAGGTACTTTCATTGTCCCTATACATAAAAGCAAAACAAAGTTATCAGCTCCCAAGTAGTCATTTTCTATTCCTTTGTTATGAATCCAAACCCTCTGATATCAAACCCATCTATGTCCCACTACATCACCCACTACCCCTGTTTAGAAAGCACTTTCACATGCATGATCTCTTTTGATAACAAATATAAGCCCATCATTTTAAAGGAATTGGGAGTTGTAATTAAAGTATTAATTTTTAATTAACTGTTTTCCATGTTATGACATAAAAAGTGTTGCAGGGACTCCACGAGACCATCCATTACAAATCTTTAGGCTGATAGACTACGTTTCAGAGATATTTCCCTCCTGAACCTGGGTTAGTCAGAGCCAGAGAAAATTTCAATAGTTTGAACCAAATAAAAATGTTTTGTTATTATTCAGCAAATCAAGGTTTTATAATAGCCTCATGAACCATTCCAAAGATAGCAGCATTACCATACTGTAGATGCTATATGAGAAACAAAGAAACAGACTTGATGAAGTCTATTTTAAAATTATTAGTTGATGAAACCAATTTGTGCTATGCTGGAAGGCAATTATCAAGAGGGCTGCTCCCTCAGAAAGGTGATAAAATAGCAAAAAAGGCCAATGGTGTCAGCAAGGAGGGACATCCATTTAACAATTATATATTTATTATTAATATTAACATTTTATTATATATGTTTATATATAATAAAGTATTTTAAATGGTTACCTATAATAAAAAATCAGGCTGACATCAGACATATGTACAATTAGTAAAAAATAAAGAAGAAATTTCTAGTAAGTTTTATGAAAAAACTTGATTTCAAACTTTATAGCCAACTAAATGTTGACTTATGGTAAGAGCATCAAAAAATGTTTGCAAGTATTGAAAGGCAGATAACATGTAACATTTATGTGTTGTTTCAGAAGAAAACATTTTGGATTTTTTCCAAGTTACTGAAATTAAATGAAAAATAAAACACCAAGAATGAAGAGAACATGAAATAAAGCATTTGAAAAATGAACATCAAAGCTAGTTAATAGAGAAATGTATAAATGTTTACCACAGAATTATAAATTAGAACTCAAACATTAAAAGCAACTCCTCAAGAATAATATATTTTTTGTAAAAATATATTATTTTACAAAAATAAAAACTCGTTAAAAAATAAATACTTTTAAGAAGACCAGGAAGGAAAGAGATAAATGAATAGAGAAAGTGAAACATGTTAAAAGTCTCATCTCAAAGACAAAGGAAGGAAATGCCAAAAATTTAATTTCACCATGACTGATAAATAGAACAAGTATTAAGGAATGATTTTGAAGTTAATCAGTAGAAAAATTATAATTAAAATAATTTGCCACTTAATTTTTACACAAAATAGTATTCAAAGCAAAACATATATAATAAGAAAATGACATTTTAGAATGGAAAAGTTTACAGTTTATAATGGTATTATAAAAGTCTCGAACCTTCACTGGAGATTGTGACTCAAAGTTCTGCATATGTCTGCATAGAACATATAAACTGGCCACCTTTACTGTATAAGAAAGACAGGTATGAGCCGGGGGTGGTGGCTCACGCCCGTAATCCCAGCACTTTGGAAGGCCGAGGCAGGTGGATCATGAGGTCAGGAAATTGAGACCATCCTGCCCAACAAGGTGAAACTCTGTCTCTACTCAAAATACAAAAATTAGCTGGGAGTGGTGGCACATGCCTGTAATCCTAGCTACTTGGGAGGCTGAGGCAGAAGACGCGTTTGAACCCAGGAGGTGGAGGTTGAAGTGAGCAGTTATCGTGCCATTGCACTCCAGCCTGGTGACAGAGAGAGACTCCGTCTCAAAAAAATAAAAATAAAAAAGACAAGTATGTAAAAGAGAAATCAATGTCAGTCTTAGGAACCTCCATGTGCTAGAGTTGGGGAAGATTTTACTTAGGGTCAGAAATATGCACCCCGGAAGCCACAGACATTTTGGTCCACAGCATTAGAGACAAGACTTTTGACATTTGAATTCTAACTCCTTTTTCCAACAACTACCTTTCATTACAACAAATACAAGCACTTGCTCCCAAAATGTGTTAAGCCCACTATCTCCTAAATAAACACATATGTACTAAGATAACTAAATGGTCCCATACATGTCTTGTTCTTCATCCTGTGTGTGTGTGTATGTGTATCCAGAAGGACAGATGGGTAAAGAAGCTTCAGTTGTTCTTCAATTAACCTCCCAATTTCATCCCCACTTTTCACTTCTGCCATCAACTCTGTCTGCTAATCCTCTGAAGCCCCTGTAGAGCATGTAAGTAGTATATATAAGTAGACCTGCTCCCTTCCGCTTTCTAATTCCCAGATATTTGCTGAAATTTCTCAACCTTTATCGGAACTCTCCTTGCCACCATGTCACTTTTATTTTTGTGGCTGACTGATTGATTTTTTATTTCTGTAGAGTTGTCTCAGGAGAAAGAGGATGCAAATGTATGTGCTTAGGTCACCATCTTGAACCTGAAGAAACTTACAGTGCTCTTAGAAGATATAACATCTCTTGTGATGAGGAAAGTTAGTTTGTTTGTTTGTTTTTAATCTGAGGCTCAGATTTCAATCAGATGGATTTATCTTTTTTAAAAATTCGGGTAAATTAAATTACTTTTCATGTAAAACTACATGGTCCTTTCCTCCCTCCCTGGCTTCCTTTCTTCTTTCCTTCCTTCATGTTTCTGTCTCTCTCTCTGTATTGCCATCTATCTATCTAATCTATGTAGACAGAAAAATATTAGGGCTTAGAATTTTTGCCCCGAGTATTAGGATGTTAATAAGCTTTTTACAGATAATCTGAATTTCTCTCATATTTGATGTCATAACTTTTTTTGGATGATTTTATACATGTATTTTCATTGTCATGATTTGGTTATCTTGACTTAAACAGTAAAGACTGTCTGCAAAATCCTAGAGTTCCACAGAACAAAGTCTGAAAACAATTTCTTCAAAGGCTCCCAAATACATTTTTCAGTTTCCTAATTTCTGTAATAAATAATTTCAGAGGTCCACTCTTTCTCTATGTCTTCAGGAGAATATTGTCTTTCATTTGTTTTGGCAACTTCTTTTCTATAAGTCCCAGCTGTTTTATTTCTCTTTCCCATTTATTTAGAGTATCTGTAGTTTTTCTTTGGCCATCAATCTGTCTACTCAGGCGCTAGTCAAATTTCTATCTTTTATGTATAGATGAAATGGTAAATTCATGATATCCAGAATACTTCATCTAGCATTCTTTTTCCAGTTCTTTTGGCTTACTGAAACACACTCTCTTTTTTCCTCATTCCCTTGCCTCTTCAAGGAGTAGGAATTAATAATAATGAATTGATAACAATAAACATTTTAACATACGCTGTCACTGGAGAACTCTTATTTCAGACCTGTCTTTGCCCGTTTAGACCATATTTCCACATACGTGTTTGGCACGGCCACCTCCCTCCTTGATACTCAATTATTCTCTTGGAGTTATATGATTAAAAGAGATAAAGGAAGAAAAGTACTAACAGGAATGAGGAGCAGTGAAAGGCATCATATCAGCCTACGAAAGTACAGCTACTCTATAGAACAGTATCCTCATTTCTGATTAATACTATCCTTGAGTTTCTGGGCAGCCGATGTATGGGCAGGGAGATTCATATTTTACCCAGAGTCAAGGGGCCTTTCTATCCACCTGCTCTTCATAACCAGAATCCTACCCTACCTTTCTAGAATCACCTCCTATCACTACTCCCTCTCAAATGCTCCCTGGCCCAATTAGCTTGAACTGCATGTCCTTCCTCTAATATCCTATTTCCTGCTAAATGAGCTCAGGGAAAGCTTCTCTCTTGTTTGCCATTATATCCCCAGCACTTGAGTTTGCCTGGTACATGGCAATAGCTCCACAAATATTTTTGAAGCAATAAATGAACACTTCTATACCTTTTCCCTTGTATATTTTTCCTTTAGTACCCTTTCCCTCACTTTTCTGTGAGATAGGAGCCTTCTGTTTATTAAAATTAGCTTGC
Source organism: Sapajus apella (assembly GCF_009761245.1). NCBI lineage: Eukaryota > Metazoa > Chordata > Mammalia > Primates > Cebidae > Sapajus > Sapajus apella. The sequence goes on from NW_022436957.1 coordinate 18,699,907, forward strand.
GGCATCTCCTGTGAAGGTCATACTGAACATCTCCAAACAATATTAGTTGCTTTCTCATATATTATAATAAATATCATAGTATTATAATTGTTCATTTTCAAGTCTAATTTACCCACTAGCCTATCAGCCTGAGAGCAGTAACCATATTAATTTTATCTTTATGACCCCAAGATGATGATACTTAGTAAGTGCTTAATAACCAATTGCTGGATGAAGTCTTCTAAATCAAAATTTATTATTCTTTTATACTAATAACAATAAAATAAATGTTTATTGTAACATGTATTAAAAGCCAGACAAGCAGAGACTGAATCCCAGCTCTGACCCTTATAAAATTTTATATTCTTGGGTATCTTGTCTAGTCTCTCTCTGTTACTCATTTTTCTCATCTGTAGAACGGAAGTAATAATAGTACCTGCCTGATATGATTGAATTGATATGGAAAGGTATCAGGATAGTGTCTGCCATCTACAAAACATTCAATACCTATTAGCTAAACTTTTATATACTCACAATGTAACAGATCGTATGTAAGTTACTTTATTACAAATTTGTTCCTCACAGAAATGTTAAAGGTATTATTTTGAAGATGATAAGACTAAAACAAAGAGATATTAATCATTTGCTTAAGATTACAGAATTATTGTTAAAATCTGCCTACTTCCTTACTTCACACCACACAAATTTCTGCAAGACCTCAAACATGCATTCGAGTTTATATTCTATGAGCCACAAATTATTCTATTTCCTTGAAAATTATTCTTCTTTCATCTCCACCATATGTACTCTGCAGACTGAAAAACATTATATTTCAATGCTGGCTAGGGGGCTACAGTCAGACTAACCTAGGTTCTAATCCTAGCCTGAACATTTTACTAGCTTGTGATCTTGACAAATTTCTGAACCTTTCTATGCCTGAGATTCCTTTTTGTAAAGTGAGCATAATAATATCAACCCCAAAAGGTTATTTATTCTGACGATCAAATGAGATTAAACATGTGTAACATGCTTAGCAAAATGCCTGGTGCACTTAAAGTTCAATAAAAATAAGTTGTCATCTACCCCTGGTTGTCAGTTTCATTTATTTTATTAGTTTCTGATTGCACTCTAGAACTTTTGGATCTCATTTATAAATTCTGGAGGTTTACCCTCTTTTTCAGAGTATTTCTCTGAACACCATCACCTCCCTCTTCAGCTAAGATAGGCACACCTTTTCCTATTCTCTCGCGGGATGTGAAATATACCACTAGTTTCTGAACAGGAGCAGATGGAAAATGATCCTTGGATTCTCCCCTTATGGATGACAAGAGAAAGAGAGAAAAAAAAAACTATTTTAAAAAGCATCCAGCTGCATAACAAAGTATCTATCAGCCATTCCATTATCTTGATCTGTGTGTGTCCCTGGAACTCAGGCTGCTTCCCCTTGGAAATATGAGAGCAGCTCCACTCAGTCTCAATATGCAGCAACACCATCAGATAGCAATGTGTTGGTGAACATGTAATAGTCAACTCCCCAGGAAAAAAAGCCTGAATTTGTAGATTGCCAATTTCTGTGGTGTAAATGTTCTGACTCTGGCCAATTTAAAGTTACCAACATTAAATCACTGAATATGCAGGTGGGAAGAGATGTGCAGCAGCACCACTTATGTAGTATTTCTATCATTCAGATAAAATAGACGTAAATAACCTGAAGATCATGAACAGTAGTAAAATATGGCCAAATAACTAGGACTTGATGAGTTAAAAATTTACTCATTTATTAAAAAATAACTAGGACTTGAGCTAAAATTTAAAAAATTTTTATTTTAATAAATGTTTAAAAATAAAAAATTAATATTTATCAAGAAGTGAATTCATTGAGAAAAGAATCTTTATTTTAATTGCCCATAGCCACTCCAGCATTCCTAACAGGAAAGGATGTGTGGGGAATGAACTCGGAATTGAAAGAGGCAGCAGCATTAACCAACTGCACTAAAATGTCTGTCTTCTGCAAATGTTTCAAAAACACATGATTTCTGTGAAAATGTTGCTAGACCTTTTCCCTGGGCCTTGGGGCTCACACAAAAAATAAGCACAGTCTAGGCTTTATGGCTCACGCCTGTAATCCCAGTACTTGGGAGGTTGAGGCAGGCGGATCAAGAGGTCAGGAGTTTGAGAGCAGCCTGGCCAACATGGTGAAACCCCGTCTCTACTAAAAATACAAAAATTAGCCAGGTGTGGTGGTGGTGGGCACCTGCAATCCCAGCTACTAGGAAGGCTGAGGCAGGAGAACTGCTTGAACCCAGGAGGCAGAGGTTGCAGTGAGCTAAGATTGCACCACTGCACTCCAGCCTGGATGACAGAGCAAGACTCTCAGGGGCGGGGGGAAGAAGAAGAAAGAAACAAAAGAAATGAGCACAATGGTATGTCTACCTCTGATTCTGCGCAATCAGGACTGAGCTACTTCAATTATTTAGGTATCAGTGCAGGTACTATATACCCTGATAAATTATGAACCTCTGGAGAACCTTAGAAACAGTAGGCTGCAAACCGATCTATCTACAAGGAGCAACAGGTCACATGAATGCTCGAAGTAGGTCTGTGGGAGCTTGTAGCTAATAAAGGGGCACATTTTCTGTTTAAAGCAAGTGCCAGCTGCTAAGCTCAGGGTGATTTTTGTCATGGCGTACTGTGGGCCCAGTATTACCAAATATTCTGATATTTCACTAGAAACCAGAAATCTGGAATTTCATGTGAAATCTCCTGACTTTTAAATGCTGGGAAGTAATACAATTAAAAAAAAAATCCTGAAGGTCAAACAAAACTGGGGCTGCCAATATTCAGACTCTGCCTTAGATAATAAAGAATAAATAAAGAATGAGTGCATTGCTTTGCTTACCTCTTTCACCCTGTCTCTCTCCCACCCTTTACCCCTGGGACGTGGGGAAATAAACACTATAATAACAATTATTAGGCAGTACCATAATTGCTTGTCAGTGGATTTGTCTCTCAATTAGATGACGTATTCTTGGAGGTCATGGCTGACATGTTTTTCTCTTTGTTTTCCTAGTGCACAGAATACCTGGAAGATAGCATCTGACTCATTGAACTGCAGATAGCACCAAGTATTGCAGATAGAGTCAGGGTAGCATAGAGGTAATGAATGTGAGCTCCAGGACCAAATTGCCAGAGTCAGAATTCTGACTACTATATTTACTAGTCACATACCTTTGGACAAATGCCTTACCTCTCTGTAGCTCAGTTTCCTTATGTACAAAATGAAAATTATCATCAAGTATCACACATAGAGTCGGGGTAGTATAGAGGTTTCTAAATACAAATATTATCCATGTTATTATTACTAATATAGTAGTTTTCAAGAAATATTTTTTGATTTATGCTTTGCAATTTTTAATAGTATTAGTTATTCATAATTATTAATTTTTTATACAGAATTACATACTGGCCCTAAAGTGCCTGATGTAAATTTGCAGAGATAACTTTATTTGGATTAAACTGTGGCTTCCATAAACTTGACCTGAGTAAAGACCTGGAACTATAAAAGCAATTCTCACACGGCACATCTATGGCTCCTTTCAAATTGCCTACTTGTCTGATTAATATGAGACGTGATCAAAATTTTCTTATAAAGACTTTGAGCCAAAAAGTGGAACAATTCTCTGTCCTATGAAGGAAAGTTATGGATTAGAAAGCAAAGTGGTTATCTCTTGTTTTTATAATACATCTTTCTACCTACCCCACCAGGTGCTAAGTTGTATTTCCATTCTTTTTGTTCTCTTTTCTTTTCAAAAAAATTTTTATTTTACTTAAGTTCTGGGGAACATGTACAGATCTTGCAGGATTGTTACATAGGTATACACATATCATGGTGGTTTGCTGCCTCCATCCCCCTCATCACCTACACTAGGTACTTCTCCTAATGTTAGCCCTCTCCAATCTCCCCACCCCCTGCTATCCCTCCCCTAGCCCCCCACCCACCAACAGACCCCAGTGTGTGATGGTCCCCTCCCTGTGTCCATGTGTTCTCATTGCTCAACAACTACTTATGAGAACATGTGGTGTTTGGTTTTCTGTTCTTGTGTCAGTTTGCTGAGAATGATGGTTTCCAGATTCATCCATGTCCCTGCAAGGGATATTGACTCATCCTTTTTTATGGCTGCATAGTATTCCATGATGTATATGTGCCACATTTTCTTTATCCAGTGTATTGTTGATGGACATTTGGGTTGGCTCCAAGTCTTTGCTATTGTAAACAGTGCCGCAATGAACACACATGTGCATGTGCCTTTATAATAGAATGATTTATAATCCTTTGGATATATACCCAGTAATGAGATTGCTGGGTCAAATGGTATCTCTATTTCTAGATCTTTGAGGAATCGCCACACTGTCTTCCACAATGGTTGAACTAATTTACACTCCCACAAACAGTGTAAAAGTGTTCCTATTTCTCCACATCCTCTCCAGCATCTGTTGTCTCCAGATCTTTTAATGATCGCCATTCTAACTGGTGTGAGATGGTATCTCAATGTTGTTTTGATTTGCATTTCTCTAATGACCACAGATGATGAGCATTTTTTTATATTTCTTGGCCATATAAATGTCTTCTTTTGAAAAGTATCTGTTCATATCCTTTGCCTACTTTTTGATGGGGTTGTTTGTTTCTTGTATATTTGTTTAAGTTCTTTGTAGATTCTGGATATTAGCCCTTTGTCAGATGTGTAGCTTGCAAAAATTCTTTCTCATTCTGTTGGTTGCTGGTTCACTCTAATGATTGTTTCTTTTGTTGTGCAGAAGCTCTTAAGTTTAATTAGATCCTATTTGTCTATTTTGGCTTTTGTTGCCATTGCTTTTGGTGTTTTAGTCATGAAGTCCTTGCCTATGCCTATGTTCTGAATGGTATCGCCTATGTTTCCTTCTAGGGTCTTTATGGTGTTAGGGCTTATATTTAAATCTTTAATCCATCTGAAGTTGATTTTTGTATAAGGTATAAGGAATAGGTCCAGTTTCAGCTTTCTGTACATGACTAGCCAGTTTCCCCAATACCATTTATTAAACAGGGAATCCTTTCCCCATTGTTCCTTTTTGTCAGGTTTGTCAAAGATCAAATGGTTGTAGGTGTGTGGCATTACTTCTGAGGCCTCTGTTCTGCTCCATTGGTCTATATCTCTGTTTTGGTACCAGTACCATGCTGTTTTGATTATTGTAGCCTTGCAGTATAGTTTGAACGCAGGTAGCGTGATGCCTCCAGCTTTGTCCAGTTCTATGAAGAAGGTCAATGGTAGCTTGATGGGGATAGCATTGAATCTATAAATTACTTGGGACAGTATGGCCATTTTCACAAATTGATTCTTCCTAACCATAAGCATGGAATGTTTTTCCATCTGTTTGTGTCCTATCTTATTTCCTTGAGCAGTGGTTTGTAGTTCTCCTTGAAGAGATCATTCATGTCCTTTGTTAGAAGTATTGCTAGGTATTTTATTCTCTTTGTAGAAATTGTGAATGGGAGTTTGCCCATGATTTGGCTCTCTGTTTGTCTGTTATTGGTATAAAGGAATGCTTATTTCCATTCTTAAGGCTTAACATGATGTTTGTGATGCAATAGTTCTTATTAAGCTTTTGATATAAAATAAATTAAAACCCCAGTTTCCATTTCCCACTGTAAAGAGCCTTTGGGGAGGAGAAAGAGAGTTAATATTTATTGAGCTCTTACTGTGGGTTACATCATTTCCTAGATATGTTACAAAAAGTCATTTTAATCCTCACCAAAACCCTGATTTACAATCCCTTTTTTGCAAAATGGAGACTGAAACCGAAAGAGGTCACATGAATTACTCAAGTCTGTATTATAAACAATTAATGAGCTAGTAAGCATCCAAATCCGAAGTCTATGCTCTTTCCACCAATGTATTTGACTGTGTTTTCATACTAACTCCACAATGAACATTTTTACATATCAAACAGCTTTATTAAAAGAAAATAAATTATTCAGGGTATCAGCAAGTTAATTACAAAATAATCAGTGGCATTATTTTAAATTTGCATTAATGTTACTTAAAACAGTTATGGTTCATCTCTGTTGAAAAACATTGAAATGTGTCAGAGAATCAATTAGGAATATATGCTACCTATAAGAAAGTTAAAACATCATTTTATTTCTAAGTCAGACACAGATGATTTTAGATTATGCCAGAAAATTTGTGTTGGATTTCAATGGCTGGAACATAAAACATAACTGTTGGAGCATTCTGGGATTTTTGAAATATAAGTCTGTCATATTATCTCTTTGACTCCCACTTCCCTGCCCCAGTGGCTCCCACACTTCCTAACAGAAGTTTTAATGTTCTCCAAAGGTTTGAATTTTAGTCCATCTCTGCATCTCATGTCTTACCTTATCTCTCCTCCAAAATCTCACTCCAGGCATAACTGAAATTCCTTCAGTAAAGTCATGCTCTCTCCTGCTTCAGGACCTTTTCACATGTTGCCCTTCTGCCCCGCTACTTTAATCAATTGACTTATTTTCATCCTTGAAGTCATCTCAGAAAAATATCCCTACCAAGAAAGACTTTCAGAAGCTTAAAGGTCAGGGTGGGTGCTCAGACATGTTCCTCCATAACTAGTTAACTTCTCCTAGCATAATCTTCATCTTACTTTGTGGTTATTGTCAAAGATCTTCCTCTCTCCCTCCCTCTCTCCCTCCCTTCCTCCTTCCGTGTCTCCCTCCCTCCCTCCCTCCTCCCTTTCTTCCTTCATGTAGGGTGAGAACTGCATTGCTCACCAGTGACTCTATAGCATTTCCTAAAATACCTAAAACACAGTATGTGCATCCTATGCATCTGTAGGAATAATTTCATAGATAGATAAGTAAAATATGGTGGCTTCACAATTAAGAAAAATAGCAGGTAGCTGTACAATATTAACATCCGATTATGGATGTTAATGGTAGGTTTATTCCAGATAGTAAAATACAAGCAGAATAAAATCTTAGTTATAGATTTACAGGACTGGAAAAGGCCTTAGAAAATCATCAAGTTTAACTTTATTTTCAAAAAATGGAAGCTGGGGTTGAAGAAGCGAAATAATTGAGACTGATTGCATGGCCCCTTAGACCATCAACAAATATGTATTCACTGGATATCTAATAGATGACTATGAAGTACTCCACTAGGCACTGGCAGGTGAGAGGAGACAAGACAAGCACAAAATTCCTTCCACAGAGAGAATACAGTCTGGCTGGAGAAACAAGACCTTCATACATCAAACGATTAAAGGACAAAGAGAAACTATGTTATTAAGTGCTAAATTAGGCAGAAGAGATAATAAATGCTATAGCCATTCAAAATGAAGGAAAGATAAACAACCAAATGAGCTCAGATTGATCACTTCCTGCCTCGTGACTCCTCTTGGAATTCTTCCTTGTTTGTCTGACTGTCTCCCATGTCATGGCCAGCCCTTTAGGGAAAGGGGTATTTTTGTTGCTTTCATACTTCCCTGTCATGGATAATTAATTATCAGTTGAAGGAAACTGACTTGTACTGTCACTTGGGCTTGTGAAAATAACCCTTCAAAAGTCACAACATTCTCTTCTATTCAATGATGTTAAGATTTCATCAAATAAATGAATAAAATATAGCATTAATATTGTATTCAAGAGTTTTCTTAATTGTCTCAAAGCACCACCAGAGATGATATTTTCCTGATTCCCTACACATAGCTAGACACATACACATGTGTGTGCAAACACACTCACATACCTCTTGCAGGCCCATGCATCTTAAAAAAAAAGAAAAGCAACTGGCTGCTTTTGTCTACTTAACTAATACATTGCTCTTTAGAATTGTGACTTCAAGTTCACTTGCAGATTTCTTCTATCTGATCCTTCAATTGTAACATCTCACTATCCTCAGTAAGTTTTAAGTAAGCTTTAGACATCTATATATATAGAAACATTTCTGTGTATTTATATATATACACACTATCTAAAGCTATAGGCATATATATATTCCTGATCATCTCTTTAATTTTCCAGGAGTCTTGTAGGAGTTCCTATCACTTCGGGAAGCTGGGATAGGTGAGGGAGGAACAGGGAGACAACAGGCTATGTTTTCCCTGTAAATATGTGATTTCTTCATACTGCACAATGTCTCAAAGCCAAAGAGGAAAATGGTCAATATTCTCAATACTCAATACTGTTGCTTAAACTCAGTTTCTTGTTGTTTTCAAACATCCTAATCTTCCCAGGCAGAATGAGTCACCCCATGCTCTGTACACCTGCAGTTCTCTATGGAAATATACCAAGACATTTCACATAAAAGTGAACTGTAATGATTTATCACTGAGTTTTTCCTTTGTTATTGTATAATTTCTTGAAAGCAGATCTCTGCAGTTTACTTTTTACTCCAACTAACTGCCTGCCACAGAGTAGGCCCCAAACATGTTTTACATAAATGAAGACAGCCATCATTTGAGTTTAATTTTGATTAAATGTGTTTGTCTAATTCTTAAGCAACTTTCTTAACAGTGGTCCAAGCTAATTGGTTTTCTGACATAAGCAGTCTCATTTTGAATGGATCGTATTCCTTTTCAGGAAAATATTTTTTAAAGGTACTATAACATGGGTATTTAAACAGAGATAAAATGAGAGTTCTAAAATTATGAGCCCTAGGCCACCAGAGAATATAGTACAAATTTATAGAGTGAACCAGGTTTTATCAAAGCTTTCTCTTGGAAAATATTGGCTTCCTTTCCTCCTAGAAGCTCTGCTCTGCTCAGTGGCCTGGTATCTTGAACATTGAGTTGACCTGTTTTGAGTTGTTAGTCTGACCCTGAAGTTTAACCAATAAAACATTCATAACCTCCTCTAAGGTACATAGATTTTTATTGGTTTTATATGAAATATACACAGTATGTAGGAAAAAATACAACGGCACGATTCAGATGGATTGGTACCTTATGGTGACTGGGCCAATAAACTGAGAATGCAGTTTAATGTAGACAAATGTAAAATAATAAGTCTAGAGACAATGAACCAAAACAGTCTGTATGAAGCCATAGCAATGCAATACAGTGATCAGGAAAATGATTTGGTGATTTTTGAATGATAATGCTAGAAGCTCAGAATTGTTTGCTAGCTGAGCCACAGGCTTATGTAATGCACAGAATACAAATCAAATTATATGGTGCCAATACAGTGAAGACAACAGAGCATGTGGCTCTGTTACCATTTCACCAGAGGGAATTAAACACAACCAACTTCAAGTTAGTTGGTTACATAGAACTGTGGCAGCTAAATATATTTATGTCAGATATTAGGGGAAGTTTCCAGCCTGGATGGGCTGTGAAACATTGAAACTACTTAAAAAGACAATAGCCCAAACACTGCATGCTCTCACTTATAAGTGGGTGTTGAACAATGAGAACACAGAGACACAGGGAGGGGAACATCACACACTGGGGTCTGTTGCGGGTAGGGGGCTAGGGGTGGGATAGCAGGGGGTGGGGGGATTGGGGAGGGATAACATTAGGAGAAACACCTAATGTAGGTGATGGGGGGATGGAAGAAGCAAATCACCATGGCATGTGTATACCTAGTTAACAATCCTGCAAGATCTGCACATGTACCCCAGAACTTAAAGTATAATAAAAAATAAATAAAGGACAATAGCAATATCTTATTTTTAGGTAACCTTTATTCATTTATAGTGTTTTCACACTAACAACCTTATTTGCTTCTCGCCATGAAGCTGTGGAGTACATAGGAGAAATAGAATTTCCATTTTACAGACAGTTAAACTGAGTTTCGGTAGCCAAGGATTGTAACAAAAGGTAGGATAGAACCCTAGAGCTTATAAATATCATTCTAGTACTCTTTACCATGATATCTCTTCTTTAAGCATTGCCAAGGGAAAATCTGGAGCCCAGCTTTCAATAGATCTTTAAGAATCATGTAGAAAGTTATACTGCCTCTATTAAAGCAGAAGAAAGACTGATTTCATTTTTAAAGATACCATCCCACAAGAATTGTGCAATTCAATGTGCTAGTTACACACTTTGAGATCAGAAGAGTTGAAGTTTCCTAACTATTAAGACCAAGCGTAGCATTATGTATATTCCACAGATTGCCACAACAATATCTCCCATCACAGGCACTTCTTCAAAATGTGACCTTAACATTATTCCTATCCAGAGATGGGATATCTCTGTCCTTTTGAATGTGGGTAGGCTTGTGACTTGTTTGTAATCAACAGAACGAGGTGGAAGTGACACTGAGTGTGGGTCACAGAAGGCAATGTAGTTTCTGCCTTATCAACTGGAATGTTCTCTCTTGACTACTTCAACCACCGTGAGGCTACTATGCTGTAAGGAAGCCCAGACTAGCTCATGAATAGAAACCACATAAAGAAAACTGAGGCTACATGAAGAGAAAGATTCCCAAGAAGGCCCAAGATCCTCCAGTCCCTTACTATTCCAGCTCCGTCTCACTGCAAATATAGAGAGAGATGGGGCCAAAACCACCCAACCAAGTCCTTCCTCAATTTCCTGACTCACATGAGAAATAGGAAATTATTTTTGTTATGTTAAGCTATTAAGTTTAGGAGTGATTTCTTATTATTATTTCAATAGCTTTTGGGGGAACAGGTGGCATTTGGTTACATGGATACATTCTTTAGTGATGATTTCTGAGATTTTGGTGAACCCATCATCCGAGCAGTATCCATGGCTGGGAGATCTGAAGACAGATCACATCACAGGACCCTTCAGACATTCCTCAGCATCAGTCCAGAGCCCAGTAGCCCTGCTGGGTGGCCAGAGCCAGGAGGGCAATAAAAATCACAGCAGTATGGCTCTCAGGAAGCCCCATCTCTAGAGGAAGGAGGAGAGTACCACATCAAGGGTTCATCCAGTGAAACAAAAGAATCTGAACAGCAGACCCTGAGTTCCAGACCTTTCCACTGAAACAGTCTACCAAAATGAGAAAGAACCGGAAAAGTAATTCTGGTAATAGGACAAAATGAGATTCTATAATGCCCACAAAAGACCTCCCCAACAATGAATCTAAACCAAGAAGAAATCTCTGAATTGCCAGATAAAGAATTCAGACAGCTGATTACTAAGCTTTCAACAGAGAAAGGTGATAATGAACTTAATTAAAAACAACAACAACAACAACAAAAAAAAAACGCATATGGATGAAAAAGTCTCCAGAAAAATGGTCATCATTAAGAGTGATTTGTTATGGATCAATAATAACTGGAACAGAATGCAAATGTTCCCAAGAGTGGTAGGCATTTGGGATCTTTTTGTTTTTGTTTTAAGGCAGGGTCTCACTCTGTTGCCCAGGCTGGAGAGCAGTGGTGCAATCTTGGCTCACTACATCCTTGACCTCCCCAGGCTCAAGCATGCCTCAGCCACCCAAGTAGCTGGATGCACATGACCACCTCTGGCTATTTTTTGTGCATTTTAAAGAGGTGGGGTTTCACCATGTTGCCCAGGCTGGTGTGGAACTCCTGGACTCAAGTGATCTGCCTGCCTCAGCCTCCCAAAGTGCTGGGAATACAGGCGTGATCCACTGTGCCTGGCCTGTTTTTTGTTGTTTTGCTTTTAGTTTAAATGGTACCCAGCATCTCCTCTCCCTTCCTAATAGCACTGTGACTTCCCCAAGAAATTAGCCATAGTCCCTTTCTCCCAGCCAAGGAGAATACTCCCTCACTGGAATTTTACCCTTAAACCAATTGATAATGCTGTAAATCCATTATCCCATTACTCTAGCCTGAAAATGGCAGGAGGTAGTCATCTAGCATCAGAGTCACTCTAACCAAATGGTACCAGACATGAAGTAGTACTCTCCTTTCTGTTTTCTGGGTCTTTGATATTGTCTTTTTTCTGCTCCATTCAAGGTCTCGGTTTTCAGCCTTCCTAACAGTTCTATAAATTCCCCTTATCCATTTAATGAATTCATTTTAATTTAATTGAGACCAAGTCACTTTCTGTGATTTATGACCAGTGATCCCTGACTAATACGATGTCTCATCCAAGAAAGAATATGTTTTTATAGCTTTCATGAGCTGTACCTGAAATGCAATAATCTGCACATATTTAAAGTATCTGACAAATTTTAGCATATGTATATATTTGTGAAGCTATCACTACAAGGAGGGTACTGAACATATCTATCACCTCCATATGTTGCTTTGTGTCCCTTTGTAATCCTTCCATCCTGCCCCTCTGTAACCACTATCCCCAAGCACCAATAATTTGCATTTTTTTCACTAGAGATTCATTTTCGTTTTCTGGAATTTTATATAAATGAAATCATATACTATGTACTCTTATTTTCCTCTGCCTTCTTTCACTCAGCTTATTACAAGATTCATATAAATTGTGTGTACTCCATTGCCTAGATATGCTAAAGTTTGTTTATCCATGCACCTGTTGATGGCCAACTGAGTTATTTTCAAATTTTGGCTATTATGTTGAATACTGTTATAAAAATTCATGTATAAGTCTATTTGTGTTATATGTTTTTAATTTCACTAGCTAAATACCTAGAAGTGAAATGTCTGGATTATATTGTAGGTACTTGTTTAATTTTTTAAGATACCACCAGTGTTTTCCAAAGTGGTTATATTGTTCTATGTTTCCACCAGCAGTGTATAAGAGTTCCCGTTGTCCTATATCCTTACCAGTTGTAGACTTTTCACTTTTGGCCATTGTAATGAGTGCGTCATGATATTTCACCTTAATTTTTAAGCTGCATTTTCCTAGTGATTAACAATTTTCAGCATCTTTTCATTTGCTTGTTAGGTTCTATAAGGCTTCTCTTTTTCTTAACTTTTATTTTAGCTTTGGGGTATATGTGAAGGCTGGTTACATAGGTGAATTGGTGTTATGGGGTTTGTTGTATAGATTATTTCATCACCCAGGTATTAAACCAACTACCCAATAATTATCTTTTCGACTTAATATAAGTTCATCATGCAAATAGATTTCTAGTGAGTCACTTTCAAATTTATTGCACCTGCCTGACTCCAAACAATGGGTATAGCTTAGGTTTAAACCACAACCTGTTACATATCTACATAAAGCAACCCATAGAAAAAGACAAAGAAGATATACCAGAAATGATAAATTTTTACTTCTGGGTGTTGGGAACATAGATCAGTCTTTTCTTCCTCCTTCTTTAAACTTTTCTGTTTTCTGAATGTTTATAGTGAGTAGGTATTATTGTTGGCCTTTGGGGAAAATAATTAAATGGGAGAAAATGTAGTCATACTCCTTGGATATACAAATATCCCAACAACAGCCATGTTCTTGTTCCTTCTTCCATGAAGAAACCAAGTAGAGAATGACCTTTTAGTAGCCAATATTTACCCATTTCCATGGCCAGTCACCTCAAATGAGGGCAACATTGGGCAGAGTATATTGTTCTCCCAGAGAATTGGGTCATGGGTGTGGGGTTCAGGAGTTCAACAAATAGAAAAGCTCAAATTAGATGAAGTTTAGATGAGACTTGGCAACACCAACTCCTCCATGCAGAAGAGTTTTTATAGTCTGAAGATGCTAATAAAATTAAAAAATTATGATAACAAGGAGCTGATCTGGAGCTAATTAAGAAGCATGCATGCTGTTTGTGTGCTGCATGCATATCTCAATAAAGAGGTAACATTATTCTCTACTACCAATATTTTAAAAAGTCTTCTAGGACTAGCCTTTGAAAGATGCTAGCCTTGAAGATCACCCATAACATTTCACACACATCTACCTAAATACTGAACAGACTAACTCTCTAATGGAATCTCCAGTAATTTAGACCCAAAGGTGCATATGGCAGCAGGCATTTGACTCCCTTTGTTTTACAAGCAGGGGTTTCAAGGAAAAGTTCTCTCTTCTTCACACCCCAGAGAGCCTATAGTTTGATTCTTACCCCCCAAAAAGAGATGGATAGTTCAGATTTCTTACTAATGAGGCTAATGTGTTCTAAAATGGATATGAAATTTTCTAAGATAAAATTGTGAACTACTTTTCTACTTGGTGTCACTTGGATTATGAAGGGAAAAAATAGTTGTATGACCAAAACTGAAAAGTACTGTAATTTATTTACAACCCAGGTACACAGAATTGGATTCATTATAACCTTTATTTCATGTCACATTCATGTGACTGACCTATCCATGGCCAGCTTATATTTGGTTTAACAGTATTTTAATTATTTCCTATTATGTAATAAAATGCAAACCCACTACCTATTCTTAAAACAATTTTCACAAGTATTCAGAAATATGCAAATATCATGATTGCCCAATGTTGAGGATTACAACAACCTGCCAAGTTAAGAACAACAACTGGTGTTGGGAGATGAAGGTCATAGGTCAAATTTAGGTAATAGAATTTATTATATACGTGAAGAAAAAAAACAGCAAATCTAGTCCAAGAACACAGACGTGGCTAGACATATAAAATGAGTAGTTAAGGCCAGGCACGGTGGCTAATGCCTGTAATCCCAGCACTTTGGGAGACTGAGGCAAGTGGATCACTTGAGGTCAGGAGTTCAAGACCAGCCTGGCCAACATGGTGAAACCCCGTCTCTACTAAAAAATACAAAAATTAGCCAGGCGTGGTTGTGTGTGCCTGTAATCCAAGCTACTCGGAAGGCTGAGGCAGGAGAATTGCTTGAATCGAGGAGGTGGAGGTTGCAGTGAGCTGAGATCATGCCACTGCACTCCAGCCTGGGTGAGAGAGCAAGACTCCATCTGGAAAAAAAAAATGAGTAGTTAAAAAAAAAATCAGGATATGACTTATGCTTAAAAAGCCCTTTGGATCCGGATATACTAGCAGTAGTGATATTTGCAGATAAGAGATATGCATGTGAGTATGAATCCAAGAGAGCTGTTGCTTTGGAGACCAAAACTGGAACACCACTGTAGCCTATACGGGAACCTGGATTAGCAGACATATTACCCTGGAGTAAACAAATGCTCACAGGATGCCACAGGACAATGTTCCATATAATACTATATGGCAGCAAAAGGTAACAAGAGTGGAGAGACCATTTCTCCTCCCATCTAGAACTGATGGAGGACTGAGTCCCTGCCCCTATAAGTGAGGTAAGCCCTTAGTTTTTGGACAATTCAGAGATAAATGACAACACTGAAGTGGGAGATATATTGGCAATAATAATACTTGTGTGTCTATAGCACTAAGTTAGAAACATTAATGAGATATGAATCAATTTATTATGCCCTAAGTAGCTGCAATGGACTAAGTGTTTATGTCCTTCCAAAATTCCTATGTTAAAATCCTAGCCCTGAATGTGATAGTATTATAAGATGGAAACTTTGTGGGAGTGATTAGGTCATGAGGGTAGAGCCCTTAAGAATGGGATTAGTGTTCTTATTAAAGGGGCCCCAGAGAGATCTCTCTCCTCTTCCAGCATATGTAAGGTTACTCTGGGAGGAAATCTATGAGGAATTGGGCCCTCACCAGACACTGAATCTGCCAGTGCCTTGATCTTAGACTTCTCAGCCTCCAGAACTGTGAGAAAAATTTCTGTTGTTTATAAGCCACCCATTCCTTAGTACTTATGTACTTAGGTACTTACAGCAACCTAACTTGGACTAAGTAGTTACAAGAAGGCATAGCATAGGTGGAAATACTAGCGCAATGGAAACACAGTATGGATACCTCAGCATAGTACTAAGGTTATTCATAAAAAAATACTTCCTACCAAAATAGATCACCTCTCCTAGTACCCGGTAAAGTCACAATTGTCCAAACTTCAGTCCCTATGTCCCTAGCTCCAAGTCAAAAATCTCAAGGACTACACTTATCCATAAGAAGCTCCAGCAGAAGCCACAGGAAAAAAGCCGGATAATTGTAGGACTGGTTTGGAGGAAGCAACCTGTCCATGTTGTGCGTGTATCTGTGTGTCCATGTGTGGGTTGGTGGACAGCATTGACCAGTGGTCTAAAGTACAGTGTTCAAAAGTGCTATGTTGGAGATTTCAGGTAACGTATATATCCAGGGAGGGTGGACTGAGTATGGTAGAAGACAGAAGAAGAATGAGATTTCAAACCAAGCATAGAAATGAATTTAGTTTTACATGCTGGGTGCACACAGTGAGACTGGAAGGGGGTTGGAAATAGGGAAAAGGAAGCAGATCAGTGAGCATGCAGTGCCCACAGTTCACACCAGACACATGTGGTAGAGTTCATGTCCACAGTAATTCCAGACATCAATACCTAGTGGGTGTGATGTTAATATAAGCTGCTTTCCTTGATCAAGACTGGATATAAAAATAAACTGGCTGGGTATGCCAGTTGAAGACATCAGTGACTTCTGTAGAAAGGGTCAGGGAAAGTAGATGCTGACATTCTCTAACCAGGCTTATTCATTCATGTATTCCCCTTTTTATTTTTTTTTTATTTTTTTTATTTTTTATTTTTTTTTTTGAGACGGAGTTTCGCTCTTGTTATCCACGCTGGAGTGCAATGGCGCAATCTCAGCTCACCGCAACCTCCGCCTCCTGGGTTCAGGCAATTCTCCTGCCTCAGCCTCCTGAGTAGCTGGGATTACAGGCACACGCCACCATGCCCAGCTGAATTTTTGTATTTTTAGTAGAGACGGGGTTTCACCATGCTGACCAGGATGGTCTCGATCTCTTGACCTCGTGATCCACCCGCCTCGGCCTCCCAAAGTGCTGGGATTACAGGCGTGAGCCACCGCGCCCGGCCCCCTTTTTATTTTTTAAATAGAAATTTTAATATCTGCAAAGTACAGTGCTAGGTGGATACAGAAATGAATAAGACATGATTATTGCACTCAAGAGCTTTGAATAAAGTTGTCTCTCATGTAGCCGAGTCACTAAAAAACCCAAATTAATGTTTTATGAGAAAAATATGACAAACATAGCATCACGGCTGTGAAAAAGAAAAGAGCACTTATATTCAGAGGTGGGAATGTGGGAAATAAATGAAGAATTTGGGGCAACAACATTTGAACTAAGGCTTCAAGGATGAATCAAAAGAGAAAAGGAAAGAACTGACATATACAGAAAGAACAGGGTATGAGGAGGGCAGAAAAGGCTGGAAAGTGCATGGTGTGTTAGATAAATGTTCTCACACTTTAATGTGCCTCTGAATCAACAGGGGAATATTGTTAAAATGCAGACTAGATTCAACTGGGCCTATGTATGGGGCCTGAAATCCTAGATTTATAGCAAGATCCTGGGGAATGCCAATGTTACAGGTCTATGACAGACCACCCTTTCTGTGGCAAGGTGTTAGAGAAAATATATACAAATATGACCATACTGAAGGGCACAGAGATTTAGAATGTGAAATAATGTTGGTAACAAAGGTTGAGATTGGGTCATTTGTAGCCTACAATATTATGCTGAGGAATGTAAAGGTTATTACGGTAAGTCCCGGGTAAGCACTTAAATAGTGAGTAGTTTCACTGGATTCATCAACATCTTCTTTATATTGTTGACAAAAGTATCCTTTTTATAGTAAAAATATGATCTGGCCATTCATCGTCATAAAATCCTTTGAATTTACAGAGTGCTGGAGGAAAACAGTGCCCGATGACTATGGTAGCTTGCTTGAGTAACTGGGCCAAAAAGTGATATATTTGACTGGGATTGGAAGCGAGAATTGAGAGAGGAAAGGCTGGGCAGGGTGTAGGAAAAGAGAGAGGGAGAAAGGTAGGAAATTCATTCACATCCTCAAAGTTCAGTGGTTCTCAACCATGACTTCACATTGGAATCCACATGGGGGCTTTTAAAACTACTGATGCTTGGGTATCACCCACAGACCTTCTGCTGTAATGGTATGGGGAATGAACTACGTACCAAGATGTCTTAAAGTTCTTAGGGTGATTCTAATGTGCATCCAAGGTTGATAACCACAATCTTAGCATCCCCTAAATATTAGGTATCTTAAAAATGATTCTTTCATTTTATTTTCATTATAACTTGATAGAGAAACCTATCTCAAAGGGGCTCCTATTGACCAAACATGGCACAATACGAGCCTCAAGAGAATAATACTAAAATGAATTGAAACACATCGAACATCTAAAAAATTCTATGTATTCATGAAGTTTCTTTTTGAGATGAGGGAAATGTTCTAAAACTGTGGTGATGGTGCCATAACTCTGTAAATATGCTAAAAACCATTGAATTACACATTTTAAAGGACTTAATTTTATGGTATATAAATTATATTTCAGTAAACCTGTTAAAAACAATCCAGATATTCATATTGTAATTTCTAAAACTCAATGGTCATCTTTGGAGGTGTTAGTGAACCTACTCATTATTCTGAAATTGGCAGCTAAAGGGAAAGAATCTAGCATTTGCCCTACCTTTCTGTCACAAAACTATACAACAAAGTTACCGAAGAATTAATGAAAAAAGTCTCATTTACAAGAAAAATTTCAGCTACTAAATGAAAAGGAATAATGTATTTGAGTGAGCAATTGTGAAAGTACTTACAAAACTATCAGGCAAATTTGAACACTAACTGGATATTTGATGTTTGACTCACCCACATAACAACTTGGGTGTATGAATTAACTTCTCTGCAACTCAGTTTCTTCATCGGTAAAATGGTTATAATAATGATAACTTGCTTATAAGATCGTTGTGAAAATTACATAAGTTAATGTATGTAAAAGGCTTAAAGTAGTGCCTGGCACATAGTAAGCATTCTGTTTGCTACTCCCATTACTATCATTGATACTATCATTATTCTAAATTTCCTATCTCAGTGAAGGGTACCATCACCTAATTAGTTATAAAAGCCAAAAATCTGAGTGTCATTCTTTTTGCCTCATAACATCTTACCCATCCCCCCGTCAATTATGATTCTATTCAATTTCTCTTCAAATGGTTTCCTTATTCTTCATACAATCACAGTCAGCCCAGTGGTGTGCTGGAGTGAGAGACGATTCTGCGCATCTACTTCCTCCTGACTCAGCGTTCAGTGACAGCACACTGGTTGCTTGAATTTGGCCATGGTGGAGGTATCACCAAACCATACAAATCAGGATTACTGTGTATGTGTGTGACTCAATTGTTAAACATTCACCAGCACACCAATGCTTCAGGCCCTCATGATTTTGCCTCTAAATTACAGCAAAGCATCCTCATTGCCTATTTCAACCACTTCTCTTGGACCACTGCAATCTTATTGGTACCAGAAAAAAGGTTTCTAAAATGCAAATCTCATCACATCACCATCCTGCATGTGAAAATAATTCAGTGGTTCTTCATTTCCCTTAGATTAAAAGCCTAAATCCTTAGCATGGCATACATGGCCTATACTAAACTAGATACTATTAGTGTCCCATCCTCATCCTCTTAGCACTCATCTTTCTTACACATGTCAATAGCTTGTAACCACAATCACATGCACATCTCTGCCTCAGGGCTTTTTCTAGCCTCAAGGGAAAGCCCCAAGTGTCAGGGAGTTAACTCTCCTGGGAACAGCTCTCACCCAAAAATAGATGGGAGTTGGCTGGATATAGATCCCAGTTCCCATTTGTAAAGTGAGACAACTCAGAGATACACAGTCTCTTGACTATCTATCCCCAGTGGATAGATAGCTAGTTGCCCAGTTATAATCTGCTCTCACTTCCCCTCTTCTAAGAGTGCTTCCTGGAATCACCTCCCAAATGAACCACTGGCCTTAAAGTTTTTATCTCATGGTCTGTTTCTGGAGAAACCCAACCTAAGACATAGCCTTTCAATGTCTACCTGTTCTCTACTCCAGCCTTGTCATGCTTCCCTTCTCCCTTTAAGCTCTAGCTATACTGAGTGTTACTTATAGTTCTCCAAAGGAAAAATGGGATCTCACACTTTGTTTCTTTGCATAAGCTGCTCCTTTTATCTGGAATAATCAATCTTAGTTCCACCTTTCTTCATCTCAGGAATTTAAAACTGTCCTTCCAAACACATCTCCGTATCTATCTTTTTCCTGATCCCTACTATACCCTCCCCCAAGTATGGGGCTCTTATGTGTTCTTACATCTCCTGGTGCTTGCAAGGCTGCTCCTCAATGCCCTGGAGGTTCCTCTGGGCTCATCTCCAGCTATATACACAAGCCCTCATCCCACTCCCATGCCTGGCATTGCCATGACAAATACTGCCAAATTAATAAAGGTTTGTTAAAGGAATATATTTTACATGACCTATTGACCCTTATGTTCTCATCCTTGGAGAAAATATTCAATAAGGAGTTTGCCATCTAGGTTGAGAAAAAAAAACTGTTTTATTTACCAATAATTGTATAATTACAAGTATTATCAAAAAACAAGCTATTTGCATAAATACAGCTAAACACCTCTTTTGGTTCAGCATTGTTAATATGTTTCACCAAGATCCTTAGTTTTCTAGCCCTGACATTCTATTATTATCTCTGCATTTCAGTGTTGCCTTCCAGGCTCTGCAATTAAGCAAATTCTTTACAATTTTAAGTAAATAAGCTTGCACCATTTTAAAGTGGCAAAACATACAGGGGCACCATTTAATCTACAGATTCTCCCTTTGCAATGGGTTTCTCAGATGTGGCTGACAGTTTTGTGACTGCAAATCATCCTTGTCCAGAAGGGTTGGGCTTTCTGTTATTCATACCACAGTACTCTGTGTCCTCTGCAGAATATATTTATTTGCAGCATTTCAACAGGAAGACCCTGGGAGGATGAGTCATCGTCCTTATCCAGAGAGTTGCCCTTGAGGCCACACTGAGAAACTGTTCTCTGTCTTAACTGTTAAGAATACGCTCAGATCAGAAAGCAAGTGTTCTGTTTACAGAAAGGTTGCCCACCTAGGCAGGAAATGATACTTTAGAAATGCTGAACAATAAATGCAAAGGGGATATAATGTCATTTTTTGGACCCAAATGCACTGCAAGGCAATGAATCCCATCCAAACACACCGAGCACTCACTGCATCTAAAAAAATCTGTAGCAAATTCCAGGGAAGACAGAGACAAAAAGACAAAGTTCCTGAACCCAGCCCCTAAATTATTCATTTAACGTTTTGAAGATATTTAAGTGTTTGTGGGAGATAATTTATATCAAATAACTAGTTATAAAGGCATAGCACTATCATGTTTGTATATGAGTGAACAAATGTGTGAATGCTTGAATTTATATCTGAATTCCATATTCATAACTGATTGGTATGCTAGTCAGAACCCTTTGGAAGCACATTTTCAGGAACCCCCATTCTTATATCTCGTTCCTGTTATCATTATCGGCATTAATGACATTGAGATAACAAGCGAATTACACAGGGGAAACAGAAATCAGGCACAGAAGGCCAAGATGAGGCTAAGAGATAAGCTGATGGGGAATTACATGCAAGAGGTGGGGATATGACAGGCCCTGAGCCTTGCCCTTGGATTTCAAGACCCTGGGGCAGCAGAGCAGACTAGGTCAGTAAGCAGGCATCAAGGATATGAGGTTCAGAAAGTCCAAGCAGGCGTGGTAATCTAAGTCATAAAGCCTAGAGCAGCCAAATGCACCACAATCCGTTCAGCATGGAAATCTAAGAGGAAGGGGTACAGTAAAGGAGCTTGTGGAAAGCTTACAGCAGTATGGGGCTCTGGGTGTGAGCCAGAACTCTGGACCGAGACCTCCTAGGTTCAAATCTTTATTCTACCAACTACCAGGTCTAATAGTCTACCAACTAATATGTCTCTTTCTCAGGCTTCTCATCTGTAAATAAGGACAAAACAATGTTATTGCCTCCATTCTACCCACCCTCACTGTATATGCTTCAAAGAAAGAAAAAAAAACCATTAATAACTAAACTTGTAAAATGCTATTGATTGATCCCTTTGAGATGTAAAAATTAGAGAAAAAGAAGTGTTTTAGAATGGATGTAACAAGGGAGTACAGGAGCTTTTTACCACATGGGGCTGCTAGGAAAAATTATGTAAGTAAATGTATGAAAAGCACTTAAAAAGCACCTGGTAGCAGGTAAAGTTCCTTGCAGCCCCATGGATGTGAGGTGGTGGGAAATGTTGTATTTGTAACATTTTGGTGTCTGAACTTAGAGATTTCTCTTATTTTACTTCCTATTTTTGTTTTCCGTCCCAATCCACAAATATGACATCTTAAAAACTCAAAACCAGGGTACCAGAATGAGCTAATCCTCTCATTGTAAAGGTGGTTTCTGATCCCAGTTAGACTTGGATCTCATATGATATGAGATCCAATATCATATATGGATATGTCAATTAGTGTGCTTGTGGTTATTATTTCACAATGTATATGTATATCAAATCATCAAATTACGTACCTAAAATGTATACAATTAAAATTCTGAAATATAGGTTATTTTAAAAATAAAGTAAAAAAAAATGGCTTCACTATTTTACCTACATCTGTGTTCCCATCTTCGCTAAATGTTTGCATGACAATTTCTTACTTTTGTCACATCTTTGATACGTTTAAGAATTTTTTCATAAAATGTTACAGCACTTCTTAATTTGTTTAAATGAAAAGCCAGCCCAAATTCATTGGCAAACTCTTTAAAATATTTTTTAAAATAGGTACTTCCCAAGATCTATAAGCTGTTGCAGATAATGGAAAAAAATAGATAACCACCTAGTTCATATTGTGAAGCTAAATAACTGTCATATTTAAACCTGACAAAGGTAGCACAAAAAGAAAATTTAGAACCCAATCCTATTTATGAAAATTACAACAAAAATTCCACATCAAATACTAGCAAAAACTTTAACTATTTCAGCCTTCTATAATATGACAAGTAGAGTTTTCACTAGAATGTGAATATGACTTAAGACAAATATTAAATATTTATAAATATATATCATCAAAAATCAAAGAAGCATAAACTATATGTGTCAAAGATGCATTTAATAAAATTCAGTATCTATTTCTAAGATTTTTTCATTAAGTATGTGACTTCACTTTGGTTGAAATGAAAAATGTTAATTAATAAACATACACAAAAATTCCTAAATAGAACAAAAATGCCTCTTTTAATTATATTCTTACTTTTTCAGTGATCTGGATGTACTGGACAATGCAATAAAACAAGAAACAATAATATCATTTAGAAAAGAGGTGGCAAAAATTTTCTTATAAAACTCAAGATAATCCACTGAAAAATTCTTAAAATCAATCAAGATTTAGTAAACTCACAAAATAAAAATATATAGAAAATATCAAGTGTTCTATTTGTCAAAAAGTAATAGCTATATGATCATCAATAACAACAAAATATATACAAATACCTCAGATAACAATCTTGAGTATATGTACTCTAGAGAGCTAGGAAAAAATATCTGCATAAATGGAGATACACACTACGATCCACCTGTAAAGAGTGAATCATTAAAATAAGTCAATCACTTCAAGTTAATTTATGGGCTTAAGTAATCATACACAAGATAGATTTTATTATTAATAGAACAAATCTCAAATGGAAAAATATTCTTTTAAATTTTTTGGTAAAAGAATAATGGTTTTCAAAGAGTAAGAACTTGCTCTCTGTTAAACATGAGAAATAAAAATAAAATTCTAAGCTCCTCAACTGACTGAACAGACACTCTATTGGCCAAGGAGATCCCAGAGAAACCTTTAAAACATTTCTTGGCCATGATGGGATGGGAGGTTGGGCATGCCTCATTATACCTCATCACTCCCTAACTGCCATTAGGCTTTCTTCCCTAAGTGCTAAATAGAAACCAGCCCTTTCAAACGACTTGCTCCACCACCATTTTCAACCAATTCACAGACTGCTGTCCCTCTCTTTTTGCAGTTTTGACAGAGACTCTGACCAGCATTCCTTCCTGGTAACAGACCCCTGATCATGGAGTGGTTCTAGGCAGTCTACAGAGGCTGCACACAGAGGGACTCTGTGTCCACTGCTTTACCTTGTGATGTACAGGGTCTAATTTTAATACATTCAAATGTTAAGTCTCTACCCCAAAGTGAACATGGGAACTCATCTGGTATACATGTTGGCCTACTATGCATGCCTGTGCCTCCCCTTTGTGAATATTCATAGCTCCTCATATAACCTGTTGAATGTATATACCTAGCTAACATAATGAGCATGCATTCCTGTTCCCTTTCCTCCTCTCTTGAAATATATGTTTCTGGATTCCCAGCCTATCAAAATGGCCACCCTGTAGGCTACAACTCTTTATAAGAAATAAAGCTCTCCTTTCCAAAGTTATGAACCTCACCATTCTTCAACTGACAAACATATTATAAAATTGTAACAATTAAAACAGCATGTCCAGCTCATAATAGGCATTATGTAGACATTTGTTTAACAAATAGAGCATGAAGCAATATATAGATCAAGTCAGGGCAGTGTCTCATGCCTATAATCCCAGCACTTTGAGGGGCCAAGGTGGGTGGATTACTTGAAGTAAGGAGTTTGATACCAGACTGGCCAACATGGCGAAACCCCATCTCTACTAAAAATACAAAAATTAGCCAGAAGTTGTGACACACACCTGTTGTCCCAGCTACTTGGGAGGATGAGGCAGGAGAATCGCTTGAACCCGGGAGGCAGAGTTTGCAGTGTGCCAAGATGGAACCACTACACTCCAGCCTGGGCAACAGAGTGAGAATCTGTCTCAAACCATAGACAGACAGACAGACAGATAGATAGATGTAGTATCATAAGTAGTCTTGAAATGTAACCTAGAATGCATAAGAATGTAGTATTTTCTTTAAAAGGAAACTTTAACAAGCAGTGAAAAATGGATACGTGCTCAAAAGTGAGTGGAAAGTTTTCATATTTTTAAAATACTAAATTATTTTCTGTCTTATGGTATAAGACCTTTATCTTAAACCATCCATCAGAATAAAGTCTACATAAATAAAATAAATCGAGTATCTACATAAATACATCGAAATATATTCTACATAAAGTGCTGAGTATAAAAACAAACAAAAACAGTCAACCAAAAAGTAAAAAAAAAAATATTTCTTTTAAAATCTAGAAGGCTCATAAGCCCCAAACAATCACAGTAGTCACAAATGCAACTGACGTGGAGGACATACTAATGACGTAGCACAGCATAGTTGGTAAAGACATCTGGTTCCGGATCCAGACGTCGCATATCCCAGCTCAGCCACTTGCTAGATGTGTGACCTTAAGTAAATTACTTCTCTATGCCTAAATTTCCTTATCATTTGGATTTAATGAGTTTCCACTTTATAGATTTGTCATGAAGATTAAGTGAGTTAATATTTGAAAGCGTTTAGAAAAATGCTTAGCACAGAGGAAGTATTGTAGACATTATTCTAAATATATATGAAAATAAAAAGTATCTATATATAACGAAGACCATGGATTAACTGAACAATCAGTCTGAGAAATATTTGAAAAATTTGTCAGAAATTAATTTTCTTAATTTATAAAGAGTTTTTGCAAGTTATTAAGAAAACTCTTAATCAGAATCAAGAAGAATTAGCCAAAGTCTCAAAAGTAATAACTTAAAAAGATAGAAGCCCTCAGTTGCTTTGGGGACTTTATAGTATCAGGAATACAGGCTGCTGTTATTTTTCTGCTCCGTTATTGACCTTTCCCAAGGTCACCTCATAGTGCATAATAGCTAGAGCTGCAGCCATTACATTTTCATTTTACCCAGGGATGGGCAAAAGATCTCATGTTTCCATCCTTGAAAGGGGAATATTCTCCTTTCTTTCTATAATTCTCCCTATTCTCACTAGAATTCACAAATATCATATTCATATTTTCTTGCATCATATGACCACACTCAACTGCATGGGAATATGAGAAATGCAGTATTTGTTCTCTGTGCCCACATCCTTAGCTAAAAATGGGAGATTTTATTACTAAGGATGAAGAACAGCCATTAGCCAAGAAATGGTAGTCTCTAGTACAAACTCAGTGTTATCTGGCACAAATCAGGTAATAGCCAGTAGTAAAAGATACATGGCAGTAAAACCATGAGTCTCAAAGACTGCTTTTACAACTATGATGTGGTATCAGCTTTTTTAAAGGCACATTTTAATATGTTTTTTTAAAGTTTAAAAATATGCTTACATTTTAACCCAGCAATTACATCTTTATTTTACAAAAATATACTGTAGAAATAATGGGAGATTCAGTGAGAAATGAACATACATGGATACACAAGGGTATTTACTATAATATTAGAGCAGTGAAAAGTGAAAAGTAATCCTAACCTGTTCTACAGTAAATCAGAGCATAACCATAAAAGGGAACATCATGAAGCCATTGAAGATCAGGAACAACAAGGGGAGGGGAAGAACTTAAATAGGAAAAGGAAGGGGGAAAATAGGGAAGGGGAGGAGAAGACAAAAAATATCAAATAAGTGTGATATCTTTTGATAAATTTCAATATTAATAGCAATTAACCTTTATTGTGCACTCACAGTTAAGCAATTTGTCATATTAGCACATTTAATCTTTATAATGCTCCATTAGCATATACTGTTATCATCCTATTTTTACACGTAAGAAAATTGTGGCATAGATATATTAATTGTCCAAAGTCACACAGTTATTCAGTAACAAAAAGAGGATATAATACCAGTAGTTTTTTCTTTTTTTTTTTTTTTTTTTTTTTTTCCTTTTGAGACAGAGCCTCGCTCAGTTGCCCAGGCTAGAGGGCAATGTCATGACCTCTGCTCCCTACAACTTCCACCTCCTGGGTTCAAGTGGTTCTCCTGCATCAGCCTCCCAAGTAGCTGGAATTACAGGTGTATACCACCATGCTCAGCTAATTTTTGTAGTTTTAGTAGAGACAGAGTTTCACCATGTTGGCCAGCATGGTCTCGAACTTCTGACCTCAGATGATCCACCAACCTCACCCTCCCAAAGTGCTGGGATTACAGGCATGAGCCACCAGGAATACCAGTAGGTTTAACTTGAAGTTTGTAGTTTTCTCATGTCCTGACTGAAGAAGGGGATGATAAAGAGGGAAGATGCAACAAAATGTCATCTCTGGTAAACTTGATGATAATTTTACTAGGTACTCATTTTCTTCCTTATTCTTCTGTACATGTCTAAAAATTTTATGTGATGACTAGTTATTTTAATAATAAATATGATAAAAGAAAACTCAAGTGTTACCCGCTTGTACTATACCAACCCATGTTGCAGGCTGAGATTTGATTTGTTTATAAATTTGCACTTATGCATAATTTATTATGCATTATCTAAAGAAATGTTAGCTGTTCTCTCCTTTGCCCATGGGAAAAGGGAAAAAAATATCTCCCACTTCATTGTTAAGTTATGCTCCTGATTTTCTCACCAAAATGCCTGACAGATAATAACGGTGGCTATTCATAGACACATGAATTTACTATACTAATATCCAGTGTCCTGAATGTAGGACATTTGCGGTGTAAGATGAATGACACATTAATGAGTTTTTCTTCCAAGTAGCTGGCATGAGGTCTTGTAAATAATATCTGTTTTTGCACAAAGGAGAACACATAGTAGGCATATGGTACATATATGCAAAGTAAAATAAATAAAGCCCTCTCAATCTCAACATAGGATTTGTGCCATGCTGCATAATTTAAAATGGCAATAGTATTTCATTCCACAACTATTTTGGAGCATAGGCTCTGTGTGAGGTGTGATACCAGTTTGGAACTCCAAGAGTGAAACAAAACAGACAAGGTCTCTGACTTCACAGGGCTTATCAGCAATTAATATCCTAGAGAAGGAATAAGTAAGCTATAGCATGCAGGCAAATTTTAGCACAATGTCTGTTTTTGTACATCTCATGAGCTAAGAATGATTTTACATTGTTAAATGACTGGGGAAAAATCAAGAGAAGAGTGGTAATTCATAAAACATGACACATATATGAAGTTCATATTCAGTATCCACAAATAAAACTTTATCTCTTCAAGTATTTACAGAAAACAATTGACGAACCCTACCTTAAAAGTACCTATTTTAACTGAAGACCTATGAGGACTGGGACTTTGGAATTTTCACTAAATGTCATGCTAACCCTACTTCTCCGATTTTGCTAGTAATTAAAATAGATACCGCTAGAGGAGGGGTCATCAAACATGTTCTGTAAAGAGCCAGATAGTAAATATTTGAGGCTTTGCAGGCCATGTATTCTCTGCTGCAACTATTCAACTTGGATTGGACAATATGTAAACAAATGGATGTGGCTGTCTTACAATAAGCCTTTATTTGTAAAAGTTCATTTCTCAATTGTCTATGGTTGTGTAGCTAAATTATGGTTAATGGAATGTCACAGTGCTTTCCTAGCAGAGCTCAGGTAAACCATTTTGCCAGAGTGAAAAGGGATTGCAGCTGTTTATTTGTTACTATTAACTATTTGTCAAGTGAATATTAGAGAAAAACTAATATTCGTGTCTGAGTTCTGTTCAGAGGAAAGAACATAAGACAAACTAATATAAACAGTATTATCTTCTGAAATAACATCTTTGCATTTTAATAAGAATGGAATATTAATAAGCATCTGGTTTTATATCTTCTGATTAAACATTATTGATACAAAGATGATTAAAGGTTCTCTGAACATACTGCCCAAAATTTTGAATCTTGGTTATTTCTTGTAAATACTGTGACTAAAAGGCAAAAACCATATGCATATATCTACATATCAAATGTTGGCAAGGGCATGAATAGCCAGAACTCTCATGCACTGCTGGTAAAAGTGTAAGTTGGTAAAACCACTTTAAAAAACAGCTGGTCAATATCTATCAGAGCTTAATATATGCATTCCCTATGATTTAATAATTCTGTATTTAGTATGTACAACAGAAATGTATGCAAATTATATATCAAAAGACTTCTATAGGCATTTTTATTGCAGCATTATTCTTAAAAACTAAAAACTAGAACAAACAATATACATCAACAGTAGAATGAAAAATAATTTGTAGTATATTTATTACAATGGCATATACACAGCAATGAGAATTTTAAGAAAAACAACAACAAAATTGCACTCAACAATATGTTTGAATCTCACAAGTATAATATTAAGGAAAACAATCCAAACACAAAGAGAGCAAAATCTATGATGTTTTAAAAAGATACACAGAACAGAAAACCAAACACCACATGTTCTCACTCATAGGTGGGCGATGAACAATGAGAACACTTGGGCACAGGGAAGAGAACAACATTCACTGAGCTAGGTGGGGGAGTGGAGGGGAGTGGAGGGGAGTGGAGGGGAGGGACAGTGGAGGGCAAGGAGGAAGGGAAGGGATAACACCGGGAGAAATGCCTGATGTAGGCGACAGTGGGGCACGTTGGGGATAGAGACAGCAAACCACCATGGCATGTATATACCTATGCAACAATCCTGCAGGATGACGGATGTGCACACGTACTCCAGAGCCCAAAGCACAATTTTAAAAAAAGATAAAAGCTATCCATGCTGCTTAAAGGATGGAGGGAATGGTGACAGGAAGGGGGCACAGTGAGTGCTTCTGGGTACTGATGATGCTCCATGTTTGTTGATCTAGATGCTCGTTACATAGTATGTTCAATTTGTGAACATTTATCTGTATACCTATGGTTTGTTCACTTCAGACTTATCTGAGAAGTCTCTTGCTACTTTAGAAAAAATATAATCAATTCAATCAATTTTAAAATCCCAAAAATATATAGAGTTAGTAGATATTGCTACTTTTGATGTGGTATAAATAGATATGCCTGAAATAGCAAGACATTCCATTTACCATGATTCATATACACAACCATAGAGCCCATGAGTAGATCCTACTGACACAATGATGTCAAGGATACATGTAAGGACTCCCTCCCTGCCACAAACCTATATGCTACTTTGTGAATTGAGGAAGTCTTGGGTCAAAGGGACCTTTCTTTTAGGCTAGCAATAATCCTGCAAGGAGGTCCTCAATTCCCATCACAGTTTTAAGATTTGTTTAGAGAAGAACTCAGTTATTCCTTTATACTGGGTTTTATTCTGCCTAGTTATCAGAAATTTTGTGTGGCCTATCTTTGGGTTATTCCAGTTTACACAGGAGTTTAAGAAGAACATGCCAGGACAAAACTGAGAACAGCTCTGATGTCTCTCTGTGTACCACTAATGTCTATACAAAAGTAAAGAAATAAATCACAAAGAATGCTTACCTCAAGCCTGAAGCCATTCTCAATGAGACATTACCGGGAACAACCTCTAATTCCAATAATGTTCATGAGATTGTGCTCTAAAGTCATATTTGTCAAGAAAGCTGGTCCTTTCCTATTTATATCTGTAACCTTAGTATCTAGCAAAGTGCCAGACGCATAACAAGAATTGGCTGAGTGAAATGATATTTTGTCATTTTAAAAATTATGCTTTTGAAAACTAATGATTTAAGAAAATATTCACAACAGAAAATTAACTAAAATAAACCAGGCCAAAAAACGATATCAATATACACATACACACATACAGACATGGACATACATACTATGATGTCACTGTCATAAAACCAACAAAAAGCATATGCAAGTATCAAAGGGGAGAAAGTAGTAAAAATGATTAATTTAAAAAGCATGGAAATTATTGGTGATTTATTTACTTGTTCTTGCTTTTTCATAGTTTCCAAATTTTTAGTAATTCATATGTCTTACTTTTAAAACTAATAAACAAAATTTTTAAAAGCACAAACATTTGAAGGACTCAGAAATACCAACAGAAAAGAATAACAGGGTGAAACATCAAGGATTTGACACATGTGCCTACCTGCAGCTGACCTTTGAGCCACTATCTTCTGCCTCCTCTCTCTTAATATTGACACATGCTCTCCCTTTTTCCCCTCTGTAGGGCCTGAGGCCAGTCTCCATCTGCACATCCCTTTCTCTTTCATTCTAAAGAGCAAGTAAATCACAGCTGGCATTTTCCTCCTCCCACATTGGAAGCAATGGTTTAGCACTCTGGTAGAAACCCAGGGTGCTGTTACCTGCTCACCTACAAAACTGAAGATTCATTTCCTTTATTTCTTCACTTCAGAAATCTTTAAATTTCAACTTTTAAATATGAATGTACATGTGCAGATTTGTTACACGGGAATATTGCGTGATGCTGAGATGTGGAATCTAGATCGGGTATAATGCTATCTACCTGGGTGATGGCAACGCTTTAGATTTCTGAGGCTCAGTTTACTACATGGGGAAGAGTGGTCAGGCTTTATAACACCCTAGTTTGCTGACTTTCCTGAATCCACATAATATGCCTACTTCTTATCTCCTACACCAATAGGCTTCTGCTCAAATTTTCTCTGCCTCAAGTTTTCTTTTCTTTTGGAGGCAACTTCTAAGCACCAGCTCTCCTCAGACCCTATGTCACACCCAGTTCTCAGCCAACTCAGTCAGTCTCTACAAAATGACTCAGATACATGATTTGGAGAAGCTACTTATTCTGTAATATTTTAAATAAATAGCCCTCCCCCATATCACAAATTAAAGGATGATTAAGAGATGCTTCATGCCCTCAGAGTGCCTGTTTATTAGGAAAAACAGCCTAAGGGCTTGTAGGCAGGCTTTGCGGAAGCAGAAAAATGTGAAAAAGAGAGATGAGAGGCCACCAAAGAGAACATGTTCATTTTTACAGTCTGAGAGGCCCTACAGCCGGAGTGGTTCAAGATTGCTAGACCTTAGAAGAAGCCGCAGTGATCACTGACAACCTCTTGCTTCACTCAAAAGAATACGGAGGGCCAAAGAGCTTAATGGATTTCCTCACAAATATGTAGACAGCAATCATGGAAATAGCTATATATTTTCTACGTCCTTGCATCTTCCACGACAACTGTGCATTTAGGACTTTGGGATTTTTACAAACAGGTATAATTATAAACACAAAACTGCTGATTCCTGGGTATACTTGCCAACCTATCATTTTGCTGAGTAATTTTATTTTTAAAAAGGAAAGAAAAAGAAAATTCTCTCTACTGTGAACATCATTTTATAAGAGACATAACTTCAGAGAAAAGGACATTCACTGATATTATGGAAATGTGAACTGGAGTTGGGGACCCCACTGACTCTCTGTGCACTGCCCCAGTTTATCAGCCAGCTGCTATGCAAATGGGTTCACATGAATACTAACATCTAGGTATACTGGTTTTACCTACATGGGCTCATCTTAATATCCAGTAGGAAATTACATTGACCATCCATGTCTGTTTCTACCCAATGTCTTTGTTTGGGTTCTTAAAAGCAGACACATGGCCAAAGCTTTGAATACTAAGAGTTTATCTGGGAGATGAGTGGTGGAATAAGGCAGGGAAAGGAAAGAAGCTACTACAGTGTGTACTGTGAGCAACTGGGCTCAACAGGGAACTGCTGGAGACCTCTACGCAATACCTCAGATATTTAATGATCACCTCCACATCCATCATTGGTGAAGCACTGCTCCCAGGAGCATCTAACTCCCCAGCACTTACTGGCCTGTTCCTTTAACCACAGAAAGTCTTCAGGCAGAGAGGTTCAACTGTTTGTATGAGTCTCCTGTCACAGAGAGTGCTGGGGGAATATGATGTGGCACCAACAGAATTAATATTGAAACCACTTCTTTTTCTTTTTTTTTTTTTTTTTTTTTTCTTTTTTGAGACGGAGTTTAGTTCGTGTTGCCCAGGCTAGAGTAGTGCAATGGCATGATCTCGGCTCACTGTAACCTCTGTTTCCCTGGTTCAAACGATTCTCCTGCCTCAGTCCCCTGATTAGCTGCGATTACAGACACGTGCTACCACGCCCAGCTAATTTTTGTATTTTTAGTAGAGACAGGGTTTCACCATGTTGGACAGGCTGGTCTTAAATTCCTGACCTCGTGATCTGCCCGCCTCAGCCTCCCAAAGTGCTGGGATTACAGGTGAGAGCCACCAGGCCTGGCCAGAGACCATTTCTTTTTTAATGCTAGTATTAGATGAATAATTTGCATGTTTAAACAAATAAGACCATATTTTTTGTATTCCCTGAGTTTTCAAAAGGCATTCTAGACACTCCGTGATCTCTTTTGTAGTAAGGATTTGATATATCCAGGAGAAAATAAGAGTAAGAACTAAGGAGGCCTCTAGAGCACAGACAGTGATGGGACTGACTTATGTTGGCTTTTGCCTCCTTAGGCATTTAGATAATGGGAAAAAAAAAAAAAAACATTTAGGACATAAGGGATTTAAGGACTGTCAGAAAGAGTTTGTCAAATAAAGTTGAATTTATTTCCCCTTCCTAATAAGCTAAAATTAGTCACTACTGAATAAATCAAAAAGGCTACTGGAACCTTATTTCAGAAACTTGCCAAATTCTGATGCATAAGGCTTTGTTGTTTGTGCTTTATCTTAACTCTGGATTCATATCTGGTTATAACAAAGCTTTAGCATGATGTCTTCGCATATATATAACCATACAGACAGCCATATTAAGACATAGGAACAACAGGGTCAAGATTTATTGGGCCAGATCCTGTGAGATAATTTAGATATTCCTTTATTTGCTGAAAATCTATCATGCCTGGCACTGAGTATAGGCTCAAGATTCAAAGATCAGGAAGATGTTTTCCTGCCCTCAAGGAGTTCACAGTGTAATAGTCTCAAAATCCGAATACAAAGTGAAAAATTAGGAATTGGAGCACCCACTGTTGCCAAACCAAGCCAAGGGTTTGAAAACTGGAAATCCAACTCAGGAATAGGAAAAGACAAGCCTCAACATCTAAAAAAAGGAACTTACGGGCCAGGCATGATGGCTCACACATGTAATCCCAGCACTTTAGGAGGCCTAGGTGGGTGGATCACGAGGTCAGGAGTTCAAGACCAGCTGAGCAACATGGTGAAACCCTATCTTTACTAAAAATACAAAAAATAGCTGGGCGTGGTGGTGCATACCTGTAGTCCCAGCTACTTGGGAGGCTGAGGCAGGAGAATTGCTTGAACCTGGGAGGCAGAGGTTGTAGTGAGCTGAGACTGTACCATTGCACTCCAGCCTGGGTGACAGAGTGAGACTCTGTCACCAAGAAAAAAAAAAAGGGAGGCTTATGTATAGTTAGACAACAGCAAAATCAATTAAAGTATAGGAATGACCCTAAAACTTGGACATAAATTAAGCCCTTGTTTTCCCTGGTCATCCTTAATAATTTCTCTTAGAAATCACTTTTCCTACCAGGTCCAAATAGACTTCAACTGTGACAGGGACATCAGTCTCAACATTTAGACCTGAAGCTAGTCCTGTTGGAGACTCCATAGCAGGCATGCATGAAGTGAGCCCTGGGTACCCCATATATTGCCTTCACACTTGCTGTTTATCTTGTAGGATTGAGTTTTTGTCTTAGTACCATATTGGCATTGCTAATTTCCCTAAATCTCAGCCCACTTGATCAGCACTTTGACTATTTCCAAACATATAAATACATCCTTCTTCCCAAGGCAGATAGATCCTCTTGCCTTGTGTCTCACCCTCTATCCCCCATAATCTCTTGCAAGCTTCCTGGATCCTGTTCTGATTAATCCTCTTGTCCCATACTTGGATGACTCTGAGTAGCAAACATTGTCTGTGTCCCTGTTCCTGCACCCCCATCCAGCAGTCGGGGTCCCTCCCACAGGGCCCCTGTTTTCTGCTTCCTTCCAGAAGTCCGTGTACTCCTGAAACCCCAAGAAATCTCAAAGAAGAGCTCCATTCATATATGATATTGGGCTTAGTGTCCAAATAATTTCTTCCCAACTAGATTGGAAGTGCTGTCAGGAAATTAAAATATAAGGGCCTACTAATACATGAGAAAGTAATGCAGTTAAGTACAGTAAGGGAAAAGCAGATAGCTGCTGCAGCTGTATCTCAATGAAGAGCTAGATCTCCAGAAGAGGAAAATTGAAACATATTCTCATAAGCTTGACTACAGGGCTGTCACTCACATATTTGAAAAGATAATGACCAGAGGTACTGAGTTTTCTATTTTCTGATAATATAATATTAGTAATTTTAACCCAACATCCAATATTGACCCTGGAAATGTTTTGAATTTAAGCCACAACTTATGTACAAGCAGCATAACTCATTGGCAAGAACAAATGCCAAGCTCACAATTCATGCTTGAATCATTTCTGCCACTTCTTCCCCAGTCACCTTCTAGTTGAAGTTATGGTGATTCAGTAGTATTAGTAAGTTTTAGCAGCTGCTGGAAAGTTATTATTTTGACAATAACATCATGTTATTATTTTGAAATTTTAGCTGCTGAGTCACAACACTATACACCCAAGACAGCCCTCTATGGACCAGCTGGGCGCATGGCTTTGAAGCCTCATGGTAAGGCCTTGGCAGGATTTGCTGTTCTTGGGATTACCTACCCTGTACAATCTTCTCCATCTCAGTCGTCCCATCTCAGTTTCCCATCTCTTTGTTTCACCAACAAATCAAATTTAGCACCATTGTCCATTAAAAAGAATGATGTACAAATGGAAACATTTGAGTGAAGGGCTTGGGTACTTCCTAGGACCATAAACAAAATCATCAGACAAGAATTCATTTGGGGCTTATCTTCCATTGATATTTGCATTATTCTTAACTTGTAACCATCGTTTCTACCAGAAAAAAAAACCAGGTAGTATATGTTTATTAAAATCTTATTATTGGTACTTCTCTAAATACAACTGATTCTTAAAAAGATAAGTTATATAATTACTACTGATTATTCATCCTGGGGTGATGATATTCTAGTATATGCAACAACTCTGTGTGATCATATTCGGCTAAAACCATATTCCACATGTCTTCTGGTCCTCTGTAGGAGTATCTAAAAAAATGAAGGTAACTCATCCTTTCCAGGACACTAGGGAAAACAGCAACACACTAAGTAAGCCATCATTAGATTTGGTGCTGAGAATGAAACAAGCATTTGAGCATGAAAGAAAGATGACTTGTCTTTTCATTAGCTACATACCACCCCTTACTACACATACACATGCACACACATCCACTCACACCCACTCACACCCTGCACCTGGCCCCCATCACACACACATACATGCTCTACAAACAGCTGTCTGAGTAGACTTTAGGACGTAATCCTACCTTCCCACAGAAGTGTAGTGTATTAGTCTGTTCTCACACTGCTAATAAAGACATACCCAAAACTGAGTAATTCATAAAGGAAACAGGTTTAATGGACTCATAGTTCCACATGGCTGGGGAGGCCTCACAATCATGTCAGAAGGCAAATGAGGAGCAAAGGCTTGTCTTACATGGCAGCAGGCAACAAAGGGTGTGCAGGAGAACTCTCGTTTATAAACACCATCAGAGCTCATGAGACTTACTCACTACCACCACAGCAGGATGGAAAAGACCTGCCCCCATGATTCAGTTACCTCCCACCAGGTCCCTCCCACGACACACGGGAATTATTGGAGCTACAATTCAAGATGAGATTTAGGTGGGGACAGAGCCAAACCATATCACACAGCAAAAACAAAGCTATTTTTTTTCTCCTTACCTAGCTCCACTGACAACACTTAGATTGTTGGGTAGAGCCTCAACCTCATTCCCACAGATGCTTCAATTTGTAATTTAGTAATACAAACAAGATCTCTTGCTATTGAGCTTCCCTTTTCCCTGCTAATTACCCTTAACAGCCAACCCGTTACAGGCGTTAAATGCAGTACCAATATCACCCTTCCACTCTTGAAATTGTTAACAGCAACAGTGAACACAATATATAACATTTTAATCTTTAAAATTCTTTTTAAAAACACACTTCCACATCTTTTTCTCCTCACTGTATTATTGACATGTGATACATGTAAACACACACACATATAGTCACGCATTCCCACCCCCTTGAACACACACATCCAAACAGCACACACACATGCAAGGTCACCTACATTCATATCTACCTACCTCTCCCCCCACCCCCCCACCCTCCCGCCGCCACACACACACACTTAGACACAGGGGCAGGAATTGTCAGAAAAGCAACAATTTATCTGACAGACTCTGACCTTTCTAAGATTTGGATTCCCAGGAGCATCAGAAACAAAATGTAATAGTTAGCAAAAGAGTGTTTAGGTTTGAGGAAATGTTACTGTGCAAATTAGAAAGATACGTGCATATATCTTAGTTTGGGGTCCTCTAGAGGCAGAGCCTGAGACAAGGAATTGCGATCTGGTCGTTTATTTGGGAAGGAAATGCAAATGAGTGGGGAAGGGAAGGCAGGCAATAAAGAGTATACAAGTGAGCAGGTTTACCTGCTAAGAAATTGGAGCTTGAGCCCTCTGAGAATATCTGAGCACAACTCAAAATTATCACTTCTCATCCAAATCTGAAGGAGGTCAGGATTTATATTCCAACTCCTTTTAGTAATTGGTTGAGGGATGGAGTGGGGAATGGGTAATTCCATGGCAATTTTTATGACTTGCTACAGGTAGGCAAATAAGACCCTGGGGGCCAGAGAGAAGCCTCAGGCCAATAAATATGGGTGCAGGCAAGCTGGATGAAAATGGTGAGGGACACAAACTACATGTGCTACAGCATGCATTTGCTTCTGTGTGTATTTTAGTATGTTCTAGCATGTGTGTTTTCATATAACTATGTAAGCAAAAATGTTTCCATAAATGTGGCACAAGACATTGTACCACATTTATAGACACACAGACAAAACATTAGGCCACAGACAAAAGGGTAGGCCAACAGTGAAATTAAAAAGACTCTCCAAATGGCAAGGGAAAAATCTATTGAAAAGTAAAACAGAATGACTCAACTGTAGATTATGTACATCAGATGTTGACTTAGAAATGCCACAATGGTAAAATGCTTCTGTAGTAGACAGAAATAACACTGGCTCCTCCCAACCATGAAAATTATGAAGAAAGCCACATGCCAGAATCATCACAAAATGACAGTTATCTGGATTTTAAATAGCTTACATGCTTCAAAATTAATCTACAAAAAAGGCAAGATAAAACAATATCAGAACAATTGGGGATGCCCAGCAATTTTATGAAAACACATGAAGTTCCAAAGACTAGAATAAAAAGTTTGTACTAGATAATGTTCAGATAAACAAGATAATTCACTGACTGCTCCAAAAATAGGCACATGGCTCAACAAAATAGAGACTAGCCAACTAGACAAAGAACAAAGAGCTCCTGGTACACTGCAAAAATAGCCACAAATTTTCCTTTCCCCATAACCATACCCTCATGATCAACGTAACTTTGTAATTCCATCCATCAATGGGTGGGGGTGGGGCCCACCCAGTTTCCACCACTAGAATCTGGGGTGGTTCTCTTGACTTGCCTAAAGGAATAGAAGTTTACTTAACGCATGCAGAATCCTGTACGATAATGAACAATGCAAAACCCAGGTTCCTTCCTGATATGATTTGGCTGTGTCCCCACCCAAATCTCACCTTGAATTCCCATGTGTTGCAGGAGGAACCCAGTGGGAGGTAACTCAATCATGGGGGCAGGTCTTTCCTGTGCTGTTCTCGTAACAGTGAACAAGTCTCACAAGATCTGATGGTTTTGAAAGACAGGAGTCTCCCTACACAAGCTCCCTCTTTTTTCTTGCTGCCACCCATGTAAAATGTGACTCGCCCCTCCATGCCTTCCACCATGATTGTGAGGTTTCCTCAGACACTAATACATGAAACTCAAAGTCCAACCTCTTTCTTAAGAAACTTAACTTTCTTTAGAAAGTTAAACCTTTCTTTTGTAAATTTCCCAGTCTCAAATATGTCTTTATCAGCAGCATGAAAATGGACTAATATATTTCCCCTTTGTCCCCACCTCGTCAAACTGCTGGCAAACTACCAGACAAGGAAGACATACGCCCAAGGCCCAAGAAAGGTGCTGAGTGAGATCCAGACCAGATGAACTTCCTGGAAGATGGTGATAGTTTTAGGTCACTTATCTTTGGAGTAGGTTTGTCATGCAGCAACTGTTTAGCAGATTTTTAAAAAGAATTTTAAAGATTAAAAGGTCTTGCTTACTGTTTCAAGACCCTGATAGGCCTTCAGGGTCAACATGTATCTCATGCTTTACAAATATTTATTAATAGCTTACTGTGACCTGCTACTGTTCTAGGTTCAGGGAATAAATAAATAATAAAAAGAGTCAAAGTATCTACTCTTATGGAGTTTGCATTCAGATATGAAGAAACATTCAAGCAAATAATAAAATAAATATAGAATACGCCAGATGGTGATAAGTGTTGAGGAAGAAAGTAAAATGGGGTAACGGTGTCAGCAAGTGACAGATGTTGGGGGCACTGTTTCAGACAGCAGTTGGGAAGGCCTCTCTGTGGACCTGACATTTGCACTGGCCTCTAGCTACCTGTCCCCTCCATCTCCCACCTCTCTTCCTGTAGTTCACTTCACTCCAGTCACACTGGCATTCTCTTCTAACTGGCAATGCACATTGTTGCCTTGAAGCATTTATAATCACTGTTGTCTCTACTTCATTCATGAGGGTATCTGCAAGAAGAACATCTGACTGGAGGGAAGAGTAAGTGGGGGTTGCCCTTACCTGATATGGGGGAAACTGGAGGAGTAGTGATGCTAAAAATGGTTTCCACTGTTCTCCAGAGTCTAAGCTAAAATTATCTGGTAAGAGCATAGGGGTTGGGGTGAATCCATGGAGATCCTTAACTCTAAAGGAAAGGTGGAGCAACATCCCCCTGGTCAGACAGGGAATAAAGATGCCACAAAATGATCACCTTTCCTAATGAAAATATACAGATGTTTTCAGTATACCCAAATTCTTAGAGTAAAAGAATGTTGAGCTAAAAATGGATATTCTTGATCAAAGGAATCTAATTACCAACATATACAACTGATTTAGTCATTTAAACACTTGATTGCCATGGTTTTCCCTCTGCAAAGCTCCCAATGTCATTGTTTATTACCATCAGTTGTTATAGAATTTGGGAAAGGGGATGAGATTCTCTACATTTATGATCCCAGAGCTAGTGATGTTATTCCATTTTTCCAGATGACAAAACCCTCAGAAAGTTTACATAGTAAATTACATACATGAGATTTCAAGTGAAATTTGTCTCATTCCAATTATACCCTGAACACTAAATTCCTTTCTTTGTATCCCCCAGTCTTTCTTTGGCTGAATAATTCAAAATAAACCCACCTGAAGTGTAAATTAGTACCACCACGATGGAGAACAATTTGGAGGTTCCTTGAAAAGTTAAAAATAGGCCGAGCATGGTGGTTCATGCCTGTAATTCCAACACTTTGGGAGGTGGAGGTGGGTGGATCATCTGAGGTCAGAAGTTTGAGACCAGCCTGGCCAACATGGTGAAACCCCATCTCTACTAAAAATGCAAAAATTAGCCAGGCATGGTGGCAGGCGCCTGTAATCCCAGCTCCTTGGGAGGCTGAGGCAAGAGAATCACTTGAACCTGGGAGGCAGAGGTTGCAGTGAGCCAAAAATCATGCCATTTTACTCCAGCCTGGGGGACAAGAGTGAGACTTTATCTCAAAAAAAGAAAAGAAAAATTAAAAATAGAGCTACTATACAATACAACAATCCTACTCCTAGATATATACCCACCACCAAAAGGAAATCAGTATATCAAAGAGATAGCTGGATTCTCATGTTCATTGCAACACTACTCACAATAGCCAAGATCTGGAAGCAATCTAAGTGTCCCTCAATAGATGAATGGATAAAGAAAATGTGGTCCGTATACACAAAGGAGTACTATTCGGGCATAAAAAAGGAATGAGATCCTGTTGTTTGTAAAAACATGGATAGAACTGGAGGTCTTTTGGTTAAGTGAAATAAGCCAAGCACAGAAAGACAAACTTTGCATGTTCTCACTTTTTTGTGGGAGCTAAAAATTAAAACAACTGAATACATGGACATAGAGAGAGCAGAAAGATGGTTACCAGAGGCTGGGAAAGATGGTGTGGGGCTGGGGTGTGGTAATGGTTAATCGATCAAAAAAAAAATGGTTAGAAAGCACGAATAAGACCTAGTATTTGCTAACAAAACAGGGTGACTACAGTAAAATATAATTTAATTGTATATTTTAAAGTAATTGAAAGAATATAATTGGACTGTTTATAACACAAAGGATAAATGCTTGAGGTGATGGATACCCCATTTACCCTGATATTATTAAACATTACATGCCTATATCAAAATATCTCATGTAACCCATAAATATATATGCCTAGTATGTACCCACAAAAATAAAAAAATTAAAAAGGCAAAAAAATACTCCCACAACTTTTACAACTGGAGGACAACTCTGATGTCTCCCTTACATTTTCTGTTTTTTAATATATACACTGAATGTCTCCAGTTCCTGTAATGTTTCCTGAATGATATGATCTTGAAATCTCACTCAGTAATGCTTTTCTTACAGTGAAGATCTGTACAACTAGGTTTTCATTTTTGGAATCTGAAATAGAAATAATAGAACAGACCTCCAGGTCTATCATCCTAAACTATATTTGCCGTTCTCCCTCTCAGTCTCATGCAATTTATTTTTTGTCTAAATGTGTCTTGGTTTGGGTTTCCTGAGAAGCAGATTACTTGACAAAAGCTGCAAGTATCAGTGGTTCCTGTAGGAGGTGATCCAAGGAAACCTCTGTAATGGAATGAGGAAATGAAGCAGTGAAGGGCAAGTGTACAATAAAGCATTACCAACCAAGTTTCCACTGTGCGCAACTGAAGTCCAATTCCTTTACAGAATTCTAGGAGACTATGTAGAACACACCTCAGATTATGACAGCTGAGCAGTGACAAACTGGATGATTTGTCCACTAACAACCCATAATGTAATAAACATATCCTTATACATCCACCCCTGCCACTGACCAAAAGGTCCACCAGGACAAGCAAACAATACTGAATTCTTTCATCTAGGCCATATTGGTTGCCTGTCTTTAAATGTCATGAAGTAAATACAAGGTAGCCATTAATTAAGCAGGCCCCCAAACCCCTTACTATATGGAAAGTTTTAATACCCCAAAATAACAAAACTGTTGTTTTCGAAATGCCTTTTTTTTTTTCAAAATAATTTATAGTTCAGAATTATGCAGGCTATTATTATGTTTCCTTCTAATAAATTGGAATTCGTACTCATTTGTTATAATTTACTATCAAATCCCATTCACCAGGAAAATGCCCTCAAGTTCAGGAAAATACTTCCTTTGGGGCCTGCTTCCTTCTTGCAGAGAAATTTCAGCAGAAAAATCTGTACTGTCTCATTTCCAGAGCACTTTTGGTTTTACGTATACTTACCAGTAATACTTTAGGATCTGACTTACTTCTCAGTAAATAAATGCAGAATAACACTAGAGTTTATTGTGCCAAATTTTGTTTTCACTAGGGTTTTTTAAAAAGACATTTAATGTCTTCCTATTACTTATGCTGGAAGATTTTCTGACATAAAACAGACACACTGGAAAAGAAGACATAAACAGGATCAGCGTCTTTTGTTCGACAAGAAAAGAATTCTCCCTTCTTAAGAAAAGACAAGGCTGGATATTGGCCCAATTTTAATCAGGATATGTATTCCAATTAAAGAAACTCTACCAAGAGAGATCATTGCTGAGATAAGCCTAGGAAGAAGAAGTTCTGCTCTCCCTTTTCTTAGATATTTTTCTCATTTCCATTAACATATTTCACTGTTATGCAGACCAGAATACTAGACAGATCTCATCACGTAATATTCTTTTAGTTTTTCTTTTTTCAATGAACTGTGGGTCTCAATGAAAACAAAGCTTTGAAAATAGTAAATCCTCATGAGGGATTCCTGCAGCTTGACTTTTCACTGTCATGTATAAACTTATTCCTATAGCAACACATTTTCTGATTCCTTTCAAATATTTTGGTCATTGACTTTTTATTATCTCCTTTGCAACGGTTAAAATTATTGGGCTGTTACTGCACTAAGTAGAATTGTTCAATGAACAGTATATAAATTTTCATGTTCAAAATATTGATGGTTCCTTCACACCCCGTAATATCCAGAGAAGAACATAGTAGGGTAGTTGAAAGAAGGCTTATCAAGTTAATCTAATACAACCCTTTAACAGCTTGGTTTTTGTCAAGCTATTCAGTTAGATACTTTCCTTGAGGATAGGGATGGCAAATGCATGGTGTTAGCATGCTGCCTCCCCTCACCAGCATATGATCTCACCATAGATCAATCAGAGTCCTCATAATTCATCTTTTTCCATGACCAATTGACCAAAGTAGGCTCTGAGATGATATCAGCAGATCCCTAACCAGTTTTGGTAGTGTGATGCACTATCTAGATACATTTCTCATCAGCAAACTTATGCCCAATTCTAAGCCACATGTACTCAGTTCATAAGTCAAAGTAATAGGTACATATGGCCCTCAATTGTTTCATCCAGTTGGAAACATGTGAGCCAAGAAATGCAAAAATCATAGGCAATGTTCTCAGCTTCATGGATGACTAATCAACCACAAAATACAGGAAATAGCCACAGCCCCACTTTTTATAGGGGAAAAGTTACTCTTGAACAAGAGCATGACTTGCCTCTAGCACAAGCGTAAGCACACAGTCAACATAAATAATGATTTTTAGTGAATGAGTCATTGAAATGAACAATTCACCTTGAAATACATGGGGCAAAGCACACTACCCTGCCATAAAACAAATAAATGAGATTTAACTTGTCCTAGAGTATGGCTAAAAATGACAATATCCCTTTGATTTTACCTGTGTCCCTCCATAAAGAAAGGAAACCTAATTTGGTCCCCTGTTCCTTGAATTATATGCACTTGTATTTCCAACATGGATTCACATCATCTCATAATCTTTAGCAGTCTTGATCTGGATACTTCAAGCAGCCTGTCAGGATTTTTTTTGTTTGTTTGTTGTTTGTTTTTATTGTACTTTAGGTTCTGGGGTACATGTGCAGATCATGCAGGATTGTTGCATGGGTACATACATGTCAAGGTAGTTCGCTGCCTTCATCCCCCCATCACCTACATCAGGTATTTCTCCCCTCTTTATCCCTCCTCACCCTCTCCAACACCTGCTGTCCCTCCCCTAGCCTCCACCCAGCTGAGCTCTCTACACAGTTCAGAGATCCTCTCTGCCTTAATTCTCAAAGCTACCTATCAGCTAATATTGCCAAGAGGCAGGTAAATATGCAGGGGAATAATGGACACATTATTCCCCTTATTTCTATCCAAAAGATTTTCTTTGCAATACCATGTCATCAAACCAAAAGTATTTATGGCCTCTAATCTGTATATCATTTTGTACTTTCCATTTTTCTCCCATGGGCATGATTTTAACCAGTAATTCCTAATCTTTTCAGGCAATCCTAACAGTCCAGCCAACCAATTGATGGTGTCTAACCTTTTTTCATTTCAGGAATGACCCTTCCCATTGCAGGCCAAACTTGCAATTATTACACTGGCCTGTATGTTATTGCTTCCCTTGGAAATTGCATTTTCCATTTCTGACATCATTTGTTCTCTTAACAATTCCAGTGAGAATCTTATGTGTTTCTGAAGAAAAATGGACCCAAACTTTAGTGGAACACAGAAACACAATTTAAATAAAAATTAACTAACACCTAAGGAATTTGAGGCTTTTGTTCTTCACCCAACTTTGCCTGCAACCACAGACATCAAGAGGTAGTGTTATAGTGGAGGACCAATATCGAATACACTGTACATAATTTATATACTGCTTTGCAGGGGGTAACTATTACTTGTTTTAATCATTCAGGACATTAGAATCTTAACTGC
Source organism: Sapajus apella (assembly GCF_009761245.1). Taxonomy (NCBI): domain Eukaryota; kingdom Metazoa; phylum Chordata; class Mammalia; order Primates; family Cebidae; genus Sapajus; species Sapajus apella. The sequence continues at coordinate 18,744,637 of NW_022436957.1, forward strand.
AATTGCCATTGGTGCCAGAACAAGGCATGGGGCTACTCTTCCTTCATCTTATAACTGTAATTACAAAGGGATGATATAAGACACCAAAAGCAATTTCAACAAAAACAAAAATTGACAAGAGGGACCTAATTAAACTAAAGAGCTTCTGCACAGCAAAAGTAACTACCAACAGAGTAAACAGAGAACTTACAGAACGGGAGAAAATATTTGCAAACTATGCATCCAACAAAGTTCTAATATCTAGAATATTTAAAGAACATAAACAAATTAATAAGCAAAAAGGAAACAATCTCATTTAAAAATGGGCAAAGGACATGAACAGACATTTCCACAAAGAATACATGCATGTGTCCAGCAAGCATGTGAAAAAATGCTTGACATCACTAATCATTAGAGAAATACAAATCAAAACCACAAGGAGATACAATCTCACACCAATTAGAATGGTTATTATTAAAAAGTCAAAAAATAACAGATGCTGGCGAGGTTGTAGAGGAAAGAGAACACTTATATAATGCTGTCAGGAATGTAAATTAGTTCAGCCACTGTGGAAAGCTGTTTGGAGATTTCTCAAAGAACTTAGAACTACCACTGGATCCAGCAATCCCATTACTGGGTATATACCCAAAGGAATATAAATCATTATACATAAAGACACACACACACACACACACACACACACACACACACACACACACACATATGTTCATTGCAGGCACTATTCACAATAGCAAAGACATGGAATCCTACTAGATATCCATTAACAGTAGGCTGGATTAAAAAAAAAAGTGGCACATATATACCATATGGAATACTACGCAACTATAAAAAAGAACAGAATCATTTCCTTTACAGCAACATCGATACAGCTGGAGGTTGCTATCCTAAGCTAATTAATGCAAGAACAGAAAACCAAACACCACACATTCTTATTTATAAGTAGGAGCTAAACACTGAATACACACAAACACGAAGGATGAAACAATAGACACAGGAACCTACTTGAGGGTGGAGGGTGGGAGGAGGGTAAGGATCAAAAAACTACCTATTGGGTACCATGTTCATTACCTGGGTGACAAAATATCTGTACACAAAACCTCCACAACATGCAATTTACCCATGTAATAAAGCTGCACATGTATCCCTTGGAACCTAAAACAAAAGTTGGAAGGGGGGATACAGGAGCAGGTTTGCTTAAGAAAAAAAAGAAATGCCTGATGCCACACCTCTGACTTCTGTTGGAGCAGGGATTCCCTGGGTTGGGTGTATAAGCCTTGCCTCTTGTCATGAGTCAAAGGATACAATCAGAAAGGGTTACTCTCTGAAAATGATCAGTTAGTTAATAGGGTCAAAAGTGACCATTAATAATGGTGGTCAGAAAAATTATGATGTGAAGCCAACTAGAATCTAGGAAGTCAGTGCATATCAAGAAGAGCCATGGGCCAGGTGCAGAGGCTCACCCCTGTAATCCTAGCACTTTGGTAGGCCGAGGTGGGTGGATCACTTGAGGAGTTCGAGACCAGCCTGGTCAACATGGTGAAACCCTGTCTCTACTGAAAATTACAAAAATTAATGGGGTGTGGCGGCACACACCTGTAATCCCAGCTGCTTGGGAGGCTGAGGCAGAAGAAACTTTGAACCCAGGAAGCAGAGGTTGTAGTGAGCTAAGATCGCACTACTGGAACCCCAGCCTGGGTGACAGAGTGAGACCCTGTCTCAAAAAAAGAAAGGAAAGAAGAGCCATGATTTCAAGGTAGTAGGATGAAAAAGTAAATCTGAATTCATACCCGGCATTCAATACTTGAAAGTACTCGTAGGCTCACTTTTTGGTGGATAAAGTGGATGTATTGACTGGTAAAGAAATTAGGTGAAGAATAATAAGCTATGCAATTAACAATGTCTGGTTTATAAAACAATTGATGTAACCAAATACATACACACTAATAATAAATGCACATGGTAAGTCTGGCATCAACTCTAATTGTTCTTCAAAACGAAAAAGTGAAAAGCTTAGCCAGGTTTTCCTCTTCTAATACCTGAGCCTACAATTCACTCCTCCTCCTCCTCCTGTCCTTTGTTATTTACATGCCAAATTGGAGTGGTCTCATCTTTGTAACAGGGATAATTAACCAACTCTACAAAAATGTCAGACTGTCACTAACTGTCTAACACCCTCTAGCTCTTGCCATTACCAATTCCAATTAGCTCCAATTCTGCTCTGTGCTGTGTTGAATGTAAGTAGGATTTCTCTCTTCCAATGTATTCCTTGCAAATATGGGCTGCAGATAAGTTATCTTAGAATGGTTCTGTCCTCTGAGCAGAAGTGTAGGAGATGGAATTGTCACTCTGACATCCCTGAATTCCCAATGAGGTAGAACACATTCTAGAATAGGTGTTATTCAAAAGAACTCCCTACTAGAAGACATTGCTTCTGATTTTAACATCACATAAACATTTTCTCTGGCTACACTGAAGTTTGCCATGGATCATGTGTAGGCTAGGGTAGTCAGAATTCTATTTTTCTGGAAGATAAAGGCAGAAAATTCTGATATTGCATTCATTACCATCACTAGGATCAGAGAGCACGAGAGTTCTTCATTCGTCTTGTCAGTCATTCAACCTACAGTACTGAGAATCCACATGGGATTCTCTATAGACTACTGAAATAGACATTGGGAGAGGATGATGATGAAGAAATCAGGAATGTTTTCCTGAGTAAATTCTCTTCCTGATGGACAAACAGGCCCAAAAAACCCACAAAGCTTGTCGCAGAAAAGCATACAAGCACTGTGAGCAATTTATTAATTCATTCTCATTCAGCTCCTAACTCACTCTTCCATAGGCTGATTTGTGATGTGGAGGCAGGGCCTCTCCAATCCACATTTCTGCCTTTTTGGCCAGAACCCTATTAGGCTTTAAGGGGGCTACAGAGCTGGAGGAGGCAGGAGGGAGTTGCTTCTTCCTGTCTTCACCCTGTGAAGATTTCTCCACCAGCACTTTACCACTGCAGTGGCACTGTCATCCCGTGACAGCAGCAGAATGCAGTTTACAGTTTTCCCAAACTGTGTAGGATCAGCTTCATTATTCTCCTTTCATAAACACCAGAACCAACCATCCTCAGAGGTCTGGGCTTCAACTTCATGGAGACCCTCTTCTGACCAACTAAGTTTCAAGAGTATTAAGAATTCCGGCCGGGCGCGGTGGCTCAAGCCTGTAATCCCAACACTTTGGGAGGCTGAGGCGGGTGGATCACGAGGTCAAGAGATCGAGACCATCCTGGTCAACAAGGTGAAACCCCGTCTCTACTAAAAATACAAAAAACATTAGCTGGGCATGGTGGTGCGTGCCTGTAATCCCAGCTACTCAGGAGGCTGAGGCAGGAGAATTGTCTGAACCCAGGAGACGGAGGTTGCAGGGAGGTGGAGGTTGTGGTGAGCCGAGATCGCGCCATTGCACTCCAGCCTGGGTAACAAGAGCGAAACTCCGTCTC
>NW_022436957.1:18748226-18770248 GCF_009761245.1 Sapajus apella
GAATTCCAACCTCTTCTTTTGCTTTCCCTAGGCCTCAGGGCTGGAAGCTGCTTTCTGTGGTTTTTCCTTCCCTGATTCCTTAGTATGTTCTTTTGATCTTTTTAGTGTGTTAGTTAACAGTGCTATACCTTATTAACAATTCTTTTCACCAGGGTACATATTTTTCCTGTTAAAATCACTAAAGAGATTTCTGCCTTCTCACTGGAACCTGGGTGATAAAAAAGAAATCCCAAGTTATTCAGCCTTTACAATGCAACAGGCTTTGGAAACCCTCTGAACAGTCAGATAGCTAGAAAAGCCCACTGAGTACTCACACAGGTGAATTTTCCCCTTCTCTATCCAAATGCAACATCCTCAGCAATCTTTGAAAGAGTACAAAAAGTCATGAGATTTAAAATATGTACAGTAACATGTAGCATCCAGTGATGTACAAAACTCAAAACTATGTATACAAACCTGGGACTTCATACCAGTGAGTCCCTACTTGACACTTCTGTTCCCCACAATGGACAAAGAAGGCTTACAACCTGTCTTTCATAAGAATATGCTTGGTGCCTGTACTAGAAGCCTCCTGGAACTGCAGCTATTCCTTAGCTCTTACAAGCAGGGCCGTTCCCTATTCCTGTGTTTAGACTTTACTAGTGCATTTGTTCCATCTGAGTTTTGGGGTTGGTGCACAAAAAGCCCCTGCCAGCTTCCTTTCCTGAAAAGCTAGAGCCTGGTGTTTCTACCTGGGCAGGTTCTGCCTCAACCCGATCGACTTCCCTGGAAAAACTTGCAACCCAGAGATTCCTGCTGCCAAGATCTCAGCCACTGCTTGAATCATCTGGATGTTAATGACACATCTAACTCTTAAGATAAAATTACTAAAACCTAAAACACTGACTCTATAGCCCAGTCAATCCTTCTAGAGTCTCCAGGTTTCAGCTTAAGCCCGTTTTTCCCTGCTCAAAAACAGGTCAGGCGAGTCTACCAACTAAGACCACACAGTTTATGACAATATATTCCCTCACTCAGTTCCCTTTGAACACAAGGCTCATATTTGGAACCACTGGAATCTGCAATGTGTGGCCATGGAAAAATCATCCATGTGTAATCCATGTTATGTAAAGATTGTTTTCCTGGGAATATGATATGACTCTAGCAAGTTTTTAACAAAGTAGACTTGGGCCAGGAAGGTTCTAGGCATAAGCAAACATTGAATGAGGAGAGATTATACCAGAAATAGATCCACTCTCAAGTACAACCTTGATGGTAAACAAGAAGCAATATCCACGTCAATCAAAAGATGTGTCCTCCTCCTCATCCTACACTTCTCAGCTCCGAGAGACAGTTAATGATATGATCATCTCTGTTTCCCTCCCAGGTTCCCAAAGATCTGAAGGAAAAGGAATGGACTCCAATATCTGCCTCAAATTTCCCTTTCGTTTCTTTACCATCTGATGCATCATGTCACTTGTTTTGTTTTTTATTTTTGAACACAGCCAGGCTCATTCACTTACATATTGTCTATGGCTACATTCCCATTAAAAGGGCAGAGTTGAGTAGTCATGACAGAGGCTGTATGGTTCACAAAGCCAAAAATAATCACTATCAGGACCTTCAGAAAAAAAAAAGTTGTGGGCTGGGCTGTGTGTTTACTCCTGTAATCCCTGTAATCTCAGTGCTTTGGGAGATCAAGACGGGAAGATGACTTGAGCCCAGGAGTACAAGACCAGCCTGGGCAACATAGTGAGACCTCATTTCTACAAAAAAAATAATAATAATAAAACAAACCAATTAAAAAACAATTAGCTGAGCATGGTGCTACACACTTGTAGTCCTAGCTGCTTGGGCAGCTGAAGCAGGAGGGTCACTTGAGCCCAGGAGTTTGAGGCTGCAGTGAGCTATGAAGGTACCACTGCCCTCCAGCCTATGCAACAGAGTGGAACCCTGTCTCTAAGAAAAAGAAAAGGTTTTTGAACCGATATTTATTATCACTTTTGGATATATATACTACTATTGCTATCTGTTTTAGGATGATGGTGAGGGACACATAAAGCCAATGGCTTAGCAATAGCTGACCATATCTGAAGCTTTGAAAATTTTATCATGATCATTTCCTAGCAGGCAGGGTTTGTACTACCTGCTCCTGTGGTAAGCATTCTAACAAGTGTTACATATATTTGTAACAACCATAGCACATATTACTTACTCCATTTTTATAAATGGGAAAGTATAATCAGAGAAGTTTCCTAAATTTAGCAAGGTAATATAGGCAACAACTGGTGAAAGCAGGATACATATCTTAAGGTAATCCATTATATAGATCTTCTCAAGCCTTAATGTGTATATGAATTATCTATGGACCTTGCTAAAATGCAGATTCTGATTCCGAACATCTAGGACGGAGCCTAAGATTATTCATTTTTAACAAGTTCCCAGGTGATGCTGTTGGTTTGCAAACTATACTGAGTAACAAGGCATTATATCATTCCGTGCCTTGTTGAACTGATTTAATTGGAAAATGTTCCATCTTTCTAGCTAAATCAAAGCCTGAATGACAAAATCAGGGATGAGAGTTGGAAGGACTAATTTAATAATAGCAGCATTAAGAATAGCTAACATTGACATGTCATTATGTGCACTTCATGTAAATTGTCTCATTTTACACTGACAACCACCCTGGAGATAAATATCATTTTAACATCATTTTACAAAAGAGAACAGTTAGGCACAGAGCAGGTAAGCAAGTTATTCAATGTCACATCAATGTAAGTAGAGGAGATGAAAATCAAACTTCAGTCTATCTGATACGGCCCCTGCTCATAATCACTACACTCTGCTGCCTCTTACTGCATACGTCTGGTTACATAACAAAGACAAGTGCTAGCCCCACCTTTGAGCGAGGCCAGCCTCTGTCTTTCCCAGAAACTCATCCGGACTCACAAAAACCTGGCTCCTCCATCAGGCGTGATCATGGCATGAATTTTATTAGCAAGGTTGGCCCACCTTCCAGTGGAGTCAGAATATCAGCCTTGCTCTCATAGACATAGTACCAAGTGCACCACATGAGTTCTGTCTCACTCACATAAGCCTTAGCCTAGGTTGAAGCAGTCTATAAAACATGCTTCCATACTGTTTTCTTCTACCAAATATTCCAATGTTTTATTGACAACAAAATATCAACTTGAACCACAGCCTGCTTGGGTGGGACCCTGACACCTCACCAATTACTTGTTTCTGAGACTTTGATAATCCTAATGGTCCTCTGACTGGCAAGTTGCCTGTGTTCCATTGGCCTATATGTCTATCTTTAAGCCAGTACCATACTATTATGATTATTGTAGCTTTGTAATATGTTTTAAAGTCAGCAAGTGTGATGTCTTCACCTTTATTCTTCTTTTTCAAAATCAATTTGGCTATTCATGTTCTATTGTGGTTCTATATTAAAAACTTTAGAATCGTTTTTAATATTTCTATTAAAAATGCCACTGGGATTTTAATAAGAATTTATTTGAATCTGCAGATTTTGCTGGGAAGTATTGACATTTTAATAATGTTAAGTCCTCCAATTCATGAATATAGGATGTCTTTCCATTTGGATCTTCTTCAATTTCTTACATCAATGTTTTCTCATTTTCAGTATGCAATCTTTTATCTCCTTAATTAGTTTATTCCTAGGTATTTTATTCTTTTTGATGTTATCATAAATAAGACTGTTTTCCTAATTTCCTTTTCAGGTAGTTTATTGTTAGTATAGAGACATGCAAGTGATTTTTGTATGCTGATTTTGTATACTGCTAAACAAATTGATGCATATATTATCAACTGATCTTGCACAAAGATGCCAAGAATACACAATAGAAAAATCACAGTCTCTTCAACAAATAGCATTGGGAAAACTGGACATCCACTTGTGAAATAAGTAAATTGGACCCTTATCCAATACCATACACAAAAATCAACTCAAAATGGGGCACACTTAAACATAAGACCTGAAACTGTAAGGATATACATATATATATATATATATATATATATATATATATATATAACCTGTCTGTCTGTCTCTTTATCTATCTGTCTGTCTATCTGGGACTATATCAAACTAAAGTGCTTCTGCATAGCAAAGGTAACAATCAACAGAATGAAAAGGCAACCTATGGAAAGGCACACGCCACCATGCCCAGCTAATGTTTTGTATTTTTAGTAGAGACGGGGTTTCACCATGTTGACCAGGATGGTCTCGATCTCTTGACCTCGTTATCCACCCGCCTCGGCCTCCCAAAGTGCTGGGATTACAGGCTTGAGCCACCGCGCCCAGCCAATATTTTTTAGAAAAAAACTACTAACCCAATTTTAAAAATGAGCTGAGGACCTAAATAGACATTTTTTCAAAGAAGACATACCAACAGCCAACAGGTACATGAAAAAAGTGCTCAGTGTCACTAATTATCAGGGAAATGCAAATCAAAATCATAATGAGACAATACCTCAAACCTGTAAGGATGACTATTATTTAAAAAGAAAACAAAAGACAAGTGTTGAAGAGGATATAGAGAAGTTGGAATCCTTATACCCTGTTGGTTGGAATACAAAATAATGCACCCACTATGGAAAACAGTATGGGGGCTCCTCAAAAAATTACAAATAGAACTACCATGTGATTTAGCAATCCCATTTCTGGGTATTTATGAAAATAACTGAAATCTGGTTCTCAAAGAGATATCATCATTTCTATGTTCACTGCAGCACTGTGGAAACAACCAAAAGGTCCATCAGTAAATGAATGGATAAAGAAAATGTGGTATACACATATAGAGAATAGAATACAATTGAGCTTTTCAAAAGAAGAAAATTATGCAATATGCTACAACATGGATAAACCTTGAGGACATTATGCTAACTGAAATCAGCTAGTCACAGTAAGACAAATACTGCATGATTCTACTCATATGAGATATCTAAAATAGTTAAATTCATAGAATCAAAGAGCAAAATGAAGGTTTCCAGGATCTGGGGGGATGGGAAAATGGGGAGTAACTAATTAATAAGCATTAAGTTTCAGTCAAGCAAGATGAATAAGCTTCAGAGATCTGTTATACCACATTGTACCTAAGGTGAACATATGTTAAAATGTATTGAAAACTTAACAATTTATTGAGAGTAGATTGTGTGTTGTTTTCTTACCATAAAACTAATAGTAATAATAAAAACACGTACGTTTTAATTCATTTTGCCAGTCATGAAATCTGTGTCACTCTATGAAGAGAATGTTCAGATCAAAGTCAGACAGTCTAGAAAATACCACTTGATGTTCTCTCTGAATGATCTTTAAATAGCCACACACATTAATTAATTTTCTGCCATACTTCACTGGGGTTGCAATCTTTTTCAGCAAATTGAGACACAGACTCTATAATGAGAACAAAACTATATCAAACACCATTTTAGCAAAAATTGAAAAATCAAAAGTGATAATATTTCTGAAGTAATGGCTATGTTGAAAAGAGTAAACGCCATCAAATGCATCTATTTTCCTGTCAAGTGATGTAATGAGACTCACAGAAAAACAAGATGCCAAATTAATTCCCCTTAAAGGCTGTTGCCTGTTCATCCACCAATTTTCTACTCCTATCATTTAGGAATATCAATAAACTCCCAAAGAGAAGCTTTGGCAGTTAACATTGCTATTTTGTGTTTCTCTTCCCCTCAAATGATTCTAACTAAAGACTTAAAGTCACCTGCTATCTCCCTCTGTAGTAATATGTATTGAAAGGAATTGAGCATAAGCCTTTGCCCCAAATCCTCAGTTTGAATGGTTTTATCAGCTAGAAGCAGTTCTCAAGCCCCAGTGGAAGGCAAAAAAACTTCTGTCACACCAACTTGCCTTTTTTATTCCAGATTATCACAACTGAATTACGTTTATTGGAAATGTTTTCCGTTCCTTACCTTCCCCATGTTTCCCCAGCATATGGTTAACTGCCCTTGTGGGTAGTCAGAAAATCTGCTTGAGTTAGATTCGTGGTACTGAGGAGTTACATGTGTGACCTTGGCAAAATAACACTTTTTTTGTGTCTTGGTTTTCTCATTCATAAACTGTATTGCTTTTAGAGGAGAAAATTAGATGATGACATCAAATAACATGTTAGAAAGGGAGCAAAGTGCTTGGAAATCTAAGATTCTTATAGTTCCATATATTATTTTAACAATTTATTGAGATATAATTCACATACCTTGCAAGTCTCCCATTTAAGTGTACTAGTCAATGGTTTTTAGTACATTTTCAGAGTTTTGCAAGAATCACCACAATCTAATTTTAGAACATTTAATCACCCAAAAAGAAGCCATTACCCATTATTCCTCCCACCTCACTTCCAAGTTTACCTCCCCTCCTGTCCTCACCTCCCAGCACTAGGAAATCACTAATCTACCTTCTACATATAGCTGACCATTATTAACATTTCATATAAATGGAATGATAAAATATGTGGTCTTTTGTTACTGGCTTCTTTCACATAATACGTTTTCAAGGATCATCTACGCTATAGCATTTATCAATACCTCATTCTTTTTATTGCTGAATATTATTCCATTTTGGGAATATGCCATATTTTCTCTTTTTAAAGTTCAGGAGTACATGTGCAGGTTTGTTATACAGGTTTGTTATATGGGGTTTTTCTGTATAGATTATTTCATCACCCTCGTATTAAGCTATTAGTTATTTTTCCTGCTCTTCTCCCTCCTCGCAACCTCCACCCTCCATAGGGCCCAGTGAGTGTTGATCCCCTCTATATGTCCATGTGTTCTCATCATTTAGCTCCCACTTATGAGTGAGAACTTGTGGTATTTAGTTTTCTGCTCCTGCATTAGTTTGCTAAGAATAAGGGCTTCCAACTCCATCCATGCCATATTTTCTTTATACATTCATCAGTTGGTGAGCATTTGGGCTATATTTACTTTTTGGCTACTATGAATAATGCCACTATTTACATCCATGTATAAGTTTTTGTGTGAATGTTTTCATATCCCTTCCATAGATACCCAAGTCTGGCATTGCTGGGTCATATGGTAACTTTATGTTCAACATTTTGAAAAACTGACAATATATTTTTCAAAGTTACCATACTATTTTACATTCCTACCTGCAATGTATGAAGGTTCAAATTTCCCCTTTACATCCTTGCCAAACACTTGTTGTTGTCTGTTGTGTTGTTGTTGTTGATTTGTTTGTTTTTTTTGACTATAGCCATCCTAGTTGGTGTAAAGCAGTATCATTGTGGATTTGATTTCCATTACTCCAATGACCAATGATTTTGAACATCTTTTCACGTGCTCATTGACCATTTGTACACTTTCTTTGAAAAATGTCCACTCACATCTTCTGCCCATTTTTAATTGGGTTATTTGTCTTTATTATTGAGTAATAGAAGTTCTTTATACATTCTGGATACAAGTAACTCATCAGATAAGTTATTGCTTATCTGAAAAAATTACCAATATTTTCTCTCATTCAGTAGGCTATCTTTTCACTTTCTTGAGAGTGTCCTTTTAAGCATATACTTTATCCTGCTTTTGCAGCATCCAGGCATTCTGAATCTGCCACAGGTGTGTTGATAAATCCTGACTGACTGTCAAAATTCTATTGATTTATTTTTGCCCTTAGGAAAATATCTAAACCCTTCATTATGGCATTCATCTTTTGTAATCTGGTCAAACCCTTCATTATGGCATTCATCTTTTATAATCTGGCCCAACCCTTCTCTTTACCATTACTCCCTGCCTTTCTCCCTGCCTGTCTGTACCCAGTGGACCTTATGCCCCACCTTCAAGGGTCTTTTCACTCTTTCCTCTGTCTAGAATGATTTCTCCCTGCCTGCCTTTTCTCTACCCCTAGCCCCCATGCCTCTCCCTCCATATGTATAAGTACTCCTAGTATTTCCTTTTACTAGGTAAATCCACCATCTCTAATGCTCAGTGCTTGGATATACCCTCAAGGTATACACTTGAGATATACCTTTCTTGGCTTCCTCAGGCAAAGTTAGATACTCTGTTCTTGGTATTCCCATGGCATTCTTTTGTTCATCTCTCTCTGAAAGCACTTCACATATCATAGCATAATAAACTGTTCCCCTACTTGGGCATTTTCCCACAAGACTGATACAATTCTCCTAAACTAGGATGTTGTCATATTTACTTCTGGCACATAGTAGGGGCTTGCAGGTATTATCAGTGCTCTTTAAAACTATTCCAGTTTCCTTTTCCTTTCAAGAAGACAGTTAGCTTGCATTTGCCTAGCCCTTTAAAGTTATGGATAGCTGTGTGGCCATTTTGGCTAATGAAATACAAACAGAAATGACATATATCACTTAAATGAGGACCCTTTAAAAGCCAGTGTGCTATTCACCAAGCTGTGTTTTCTTACTGTAGTGATCACGAAAGTATTATTAAGATGAAACTGAGTCAGTGAAGGACCACAATCAGCAAAGTACCATGCCATACCACAGTAGACATGTACTATGTGTAAAAAGAAAAAAAAAGTGTGTTAAGCCACTTCAATTTAGACACTCTGTTACCACATCATTACCTAGCCTATCCTGACTAGTGCTGGACTAAATACATGTTTGTTGAATGAATGCAATGAAAATGCAGTGCAGGCCACTACCTCTTTAGTTTGTCTATAATGCACTAAATCACTCTTCTCTTGCTTTAATCTCAGTATGTATAATGTTAAATAAATAGCAATGATTGCTTTCTGAATGTATTATACTTCACTCTACTAGTAGTCTGCTAAATTTGAATGCAAAGCAGAACTATTTTCTGCCTGCATTACCAATGGGACACCTGAAAGACTTCTACAATTTCCAATTCTTATTCCTTGAAAGTAGCATACTGGATGACTCTTACAACAATTTTTTAAAAAGCATTCAAAAATACGCCATTAAAATGTACCTTCTGAGGAAGATACTCCTGACATACAGCTACATTTAACTTCAAAATTTATCATGGGAATAAGCATAAATTGTTTCTACATGGATCACAGATATTTATCCCTATGAAAACATTTGGCTTTGGAGAATAGTCTGAGAGAAGCTGCCTGGGGGTTGGGGTGGAAAGTAATGTACATGGAGTTATATAGTAGTCTTTTTCTTCAGCAATGTTTGCAGAGAATTCTATTTTAGACTTGAGGATTCTCAAAATGACTCTATCATTCAAGCACACAAAATTAGTGCCTTTTGAAAACTATGATTTAAATTTTCTGGTAGCAAGTGTATCGACGTGGATAAGCTTATAAACAATCTAGTTTATTCCTGAGTCATTGTTGATCTGTATACTCAGAGATGATACCTTTCTGTTTTGTTCAGCTACTTACTTTTGAACATATCTCAATGTTTGCACTTTTGGCTGAATTTTAATCATTTGATTATATGTCTCTTTGGTCAGTGAAAAACACATTTTATTACTTATAGATTCCTCATAGAAAAAATACTTCCTGGCACTCAGTAGACCCATTTTCTAATTGATTAAGGGGTTGCATGCATGAGTAATGAGTGAATGCTAAGTTAGCTGTGTGACTTTGAGCAAATCATTTTTAATCTCTTTAGACCTGAGCTATCCAACACAATAGCCACTAGCTACCTGTGGCCGGTAAGCACCTGAAATGTGGCTACATGTGTACAATACACATCAGATTTTATGTCTAAAATGCACATCAAATTTTGAAGACTTCCTATCAAAAAACCTCACAAATAACTGTTCATATTGATTGTATATAAAAATAATGATGTTTTGGTATATTAGGTTAAATAACAATTTAAATTATTATACCTGTTATCTTTTTACACTTTCTAATGTTTTATTTTGAAATAATTATAGAGCCCCAAAACATTTCAAAAATATTACAGAGGTTCTGAGTGCCTTTAACTAGCTGCCCCAGTGACAACATCTTACATAACTACAGTACAATATCAAAATTTAAAAATTGAGATTTATACAATATACATTTATACAATATACATTCAGATTTCACCAGTTTGACATGCATATATTTGGCTGAGAGTGTGTGTGTGTGTGTGTGTGTGTGTGTGTGTGTGTATGAGTTCCATGCAATTCTAATCCATGTGTAGCTGCGTAAAACCACCACTAAAATCGAGATGCAGAACCGTTCCATAACCACAAAGATCTCCCTTGTGCTACTCCTCAATAGTTAAACCCATCCTTACCCTAACACCTTGTTACTAAACCCTAGAGAATCACCAGCAAGTTCTCCATCTCTATAATTTCTTCATTTAAGGAATGTTATATAAAAGAATCATACATTATGTATCCTTTTGAAATGGGTTTTTTCCACTCATCATAATGTCCTTGAGATTCATCCTAGTTATTGCATGTATCAATAGTTGTTCTTTTTATTGCTTAGTCATATTCATGGGATGGATTACCACAGTTTGTTTAACAACCCAGTGCTGGATATTTGGGCTGTTTCCAGTTTGGGGCTATTAAAAATAAACTGCTATGACATTCATCTATAGGATTTGTATGAATGTAAGTTTTCATCTTTATGAAATGAATGCCATTACAAAATGAATGCCAATAAGTGTGATTGCTTAGTCATATGTTAAATATATGTTTAGTATTTTCAGGAAACTAGCTGTTTAAGAAAATAGGTGTATAGTGATATCTCATTGTGGTTTTAATTTGTATTTCTCTAATAGCTAATAATATTCAATACCTTTTCATGTGCTTATTCACCATCCATATATCCTCTTTTAAAATGTTCATTTCTCCTGCTGATTTTCTAATTGGATTGTGTTTTTGATGTGTTTCTTCTGTTTTTTTACTGTTGAGTTTTGTATTTTTGCATATTTTACATACAAGTCCTTTGTCAGATATGAGATTTACAGATATTTTCTCCCATGATGTGGGATACTTTCCATCTTCATGGAAAGATATGGAGATCGAAAGATCCTTTGCAGAGCAAATTTTTAATTTCAATTAAGTCCAATTATCCACTGTTTTCTTTTGTGAATTCCTAGGTCCCAAAGATTTTTTTTCTTCTAAAAGTTTTATAGCTTTACATTTTGATCCATTTCAAGTTAAATTTTTAAGTTGAGAAGTTTAGGCCAAGTTTCTATGTTTGTCTACGAGTGTCCAATTGCTCCGGCAACATTTGTTGAACTGGTCTTGCATCTTTGTCAAAAGGGGCATGTCTAGAAATGGACATGTTTATGTCTATTTCTAGGTCCTACATTCTGTTCCATTGATCTATACTTTCTATCCCTTCGGTAATAACAGATAGTCTTGATTAATGAAGATTTATAATAAGCCTTGAAATCAGGTAGACTGTTTTCTCTCACTTTATTCTTCTCTTTCAAATTTGTTTTAGCTATTCTAGTTCATTTGCCTTTTCATATAAACTTTAGAATAAACTTGCATATATCCACAAATAATCTAGCTGAGATTTTGACAGGAATTGCATTAAATTGGGGGAGAAATGATATATTTACAATATCGAGTCTTCCACTCCTTTATGGTATGTTTTTCTGTCCTTATTTAGACCTTTGATTTCTTCCATCAGCATTTAGCAATTTTCAGTATACAAGTTTTATTATGTTTTGTTAGAAGCATGCCATTATTGTTGAGTTTTTCTAAGTGGTATTGTGTTTTTAATTATGGCTCCAACATCTTCGTTGCTAGTCCAAAAAACACAATTGATTTTTGTATGTTGATTTTGTCTCTGCAACTTTGCTGAGCCTACCTGTTAGTTCTAGGAGGTATTTTTGTAGATTCCTTAGGATTTTATATGTAGATCATGTCATTGTAAAATAGAAACAATTTGATTGCTTCTTTCCCAATCAACATGCTACTATTTCTTTTTCTTGCCTTATTGCTGTACCTGGGATTTTTAATCATATGTTGATAGTGGTGAAAGTGCCTGCATTTGCATTGTTTTCAAACTTAGGTGGAAAGTATTTAGACTTTTACTATTAATCATGAGGTTAGCTGTAGTCTTTTTGTAAATGTCCTTTATTGTATTGAGGAAGTTATCCTCTATTCCTAGTTTGGCTAGAGTTTTTAATCATAAATGGGTGGTGAATTATGTCAAATGCTTTTTCTGCATAAATTGATGAAATCATGCAATTTTTCTACTTTAGCCTGTTTATGCAGTGTTTTATTAAAGTGATGGATTTCTGAATATTCAACCAGCCTTGCATTCCTGGAACAAACTCCAGTTGATGTATGTGTGTGTGTATGTGTGTATATACATATGTATTATGTACATTTATATATTGCTAGATTCCATTTGCTAACATTTTTTGAGGTTTTATTTCATCTGTGTTCATAAGAGATATTGGTCTGTAGTTTTCTCTTTTGTTTGTACTGGCTTTGTCTTTTTTCATTCTCAGGGTACTATTAGCCTAATGAGTTGGGAAGTGTTTCCTCCTCCTTTTCTATCTTCTGGAAAAGAAACATTGTAGAATATGTGTTAATTCCTCTTTAAGTGTTTAAAATACCTAGGATATATTTTGAGAGACTTTTTAAAATACAAATTAAAAATTGTCTATTTCATAATGGGTGACCTTATGTAGTTTGTCCTTTTTGAAGAATTGCTCAATTTTATCTAAGTAGTTAATTTTATGTATGTAGTGTTGTTCTTACTATTCCATTATTATTGTTGTCTTGTATGTCAGGCCTGCCATGATATCCATTGTTTCATTAACGATACTGTAATGCATGCTTTTTTTCTTTATTTCTTTGTTAGTCTTGCTGAACTTTTGTCAACTTTATTGATCTTTTTCAATGAATTAGTTTTGTTTCATTGATTTATTCTATTGTTTTGCTGTTTTCAAACAATATTGGCTCTTTACTGTTTTCCTTCTATCGTCTTTGAGCTTATTTTGCTATTTTTAAATAGTTCCTTGAGATAGTAAATTAGATAGTTGATTTGAGACTTTTTTCTCACTGTAATGTGACCATTTAGTACTATAAATTTCTCTTTTCACACTGGAATAGGTGTAACCCACAAATTTTGAAATGCTGCATTATCATCTCGAATCTATATATTTTTAAAAGTTTATTTTGAAAATTCCTTTTTGGACCACAGATTATTTAGAAGTATTTTTCTTTAATTTCCAAATGCTTAAATATTTTTCTGTTATCTCTCTCATTTTGATTTCTAGGTCTGCTAATAACAAATTATCTTAGTTTCCCCTCATCTAAGAATACCTAATCTCATTTTTATTTCTGAAGCTATGTTCTCTGGACATAGAATTCTAAATTGGCAGTTCTTTCATTTCAGTACTTGAAAAATATTAAACCAATTCCTTCTGGCCTCCGTGGCTTCTGATCAGAAATCTACTATTATTTGAACCATTCTTCCCCTATAGATAATACATCATTTCTCTCCAGTTATTTTCAGTAATTTTTCTTTGTCTTTAGATCACAGATATTTGATTATGATGTGTCGTGCATTTCTTTGGGTTTATTGTGTTTGGGCTTTGCTCATTTTCTTGAATTTGCAGGTTTATACATTTTATGAAATTGTGAGAATTTCAGTTATCAGTCCTTGAATATTTGTTTGTACCCATACTCTTTCTCCTTTCCTGGAATTCCAATGACATGAATGTTAGACTTTTTATTACTATACACAGGTCCCTGAGGCTTTGTTAATTTTTTTATTCTATTTTTTTTTTCTGTTGTCAAGATTTGGTAATTTTTAAATTTAATATTCTATCTTCAAGTTCATTGCTTTGTTCCTCTCTCATCTTCATTCTTTTATTAAGCTCATGTAGTAAGTTTATTTCAATTATTAATGTTTTCAGTTCTAAACTTTCTACTTAGTTCTTCTTTGTATCTTGAAGAATTTTTGCTAAGACTTCTTACTAAGACTTTCTTTTTCCTTGTTCATTTCAAGCATGATGATAATTGCTCATTGAATAAATTTTTTATGATAGCTGCTTTAAATCCTTTTGAGATAATTCCAATGTCTGTTTTTTCTAAGTGTTGGAATCTATTAATGGCATTTACTCGTTCAAATAGAGATTTTCCTAATTCTTGATATGCTGGATGATTTTCAGTTCTGCCTTAGTCATTTGATATATTATATTAAGAGACTTTGGATCTTATTTAAATCTTCTATTTTATCAGGCCTCCACTGACACTACATTGGTAAGGAAAGTTGGGCTGAGCCACATTACTTTTAGGCAGGTGTAGAAGTCCAAGCTCCTCATCCAGCCTTCACCTATACTGTGGAGAGAATGATACATGCCTCATTTCTGCTGGGTGAGGGTGGAAGTCCAGGCCCCCCATGTGATTTCTACTGACATGGTGGTGGGAGGGTAGAGAGAGGCACCTTGTTACCTCTGTGAAGTACTAAAAATCTCCTTTCTCCACTTGGTCTCCTTGGTCTCCTTGGACACCATCCAGTGAGAAGTAGGAGGGGCATCTCATTACCAATAGAGGAAGGTGGAAATTTAAGCCCCTCTACTGTTTGGCGTTTGCTGATGGGGACAGGAAAGTAGTTTTGCTTTTCTGTTTTCTGTGATGGCAAGTAGGGCAGTTATTGTCAAAGTTTTCTTTCTTGCTAGGCTGCTTCTTTCCTGGACCTTTGGCTTAAAATAACAAGTTTTTCTTGGAAATTAAAAGGGATTTTTGGCTATTCATGTAGGTGTTTCTGGGTGGCAGGATTCTCCAGCACCAAGTCCAGGATATACGGATGGCAAAAAGAAAACCCATGGAATTCATTATTGTGTCATTCCTCAAGTCCCAAATTCCTAGCTAATTTGCATTCTTCTCTTCAGATTTCAGCATCTTGAGTTTATTTTATATCTATGTCCAGGAATTTTAGTTATTGTTAGCAGGCAGAGTAGGGAGAAATAGGTTTATGCCATATTGCCCAGAATCAGAAGTTTCCTTTTCTTGCTTTTTAAAAACTGTGGTTACTAGAAAATAAATTGCATTTCTGACTCACATCATATTTCTATTGGACAGAGTGATGCGTAGATCTTAGCCTTCTCACTTGCAAATCAAAGCCTTAGAAGAGATACTTCCCAAAATTGATCCTTTATACCCCTACAATCCCATGATTTTAAGAATTGTTGTTTGACTTATTTACATAATGCAAAATGATACAGATAATATTGTTTCTCTTTCTACTTACCTACATCATAGTTACCAGAAATGAAATAGTTCTGGAAAGCCCTTCAAATGTTTCAAAATAGGGCAAGGTTACTATTATTTTTTAAATGAATGCCAATATGTTAACATTTCTATAGGAAGTAGTTGGTAAGCAATAATTTCTCTGAAGGGGCTTATTGCAGGTGCTAATCAGCTTACACTATTTTTTACTGTCTGTGCTGAAAAACGAATTAATTACTTCAGTAGCCTCACTTCTTCATATACCTAACCAGTGCATATCCCTACTCTGTGGAGAATAAACTAAATCTGATGCAGAAAGGTTTAATGCATAGCTAAAGACAGCACTATAACCTTCTTGAAAGAACTCAGCACTCTCCTCCCTCCTTTTAAACAGACTTTCCTTTTCTGAAACTGCTGATTGGTTCTTGTATCACTGTGATTCTGTCCTTCATCGTATATTCTCCCACATATTTTCGAAGACTATTAAAGTTCATTTTCTTTCAACATTCATAAGTAATTTTCCTGAAATTTACTGGATCCTTACCAGAACAATTCCAATAATCTGTCCCCAAAAGTCTTGTTTTCTAGAAGCATTGTTTAAAATTAAGACAGTGCCTTTGTGCTTCAGGTACAAGATATATAAAGTTCTCACTCCATCACTACAAAGTTCCCTGGTGGTCTAATCATCTGTCAATGAAATTGTTTCCTTTAAAGTATGTTTCCCCATCATTTCACAAAAAGGGAATTCTTTATTATTATTATTATTATTTTAAATGGAGTCACTCACTCTGTTGCTCAGGCTGGAGTGCAGTGGCATGATCTTAGCTCCATCTCCTGGGTTCAAGTTATTCTCCTGCTTCAGCCTCCTGAGTAGCTGGGATTACAGGTGCACACTACTATATCTGACTAATTTTTGTATTTTTAGTAGAGATGGGTTTTTGCCATGCTGGCCAGGCTGGTCTTGAACTCCTGGCCCCAAGCAATCTGCTCTCCTTGGCCTCCCAAAGTGCTGAGATTATAGGTATGAGCCACCATGCTGGGCCAAAAAGGGCATTCTTGAAGGTTACTGATGATTTTCCTCTCCAAAATTCAGTAGTCTACTTACCTCCTGTCCTTTGGAAGAATTTTATATTGTCTACCAAACCTCCTCGACAAGTTCTCCTGCCTTATTTCTTATTATATAGCCTCTCTCTTCATCTAACTTCCTGTTTCTCTCTTCTCATTATCTAATCATATGAAGTCTCTAGTTCCTTAAAAATGTTATTTACCTGTCTTTCTTACTATTTGTTGGAAGTATTCAATTCCAGTTTCAAATATAACTTCTATGCTGACTATTCTCAAATCTCTCTTCCTGTCTTCTCATCTGAACTACAGTCCCAAATCTCAAGGTTCAGTTAGCATATTTACTTGTATGCCCCCACCACACCCTAAACTGGACGTGACTGAAACCGAACTCCTCTGCTTCCCCTCTGCCTTTACTATTAAATGGCTTCAAGATTCTCTGCCTCAGTAAGTCTCCAACCTGGAGGATTGAGTCATTTTTAATTAAACACTCTTTATCCTAGAATCAGGCACCAAACCAAGCACATTTTTCCCTGGAAACTAGGATTAGGCCTTGAAACTAACCATATCCATGTTTAATTTTATTAATGTTTAAAGTTATTTACCATAACTTTGCATGAACTTGGATACATTACATAACATAGCTGAGCTTCCATGTTTTCACATGATAAAAGGAGAAAAATATATACTATGAAGTTGTTATGCTGATTTAATGAAATATTACACTTAAAATGTTTGGCATATAGTAGAACTCAAAAAATGTTAGTTCCTTCTCAGACACCATTTTTCTGTCTGTTCCATTCTCTGAGTTTCCACTGCTAAACTGCCACACTCTGTTCAAGTCCCTCAGTCCCATGTACTTGAAATACTGAAAATAAAGCCTCCATTGTTCAACCCCACTTCCCTGCATTCTACTTTCTCCAAATGGATCCAATTCCCTAATTAATACCATATGACTCCTTCATTGTAAGTTTGCCACTGTTTTACCATACTCATTTGATAGTTTATTGACTGTCCTTAAGGTTACTAAAAGTTCCCTTTTCCTTTCACTGACCCAAACCATCCTTCTCCGTTTCGCCTTTCTCCTTAACCTGAATCTTCTCTCCTAGTCCTCCAGTCTGCCCTGATTTCTTCATAAAGGTCACATTGGTTTTTTCCCTGAAACTTTAACAACCTTCTATCTCTAATTTCATACTTGTACAGTATCATATCAGACCTACTTGCCTTATAGGTCTTTCCACCAAATGTCCAGCCTCTCCAGCCTCCCTTCAGTCCTTCTTGCTGGCAACCATGATTCACACCTAATAGCATGCTAATTTGTGTTTGTTTGCAAATTGTCTTAGTCCAGTCAGGCTGCTATAACAAAATACTATAAACTGTATGGCCTACAAACAACAGGAATTTATTTCTCACAGCTCTGGAGCCTGGGAAGTCCAACGTCAAGTTACCAGCAGACTTGGTGTCTGGTAAGGGCCCGCCTCCTGGCTCATAGATGGCAGCCTTTTCATGGTAACCTCACATTGCAAAATGGTATGGGGTTTCTCTCAGGCCTGTTTTATAAGGGCAAGCTAATCCCATTTACAAGAGCTGTACTCCCATGGCCTGGTCACTTTCCAAAGGCCCTATCTCCTAACACCATCACCTTTGGGGTTAGGATTTCAACATATAAACTTCAGGGGAACAAAAACATTCAAACCACATTTAATGTTCTAGATCAGTTCTTATAAGCACTTTAGTTTCAGATATAACAATAATATTTCGAAGCCCAATTAGGCTACTGGGCATTAGATTTACATTCTTCCTAGCCCTAGGGGAGACCCTTAAAATAATTTACAATCCTTATTTCATTTTTGAAAGTATATTTTACAAAAGATAGCATGGCATAATGTTAGAATAAAAAAAGTTTAAATTGAATAAATTTAGATTTGGGTAAAAAAAAATTTATTATCCTTATTTTTTTTTCATTTTGATATGGACCAGAGGAAACTGTCAGGAAAATCCTTGGACAGGAAATCTCCATAGTTGTCTATACATACAGTTTCTGTAACAGGGATAATTGATACTTGGAGAGTTCCTACTCTGAACCAAGTAGTATAACTTTGTGTGTGCATATGAGACAGGTACTAGCATGCCATTCTACAGATAACAAAACTAAGACATAAGAATTTTGGAATTTTCTCAAGGACTCACAGTTAATAAATGGTGAAAGTGATATTTGAGCCCAGTTATTCAAGGTCCAGCGTTCTTGATTGCTAACTACACCACACTACTGCTACTGCATTAGACTCTGTGGTATGAGTATGATTCTGTGCACAAAATAAACACACCGATAGATACAATGATATTAGCAGCTTCTGCCATAATATAGCACATCTATTAAACAGAATAATGGCCAGATATATATCATTCCAAGAAGACTATTTCTATAAAGAGTATTTATAAATTATAAAATGTTGTACAGTTGCAAAACCAACTGTAGTTATTATAATCAACAATGCTAACTGGAATTCCATAAGTCAAGTTTGCCTAAGACCATCACAGCAGACTTATTAAATAAAACACTATCCATATCATTTCTAAGGGAGTCCCATATATGAAACTATTTTAAGCCAGCAATATTAACTTATCTTTAAGAGAGTTTTTTAGAAATCAGAGTGATTGAAAATTGGCTCAATTCAGTGCTTGCAATATTTCACTCTCTTACTGTTGCCTCTAAGATTATAGGGACTTCCCTAAGCAAAGTGGAAACCTTCATTTTTTTGGGGGGGGGGAATTTTTCACATCCCCACTACCAGAAATTCGACTCTTTTCATCTTTGCCTCTCTCCGCCCTAGAATCTTTTAGCCAGCTGCTACACTAAAAAGCTTCTAACTGACAAATCCACATTTTTGTGCTTTGTTTTTCCAGAGCACCTTAATAACATACCAAGCCATAAGCAACAAGGGTACATATTTAGTGGGAATGTTTCGGATACACTAAATAAGCCCACTGTAGAGATACTTGGAGCAAAGAATATTACACTGATGGCCCTTAATTTAGCTAACAAACATTTTTTTCAACTGATAAGGCCAATCATAAATGGTAATGAATCATCCTGAAGGCACAATCCCTCTCAGTATCTTCAATATCCACAAGTCTTCTATCAGTTCTGTGTCATCACAGTAATTCACCACAGTGAGTTCCACTATGAAGTGCACTGCTCTCTACTCAAATTTTATAACTACCCCTCTCCCGACAATATGACTTCTTCAGTTCACTTTCATGGCTTCTTCTATTCTTCCATATCAATCACATAAAGCAAGAATAGAAGCACGTCACTTCATAGTAAAGGAGTAATGTCCTCTACCATGTTCGTGACTGTCTACAAGTCAAGAAATGGTTCTAGATTTATACTCTCAATAATTTCATGAGTACGTTTGGTCAATTCCAGAAAGAATTTGGAACCTCAATTTTACTTTCTCTGTAATAAGGGAGAAAACAAAATGATCTCTGATGTACCCAATGCCTGTTGAATTCTATGGTTCTGTAATATTAAGTATTATTCAAAGTAAAGATGAAGGCATAAAGACGCAGAAACATAATACATTCTTCAAGGGATAAAAGCCACAAGTAACTAGACAAATCCCCTTTTAAAATAGGTAATAAACTAGGAGACATTGAGAATGGCTTAAATATGCTAATATAACTCATGGAGAAGTATGGAGGAGTTGTAACGTGACTTGACCAGAATACATCTGCTTGAATAACCAGATGAAAAAAAACACCTGGTTAGGTAATTTGTATTTATCCAGAGCAGTGTTTTCTAAATTACATTCCAAAGAACCTTATTAATTGCATAAAATAAATAATAAGGATTGCATTTAAATGGTGACTGAGCCCTTGAGGGTTGTCTGGACTTAGTGGCTCATTTCCATAAAATAGAGCAGAGAAAGGGAGAAATAATAATTTTACAGTGTATAAAACCTGAATAACAGGAATTATCCAAGGGACAGAGGTTGACATTACCAAAGATGGGTCACACTGACATCAGGTACCTATCTCCCCAATATGATGTGATGAGACGGGCTCTTCACCTCTGTGATTTTTTTTTTTCCAAAAGCCCATAACCCCAGTCTAATCTTGAGAAGTTACATCAAGCATACCTTTTGAAGGATATTCTACAAAATTCCTGATCATTACTCCTCAAAACTGGAAAGATTATGAAAAATAAGAAAAAAACTGAGAAACTCTCACAAACCATACATAATGAAATGTAGTATGGTGTCTTGGAATAGATCTTGAAACAGAAAAATACATTAATGGAAAACTGTAGTATAAAGTCTGGAATTTAGTTAATGGTAACACACCACTAGTGTTTTCTCATATTTGACAAATGTCTCATGATAACGTGATATGATAAGATTAGAGGAAACTGAAACTGGCTGAGGCTATATGGAAACCTCTCTGTATTACTTCTGTAACTGTTCTGTACATCTAAAATTATTCCAAATAAACATCTTATTTAAATAAATGATGAGGCTATCCATTGGCAAAATTGTTTAGGGAACTTTGGATTAAACAATTGATTTTTCTCAATGTCTATAATTATCATAGCTTCTGGAATATCCAATAAATATTGTGACTTTAACAGAGAGAATATACGATGCTGTGTTTCCCAAATATATTTGACCAGAAATCTTTATTTTTCTTCAAATAGCATCTTTTAGAAAAAGTACTGACACAGAGAAGTTTTCTCCCAATGTGTCGACAGATTTCTGTCCTATAGCAGACCATGATCAAATTTTAATCAGTGACTGACTGAAGAGAGAAAGATGCTGTGGACATTGAATTGGCAGAAGACATGAAACTAGAGGCCAATGTGATGGATGAGAGAATAATCATTAAATTTATATTTAACAGACTACATCAATAGACCAAACTTAACAAGGTAACCATAAAAGGATACTTATACAGTCTTCCTTTATGTAAGCAAAAAATAAATAAATAAATAAAACAACTAAGTAAGAGAAGCAAGAACTTAAATATCCATCATGTTGCTGTGAGCCACATTGTGTCTCAGGAGTTCTTAGATGAAATTAGAATTGTCATTCTCAGTAAAGATGCCCTAATAGTAGTAGAAAGGCCATTTCTGCAGATTGTTTGCTTGTTATTTTTTATTTGTTTCTGTGCTTGTTAGTTCTTTGTGCTACACTGTAAATGGTCCTCAATGAACCATTTCCAATGGAGAGGGAATAGGATGATGTGTGTCTTGAAAACCATGTCACAGCAAGAAACATCGAAGAAACCGGGATTGTCGCCCTGGTGCACAGAAACCTTTGACAGAGTCCAGGCACAGTGGCTCACGCCTGTAATCCCAGCATTTTGGGAAGCCGAGGCAGGTGGATCACCATAGGGTCAGGAGTTCGAGACCAGCCTGGCCAACGTGGTAAAACCCCGTCTCTACTAAAAATACAAAAAATTAGCCAGGCATGGTGGCAGGCGCCTGTAATCGCAGCTACTCAGGAGGCTGACGCAGGAGAATCACTTGAACCCTGGAGGCAGCGGTTGCAGTGAGCCAAGATGGCACTATTGCACTCCAGCCTGGCCAACAAGAGTGAAACTCCACCAAAAAAAAAAAAAAAAAAAAAAAAAAAAAAAAGAAAGAAAGAAAGAAAGAAGGGAAAGAGAGAAAGAAAGAGAGAGAGATAGAAAGAAAGAAGAAAGAAAGAATGAAAGAAAGAGAGAGAGAGAAATAAAGAAAAGGAAAGAGTGAGAGAGAAAGAAAGAAGAAAGAAAGAAGAAGAAAGAAAAAAAGAAAAAGGAGGAAAGAAAGAAAGAAAGAAAGAAAGAAAGAAAGGAAG